>NC_056522.1:154223862-154228395 GCF_019175285.1 Sceloporus undulatus | reverse complement strand
GTTAGATAAAATGAATGGTGTGTGCTGCTGTGCCACTGCACCCAAGCCTCATTATAATGGTGGCACTCAGTCTGGACCCCCCCCCCAAATCCTGGCTATGTCCCTGTATTTGGGCTGCAAATTTGGCAACAAAAATCTCAGGATGCCGCCCGAATTGAGCTTTAAATCAGATAGAGGTAAGTTGGTTTTGATAGTCAAGTGATAAGGTCTTGAGATGGACTACCCTGGGTTAAGTGGGGGGTTTGGCCACGACAACAAAAACTTAACCAGATGCATTCGAAATGCATGTGAACAACCCAGATTCAACCCGGGATTATTTTTACTGTCTGGTTGACCCCAAATGTGACGGGTGGGTGTCGGGGAGAGTTCTGCGGTGCGGAGGGGCTTCCAGGGGAGGTCCTCCTGGGCTACCTGCAGCCGCAGGCCTCGACCACCATGTCCTCGTACTGCTTGTAGACGACGTTGTTTCCGGCGTCGATGTAGAGGATGCTGATGGGGCTGAGCTTGGCCGGGACGCAGCAGCTGGGGGGGGCGGCCTCGGGGTCCATGGAGTGCATCAGGGTCTGGATGATGGCGTGGTTGGTGGGTTCCAGGTGGGAGCGCAGCGGGAACTCGCAGGCGCCCTCGCAGTGGAAGGCCTCGTAGTCCAAGGGGGCGATGATCCAGTCGTCCCAGCCCAAGGCCTTGAAGTTCACCTGCAGACCCTTGCGGCTGCACCGGCTCCGGGACTTCTTGCCTTGGCCCCCGCGAGGCCCCGACGGCGAGGAAGACTGGGATGAGGATGCTGCAGAGGAGGCTGCAGAGGAGGAGGAGGCTGCCGCTGCCGCCCTGCCGGCCAAGGTGGTCCTGCGCCTCCGACGTCCCCCGGGGGCATGATGCTGCTGTCGCCCCTTTGGCCGTCCACTCTCCTGGCTCCCTGCGCTGCCCAGGGCCCTGGCCTTCTCCCGGAGCTCCTGGAAGAGGCTCTCCTTCCTCTTGGCCCGGGAGAAGACCACCAGCAGCGCCCGAAGGTGCGGGGGCTCCGAGTCCCGGCCCAAGCCCAGCCCGGACACCGACAGCACCCTCCCCGCAGGGGCATCCCAGGACTCCGCCTGCAGCAGCAGGCAAAGACTTGGGCCCGCTGCTTCCTTCAAGGCCTGGGCCCCCACCTCGAAGACCTCCCAGTGCGGGCCCTGGTCCGAGGGGGGCCCCCGACGCCAGTCCAGCAGCAGACCCCCGGGGGACCCTCCGACGCCAGCTCCCTCGGCTCCCTCGGCGGCTCCGTCTGTTAGTGGCAGTGGTGGGGCTCCTCCGTCGTGGGGGCAAGTGGAGAGGAGGAGGCGGTGGGGTTCAGGGGGGTGTTGGGGGTCTGGGCGGCGCAGGACCCTCAGCTCGGCCCCCAGCACTTCGTCCCCCTCCGGCAGAGAGGCCAGGTCGAAGAGGAAGCGGCGCCCCGACGGATGTCCTCCTCCGGCAGCAGGAGCCTCCTCTGGAAGAGAAGAAAGAGCAGAGCCCCGTCAAGGAAGGGGTCAGGGAGGGAGGGAAGGAAGGAAGGAAGGAAGGAAGGAAGGAAGGAAGGAAGGAAGGAAGGATGAATGGATGGATGGATAAAGGAATGAAGGGAAGGAAGGAAGATGAGGGGAAGGAAGGAAACAAAGGGAAGGAAAGAAGGAAGGGAGGAAGAAAAGGAAGAGAAGGAAGGAAGGTGAAGGGAAGGAAGGATGGGTGAATGGGTGGCTGGATGGACGGATAAAGGAATGAAGGGAAGGAAGGAAGGAAGGAAGAATGAGGGGACAAAGAAGGGAGATGAGGGGAAGGAAGGAAACAAAAGGAAGGAAAGAAGGGAGGGAGGAAGAAAAGAAAGAAAGAGAAGGAAAGAAGGAAACAAAGAAAAAAGGAAGAAGGAAGGAAGATGATTGGAAGGAAGGATGGATGTATGGATAAAGGAATGAAGAGAAGGGAAGGAAGGAAAGAGATGGAAGGAAAGAAAGATGGAAGGAAAGAGGAGGAAGGAAGGAAGGAAGGAAGGAAGGAAAGAAAGAAAGAAAGAGAAAGAGATGGAAGGAAAGAGAAGGAAGGAAACAAAGAAAAAAAGAAGAAAAATGAAGGGAAGGAAGGAAGGATGGTTGGATGGATGGATGGATGGATGGATGGATGGATAAAGGAATGAAAGGAAGGAAGAATGGAGGAAGGAAGAATGGAGGAAGGAAGAAGGAAGATAAGGGAAAGGAAGAAAACAAAGGGAAGGAAAGAAGGGAAGGAGGAAGAAAAGAAAGAAAGATAAGGAAGGAAGGAAATTAAAAGGGAAGGAAGAAAGGAAAGAAAGAAAGGGAAAGAAGGAAGGAAACGAAGGACCTGCCGTGCCTGTTCCTGTGCTTAATCCCCCCCCCCCAATCCCGTCCTCCCCTTGCAAAGCGGCGAAATGGAGGACACTGGAGACCCATGATGGGGGGCATTGAAAAACTAAACGGTAAAGACTCTTATAACGGGAGAGCCATGCTTCAGCAGTCATGCTCCAAATAGAGGACATTGTGGAAACCCTCCCGGGCAGAAGGTGAAAACATAGGCCATGTCTCCATTTTTTTGTTTCATTTCTGCGCCGCCTTTCTCCCAGAATGGGGCTCAAGGCGGCTCACAGATCAAATCGGTGACAAAGATCGCAGGATAACTTTTTTAAAAAGCAATTAAAATAACTGGCTAAAAAACAGTGTAAAATGACACAAAATATACAAACATGGCCCACCGTGACACCATTAAACGCCAGCGGCAATGGCCTAAACACCCTGAAGATGCTAAATCCCCTGGGATCATCAGGGGCTTCTTCCTTTGACTGGGAGTTCCTGCATGGCAGAATGAGGTTGGACTGGATGGCCCTTGGGGTCTCTTCCAACTCTATGATTCTATGGTCCCCACCTGCTAAAGTTATGGTCACCTTCTCTTCAGCTACAGACCGGCCACTGGCCCCCAGGGCCACCAAGATCTCTCTTTTCCTGCCCTAATTAGACTATCCACCCATCCTGGAGATCATAAGGAGGGGGGGGGGAGAGTTAAGGTGGTTTGACTATGCTCAGAGGCACTCTGGTCACTCCTGCCATTCCAGGAAATTAAAATGGGTCCTGAGGGTGGGCACCTGCTGCTGCCTCTTAACAAAACTAAGCCTCTCCTCACTTTCCCCCAAAGGATTTCTTCCAAGAGATGCAGGGACTAATAAAAAGAATGTCTCCATGTACTCAGAATGCCCCTGAGCTGGTGCAGAGTAGAATCATAGATTCACAAGGGCCATCCACTCCAACCCCATTCTGCCATGCAGGAACTCTCAATCAAAGCATCCCCGACAGATGGCCATCCAGCCTCTGCTTGAAGACCTCCAAGGAGGGAGACTCCACTGCACTCCGAGGAAAGAGTTTGTTCCACTGTCGAACAGCCCTTACTGTCAGGAAGTTCCTCCTAATGTTGAGGTGGAATCTCTTTTCCTTCAGCTTGCATCCATTGCTCAGGGTCCTAGTCTCTGGAGCAGCAGAAAACAAGCTTGCTCCCTCTTCAATATGACATCCCTTCAAATATAAAACAGGGCTATCATATCACCTCTTAACCTTCTCTTCCCCAGGCTAAACACCCCCAGCTCCCTCAGTATCTCCTTGCAGGGCATGCTTTCCCGATCCTTCACTATTTTAGTTGCCTTCCTCTGGATACGCTCCAGCTTCTTAACATCCTTTCTGAATTGTGGTGCCCAGAATAGGACACATTATTCTAGGTGGGGCCTGATAAAGGCAGAATACAGTGGCACTATCACTTCCCTTGATCTAGACACTATACTTCTATTGATACAGCCTAGAATCGCATTGGCCTTTTTAGCTGCCGCATCACACTGTTGACTCATATTCAGCTTGTGGTCTACTAAGACTTAGATCTCCTTCATCCAGGTGTCCCCTATCCTATATCCATGCATTTCTTTTTTCTGCCCTAAGTGCAGTACCTTACATTTTTCTGTGTTGAATATCATTTTGTTAGCTATGGCCCAGCTTTCTAGTCTGTTCAGGTCATTTTGAATCTTGATCCTGTCCTTTGGAGTATTAGCTACTCCTCCTAATTTGGTGTCATCTGCAAATTTGACAAGCATGCCCTCTGTTCCTTCATCCAAGTCATTGATATTTATGGATGACACAGTACAGTATTGTGATAGTATTGCCATCTATTCCTTTGTCCAAGTCATTGCTCTTTATCAATAACACGGTACAGTATTGTCATATAGTATTGTCATCTATTCCTTCATCTAAGCTATTGATCTTTATCAATAACACAGTACAGCATTATCATAGTGTTTATTATATATATATATATATATAGAGAGAGAGAGAGAGAGAAAGAGAGAGAGAGAGAGAGAGAGAAGAATAGTATTTCTTCCTCCTCACTGAATGGTGGAGAGGAATGAGGAAGGAAAGTTTCCAGGTCCACCGATCTTGACTTTTAAAGATTGGTGGGAAGCACAGATTTTTAATAGTCAGAACCCTTTCCTATAGAGGTAGCTTAGGCCCTTGGCCAGGGTTGCCTTTG
>NC_056522.1:154221553-154223762 GCF_019175285.1 Sceloporus undulatus | reverse complement strand
AAAAAAAAAACTAGGTTGATTTATCTACGGGTTGAAAAAAGAACTGTTCCCTTTTTCTTAGTGGAGTACTGAAAGACGAGAGGTTAATCCATTTTAGGAGCACCTAAAAGAAGCATCAACCCCTTCTACTCTCGTCTACATTATCTGCAACCTAATTCCTTTAACTAGACTAGGAAGTGAACCTGGAGCTTTCTTTATGTACAGCATGTAGTCTTTCACTGAGTTATAGTTTCAGAAAGGTTTTAAAGAAATATATAAGAGTGTCATTTCCAATTAAATAGAGACTGGGAAGACCTCTGCTGTGTTAAGCCAGCCCCTCTTAAGTATGCCTACCTCTCAAAGATATAGAAGATTTGGGAGAAAGAAGAGTTTCAGATGGAACTGGCAGGAGAGACCAGTTAGTAGTAGGAAAAGGTTCAAACCCCATTCCAGATTGACCTGAATTTGAAGGAATCTGATTTCTCCTTGAAATGGGTTGATGGTGTTCAAACTATGTGGTGTGTTTGTCTGTGTTGAGTTTTCCCCCCATTAGAAATTAACCCTATCACAGATTTTAATATCTGCTTAGTCCTGATTGGTGAATGAAAGCCTAAAGCATGCATTTTTCTTTACATTTAGAAAATATTCATATTTTGAAGTAAACTTGCTTTTCAAACATGGACTTGTAGGTGATACTCTCTGTTGTTTCTAAATGTTGTGATGTAAAGTAAGAAACCTAACAGGAATCTCTGCAGATTAGCCTGAAGGACCAAACACAGGTTGATTTTGTCATTGCAAACTGTGGCAGGCTGAGCTCAGTGTCCATTGAATGTACAGCGTCAGTAGTTGAAAGTGGGAAAAGCACAATTCACAACTGCGTGCTCTCCAACATTTCACAGATCAAAACTGGGACATCTGCAGCCTAGCAACATCAGAGTGTGGTCAAGATGGCAAAATTGCTTAAGGAAGACATATACATAAGCCAGAAGAGACTGAGGCAGTTTGATTTTGACTGCATCTACTGGGAAGGGCAAGAGTTCACCCCCTCCTCTCCTCTCTGCCTTTCTGAGTTAATTTAATGCAAACCGTTTGTCATTTCAGTAAAAAATACTGCAATTTGACACTTAAGGCTGTAGCCCCATCCTATGGATTCTGTAGGATGAAGCTATGGCAGTCAAAGGGGTGTCAAATCACTATTTCTACAGTGTAGATACGCTCTCCGTTTGCAAGGATCGAAATAATGTGTGAACAAAAGGGAAAAGTTGGAGAAGGAAAGAGGAACTAGGACATTTTAAAAACAATTGAAAAAGTAGGATGACAGAGGATTAAACATGACAATCCATGCCAAATCAAGACAGATGGAGGGTATGCAGGTGTCAAATTCAGGTATGTTGGGAAACCATGAATGTTCACACTCTTCTAGTGCATTAAACCTTAGTGCAGCTTTTATGCTTTGATGATTTTTTTGTTTTCATTATTTCAATTTGTTATGACACATACTGGCTTGAATTCTGTTGTTAGTCATAACCAGGATAGACCCAGTAAATCAGTGAAATTTGCATGTGTGTTGGCTCACCATTCTGCAACTGCAATAACATCCAAACAATGATACCTTTATTGGGTCAACCAAAGTGCACAATTGCAGGCTGCAAGCTTTCAAAGTCACACTGGCTTCTTCATCAGGCAGACAGGAGAAAGAAATTGAAGATGACAGTCATAGGCCTGCATTTTCTGTTTCTGGTCTTAGTTCAGATGGTAGAGCTGTCTCCAGGCTGGCACCTGCAACTGATTCAATGAATCTACTGTGGTTGGTATTAACAAGAAGATCCGGAGCCTTAAATTCCAGTTATTCTGTAGTAGTGAAAGAATAGAGAACTGCAGAGGGAGGAGAAATAGGTGAACATCACTTCCTACCAATTGGAAATGGCCCTCTAGATCAGAACACGTTCGTGGATAGAATTTACCCTTCTACGTGTGAAAGGAAGACTTTGGATATGTGACAAGTGAGATAAACTGTTGTGGAACTGGGACATCAGATCTCAATAGCTTCTTTGCCAACAGTCACAACAACTCAGTGGGCCTCCCTCAACTTTATTTACTAACTGGGGCGAGTTATAGACTGCCCATTTGGGGCAGTCTGGACCCGCCCCTTTCCCTGGAGTATCAGGGCTTCAGTGGCTACACCGGCAGCCGCTGAGGCCCTGATCCGCCGCTTTTCGGGCTGCGGGGA
>NC_056522.1:154216139-154221528 GCF_019175285.1 Sceloporus undulatus | reverse complement strand
CGTGGAAGCAGCAAAATGCCGCTTCCCCGCACGGCGGGGAGGGGGAGAAGTGGCCGCTTGGCCTTTCTCCCTTGCTTCGCTGGGCGCAGCCGTCTGAAGGCTGCGCCCAGCGAGCAAAGCGGCGCCGCGGACCAGGAAGGGCTCTGAAACGGAGCTCCTTCCTGGTCCGTGGAAAGGGCGCCCTAGGTGCCCTGCCTCAGATTGAGGACGTCACGTCTGCACGCCCCGTCTAGGCGGCGTGGCCGTGATGTCCTCACGGCGGCGGCCATATGGAAGGGCCGCCGCCGTTTAGTGCGTGGCGGCACGCACTAGGGTTAGGGCGGTGCGGAAGCACCACCCTTTTGTAATCCTAGTGGTGCTAGTCACGCACTAAAGTGCTGGTGTGTAACCGGCCTAAAGGGAGCATCTTTAGTTCTCTGTATAAATGCTGTTCTAAAATTTTTGTGTCTCATTCTGCAGCCAATGCAATGTATATGGCAAGTGAAGGATGAGGAAGATCATAGACAGAGACAGCAGTACTATAAGTAAACATTAAAAAAGGTAATGCTCATTTACAGTCTGTTTTTCAAAATTTGAAATCTAGTCTGATCTCATCCACTTTTGTGTTGCTTGTCAGCATGCATTTCTTTGAACGATGTTATGTGGTTTGCCTTGTGTTGTGACATTCAAGCTGGGCTTACAACAGTTTTAAGAATATCCATGAACAATGATTAAAGAATTACAGAAGATTGCTTCACAATATTTTTTGAAGTTTAAAATGTTCAGTATGAAAGAACTATCAGAGCAGACTAGCTAAAATTAGAATAAAACCAAGATAAACCAAATGTGTTATTTTGTACACATACCAAAAACAGTCCCTTACATACTATATTGTTTATTGGGGTTGGGTGGGACTTTGGGAGAAAGAATTCAAGAAGGCAGTATGCTACATACTGGAAAGATAAATATTGGTGAACCTCAGTAAAGAGCCAAAGATTCTAGGCCAGGGGTAGGCAACCTGCGGCCCACGGGCGGATGCGGCCCGGCAAGGCCTTGGGACCGGCCCCAGCCTGGTCCTGCCGCCGATTGCCACCGGGGCCTTTGGGGGGCAATTGTCTATAGAAGCCTCAGAACATGCATTTATTAACATTTTTTTAAAAAATCAGCACAATTTTTTGCGTGTCCTCCATTTTTTAAAAAAAAGTGTCTTCCATTTGAAAATTTTGTCCTACATTTGTCCTGGTTTATTTATATATTTAATTTTTTTAAAAAAATATTTAATTATTTATTTTTTGGCTTCGGCCCCAGTTGTCTGAGGGACAGCAACCCGGCCCCCGCCAAAACGGTTGCATAAAGCTCAGCTATCCGCTCCCGGTGTCTACTCTCTCTTCCCAACTCAGAGAAGAGCTGGAGATTTAACTTCATGCTTGCATCTGCTTTTTTGTAGACATGCCAGCTTTCTAGAACTTGGACTGAACTTGTTTTTTTCCCCTGGGTACAGCTTGCCACTTTAAAAGTGCAATGACACAGAGGAACCAATAAAACACAGGTTTTCAAAGAAGATTCCCAGGTGGCAAAGCACTGTTTGGACTGACGTATTAAAAAAAATCATGTGCAAACACAGGAAAGCACCTGCAAGGCACTTGCAGCTTGCCATAGCTCTTAATTTGGAAAGGGAAGTGAGCCTTCTTTACACTGTAGTAGGCATAAGAGAAATTGCGCTGGATATTTGCAAAGAATATTCGCAAATTTTCTTGTCATTCATGATAAAGGGTGTTTCAACTGCATTTGTTGTCATTAACTGCCCTCGAGTCAACCTTGCCTCATGGTGACCCTGTGGATGAGGCATCTCCAAGACCTGCTATCCCCCATTGCTCTGCTCAAGTCCTGCAGACTCATGCTTGTGACCTCCCTAACTGGGTCTAGCCATTTGGCATGCAGCTTTCCTCTTTCTGCTGCCTTCTACTTTTCCTAGCATTATTGTCTTTTTTAATGTGTCATGCCTTCTCATGATGTGGCCAAAACACAACAGCCTAAATTTAACTGTCTTGCTTCTAGGGATATTTCAGGCTTGATTTGTTCAAGAATCCATTTGTATGTTTTGTTTTGCTGTCAAATGTATCATCAGCACTCTTCTTCAGCACCACATCTCAAAAGAATTGATTTTCTTTTTATCTACTTTTTTCACTGTCCAGCTCTCACATCTATACATAGTGACTGGGAATACCATGGTTTGGGCAATTCTAACTTTGTTGCAAAGTTGTATACATTTACTCTTTAGGATCTTCTCTAGTTCTTTCATGGTTGCCCTTCCCACTCCTAATCTTCTTCTTATCTCTTGACTGCATCCTCTGTTCTGAGTGATGTTTGATCCCAGCTATGAGAAATCTTTAACTATGTCAATTTTCTCATTGTCAAATTTCAATTTATGTAGGTCTTCTGTGGTAATTACTTTTTGTTTGCAGGGGGTTAAACTTAGGTGACTCCATATTTCTCACAGACAATAGGCCTTGATATGTTATAAAAGTTTGCATACCCAAATTATTTTTTCTCTTTTAGGATTTAATATTATTTTTAGAAAATTCAGTTTGTGCAAAAAGCCCACTGCATTTTGTACACCATACAGCTCTTTTGTGCCCAAAAGCTGCCCCTGTATAGAAAAAACATTTTGCTCAAAAATGTATTTTGTTCAAAATGAAAACCTTTTTGCACAGGTTTTGCAAAATCTTTGCTAAATGATAAGGCCCAGAAATATTGAAGGGCATCAGAAAAATGTGTGACATTCTAATAATCTTGCTTTTGCAAATTTTTTAAATTTTTATTCATATGTGTAAGAATAAATTATCAAAGGTCCAAAACACACTGCAGAACTGTAGTTTATTATAGCACCAGAGCTCTCTGACAGTGAAGGTTAAATGTCTCACAAAACTACATTCCCAGAATTCCCTAGCATTGAGCCATGACAGTTAAAGCAGTCTCAAACTGGATTATTTCTCCAGTGTGTTTTAGACCGAAGATGTATATCATTATAATGAAGATGCCTGGATTAGAAGAATCTTATCAGTGACATAGTAGCACTAGAGATTAACTGTTACTCCAATTATATCAGGACATTATTTTGAAATATTCATAGCAACCCGATTCTTCTCCCAATTCAACCCAAACTCTTTAAAAACAAAATCTTCTTTTCCATGGTTTGCAATTCTCTGGCTTTGCTTCACGAACAAAGATTCAGGAAGGACTTATCCCACACTTTGTACAAGCGCGTTGGTGACTAAAAAGGCCAATCTGGGACAAACTGGTCCGGTTGCAGAAAGCACAGCGGAAAGTCTCCTTGGGTGATGTTTCTGGGTTGTGGTTCTTTCTGCGTTGTTGTTTCTCTTCAAGACTCATTTGCTGTGAACTTTCGAAAAAGGCTGTAGCATCGTGGATAGTGCGTCTCCATGCCTCCCGATGCGAGGCCAGGTTTTCCATAGTTTGCAATTAATGCTAATTTAATTTATTAAAATATCTATATTCTGCTTTTGGCCAATTAGATAGGTTTACACATTTAACCTAAGATAACATAAACTGGAAAACCCCCGCCACAATAAAATGCATAATTGAATAGTGTAATACATTAAAAGCATAACAGCAGCCCCAAACCAAGGATGCAGTTCCTCAGAATAAGCAAACCATTAATGTGAAGCCTTTTTGCTGTTGGTGACAAACAACTGATTTAGCTAGCAGCATAAAAGTCAGGGTTCTCTAACTGTGATGCTGTGACCAAAAAGGCTCTGTAGTGGATCACTATCCATTGTATTTCACATGGAAACAAAATCTGATCAGAATTCACAGAAAGGACTGAAGCAGTCAGATCCAGAACTTCTCAACTTCCCAACCAGAACTCTGCTAGGAGACAGACTTTCCTGATAGCACTTCATTTCAGCAATTTAGAAACGGAAGAAAAGAATGCTACAGTGTGGCTAGGGAATTAGTTAAACCAGGCTTAATTAAGAACTGATCCCCAGTTAAAATTCTAATAGAGTACACATGGGTCTGTCCTTTGAAGGTAATTTGGAAGTATCAGCATCCTTTCTGCCATTGGCAGGTGGGACAAAATCCAGCCTGTTTTGCAATAATGTTGCTATTTGAGCCCAACTCAAAGTTCTGGACTGAATCTATAAAGCTCTTCTCAGCCATGGCCCTGCTTATTTCCAAGATCATGTTTTCGCATATGAGCTTTTTCCCTGCCTTTTAAGATCCTCCAGCTCAATCTCCAGCTCTTCTATGAGTTGGGAGAGAAGAGTAGAAACATGGAAAGCGATAGCCTAGAATAGGGGTAGGCAACCGTTTTGAGCCGGGGGCCGGGTTGCTGTCCCTCAGACAACTGGGGGTCCGAAGCCAAAAAATAAATAATTAAATGTTTTTTTAAAAAATTAAATATATACATAAACCAGGACAAATGTAGGACAAAATTTTCAAATGGAAGACACTTTTTTTTATAAAAATGGAGGACACGCAAAAAAATTTGCTGATTTTTTAAAAAAATGTTAATATAAATGCATGTTTCTGAGGCTTCTATAGACAATTGCCCCCCAAAGGCCCCAGTGGCAATCGGCGGCAGGACCAGGCTGGTGCCGGTCCCAAGGCCTTGCCGGGCCGCATCTGGCCCGTGGGCCGCAGGTTGCCTACCCCTGTCCTAGAATCTTTGGCTCTTTACTGAGGTTCACCAATATTTATTCTTTCCAGTATGTAGCATACTGCCTTCTTGACTATTCTTTCTCCCAAAGTCCCACCCCAACCCCAATAAACAATATAGTATTGTAAGTGACTGTTTTTGGTATGTGTACATAAATAACACATTTGGTTTATCTTGGTTTTATTCTAATTTTATGCTTGTCTGCTCTGATATGTCTTTCATACTGAACATTTTAAACTTCAAAAAAATATTGTGAAGCAATTCTTCTGCAATTCTTTAATCATTGTTCATTGATATTCTTAAAACTGTTGTAAGCCCAGCTTGAATGTCACAACACAAGGCAAAGCACATAACATCGTTCAAAGAAATGCATGCTGACAAGCAACACAAAAGTGGAGTGAGATCAGACTAGATTTCAAATTTTGAAAAACAGAGCTGTAAATGAGCATTACCTTTTTTAAATGTTGACTTATGGTACTGCTGTCTCTGTCTATGATCTTCCTCATCTCTTCACTTGCCATATACATTGCATTGGCTGCAGAATGAGACACATAAAAAGTGTTAGAACAGCATTTATACAGAGAACTAAAGATGCTCCCTTTAGGCCGGTTACACACCGGCACTTTAGTGCGTGACGAGCACGCACTAGGATTACAAAAGGGTGGTGCTTCCGCACCGCCCTAACCCTAGTGCGTGCCCGTCACGCACTAAACGGCGGCGGCCCTTCCA
>NC_056522.1:154128647-154216039 GCF_019175285.1 Sceloporus undulatus | reverse complement strand
ATATATATATATATACACATATATACACACACATATGGTGTACATGATATACACACACACATATATATACACACATATACATATATACACACACATATATACATACACACACATATACATATATACACACACATATATATATACTGTATATACACACACTTATATACACACATATATACATATATATATATATATATATATACACACACACACACACATACACACACACATATATACATACACGCACATACACACACACACATATATAAATACATACATACATAAGTGTCCTAACTTCAAGCCATTCCACTATGGTTTGATCCAATGAGTCCTCTTAGGCTAAGAGAGCATGATTTGGTCCAACTTGGTCTGAATAGGGATTTGAACACTGGTCCTCCAATATACAGTATACCTATATGCTTGTCCCTCCACATTCTCTGAATATGGAAAAACCGCAAATAACAAAAACACCATGTTTTTACCTGAGAGGACACCTCTCTAGGAATCTCTAGCTCTGCCAGTGAAACTCTATGGTCAACTGCCAACAGACACTAACCATAGAACTGCGCTGGAGGAGCTACAAAGGCCTAGTGGAGTGTCCACTCTAGGAATCTCTAGGCCTTTCAGTATAAGTCTGAGTTAAAATTGACCATAGAGCTGCATTGGAGGACCTAGAAATTCCTAGAGAGAACGTATTAACGTATCTGTGAATAATCAAATCCTCAAATATCAAATCCACAAATATGGAGGCGTGTGTGCGTCTGTGTGTGTGTGTGTATATATATATATATATAGAGAGAGAGAGAGAGAGAGAGAGAGTTTTTGAGGCACCTGAGCTCTTTCTGACAGAGAATGCTAAATGACTCACAGAACTACAGTTCCCAGGATTCTCTAGCACTGAGCTTTGGCAGTTAAAGAAGTCTCAGACTGGATTATTTCTGCAGTGTGTTTTGTGTGTTTTAAGTGCCATGGCTCAGTGCTAGGGAATTGTGTGAATTGTGTGTGATGGAAGTGAAGGCTATTTTTAATCTATGTTTTAGTGTTAGTAGTATATTATTATTATTATTATTACTATTATTGTTGTTGTTGTTGTTGTTGTAATCAATGTTTTAGCTCTGTCTTTTTAAAAATTTATTTATTTATTTATTTATTATATTTATACCCTGCCCTTCAGCCCTAAAGGCTATATTGTAACCCTTTATTATGGTGTCATCTTGGCTTCGACTTTGGTCCAAACACACACTGCAGAATTCCATAGCACTGAGCCATGGCAGCCATGGCAGTTAAAGTGGGGTCAAACCAGATTATTTCTGCAGTGCGGATGCAGACACTGTGGTGTTTTCTTTGTTTCCAACTCAGAGCTACACCTACAACTACATCCTGCAGGGATCTGCAGTTTTACAGCCTCCTGCAGAATTAGGGCCAAAACACAATGCAGAAATAATCCAGTCTGAGACCGCTTTCAGAGCTACATCCTGGGAACTGTAGATATTTAGCCTTCTCTGTCTGAGAGATCTGGTGCCACGGCAAACTACAGTTCCCAGAATTCCCTAGCACTTAGGCAGAGCAGTTAAAACAGTCTCAAACTGGATTATTTCTGCAGTGTGTTTTGGGCTCTTAATATAGTTGGACACCGCTTTAACTGCCCTGGCTCAATGCCATGAGATGCTGGGATTTGTAATTTCGTGAGATATTTAGCCTTTTCTGTCAGAGAGCTGTGCTCCTACAGCAAACTATAAATCCCGGGATGGAGCCATGGCAGTTAAAGGGGTGTCAAACTGCATTAATTTTGCAGTGTGGCAGCAGCCAAAGGTGAAGCTATCACAGAGGGGTTTATTTTTTTTAGCAAGATTTGTTCAGAGGGGTATGGACTAAGACCCTGGAAGACCAGGGTTTGATTCCCTGCTGGACCTTGAAACCCACTGGGTGACCTTGGGGAAGTCACACTCTCTCAGCCTTGTTCTCCAGAGTCATAGTCCAATGCTCAAACCACTACACCCCTTTCCCACTTCCAAAAAGTAAATACAAAACATAAATAAATTTCACATTTAGACTTGGGGCCTGTCTCCAAGAGATTTCATCATGTATATGCAAATATTCCAAACTCTGAAAAACTCCGGAACCCAAAACATTTCTGGCCCCAAGCATTTTGGATAACAGAGAGTCAACCAGTATTGCCCTTTGATGCTAGTAATGCCTGAAGACCAACATCACTCCCTGAACATGCTTAACCAAAGCTCAAAAGAGGTTGGAGAGCTGTGTGTCTCTGTGGGGATGTGCATAGGATTGCAACATTAATTTCAGAAATTGAAGAGGCTACTCTTACTCATAGGTCTTTATCCTCTGCCTTGCTAGTGGGAGCCAGTGTGGTGTAGTGACTTGTGTGCTGGACTGTGTGGCTCTAGAGACCAGGGGTCAAATCCCTGCTCTGCTATGGAAACTCACTGGGTGACCTTGGGCAACCGACACTCTTTCAGCCTCAGTAGAAGGCAACGGCAAACCGCCTCTGAACAAATCTTGCCAAGGACCCATAATAGGGCCGCCTTAGGGTCGCCATAAGTCAGAAGTGACCTGAAGGTAGAGTTGCCATAATTCTCTACTACCAAACCGGGACAAAATGTAGAAAAATATAGGACAAAATTTAGATCAAAATGTAAGACGAATGTGGGACAAAATTTAGGTCGAAATGTAGGACATTCATGAAAAAATGGAGGACACGACCAACTAAAAGCCAAAAACATTATTTAAAACAAAAAAACATTAATATAAATCCTTATATTATTGAGATCTTGTTGCACCTCTGCGACTAATGCATCTGAGGAAGCAGATTTTAGGAATGCTCATGCTGCCAAGTTCTTTCTTTCAGTTAATAATAATAATAATAATAATAATAATAATAATAATAATGATAGAATCCAAAGACATAGTGATTTTGGAGCACCTCTGAGACTAAATGCATGTGAGGAAGCGCAGCAGGAGGCAGTGGTGGAGGAGGACCAGGGTTCGATCACTTGCTTAGGCATTTAAAAAACCCACTGGGTTAGTCACACTCTCTCATCCTCAAGGGAAGGCGAAGGCAACCCCCCCCCTGAACAAATCTTCCAAGAAAACCTTTGGGCAAGTCACACTCTCTCAGCCTCAGAGGAAAGCAAAGACAAAACACCTCTGAACAGACTTTCCAAGAAAACCCACTGGGCTAGTCACACTCTCTCAGCCTCAAGGGAAGGTGAAGGCAAACTCTCTCTGAACAAATGTAAGAAAACCCTTGAGCCAGACACACACTCTCAGCCTCAGAGGAAGGCAAAGGCAAAACACCTCTGAACAAATTCCAAGAAAAACCTTGGGTAAGTCACACCATAGGACAACCACCAAAAGCGCGGCAAATGGTGGCAGTGGCCCCATCCTTCCCTTCTAGCACCCCCAGGCAGAATGATGCATAGAAGGTCTAGGCCACCTGCTGCCACATTGAAACATTGCTGAATGGTGGCCTAGGTCTGGTAGGCCTCTCTGGGAGTTGGTGGAGGGTGGGAGGGGGCCACCAACGCCATTTGGCAAGGTTTGGGGGCAGCGACGGGTGGCCTAGACCTGGTAGACCTCTCTGGGGAAGGATAAGGCCACTGCTGCCCAGAAACCTTGCCGAATGGCAGTGGGGGCCCCATCCCATCCCCAACCCCATAGAGACATACCAGGCCTACTGGGCCTCCTTGGTAACTACTGTGGCGTGAACCTCCAGCCATACGGAAGTGGCGGTGACAGTGACAAGCCCAGCCCCAACTCCCTATCCAGGCCCAGCGAGGCCGATGCCTCTGTCCCGGGCCTTCTAGGACTTTGTCGCTGCTACACTGCAGCTCTCACTCAGATGAAAGCTCCTCTTCCTCTGGGCCTAGACAATGGGGACGGAGGAGCTGGAAGCTTTCCCACTGGCTTTATGTAGCCTCAGGCCTCATTCCCTCTTGATTTGCTTCCTGCACCGCTTCCTGAAACCGGTTCAGCAAACAGCGTGGTTCCCACTGTGTTTGCGCCGGTTTCAAGAATCGGTGCAGGAAATGACAGCTGCGGCTTCCCCGCTATGTCTCCCTCCATCCTTCCTGGCCATACCAGGGGTAGAGGAGAGGCCGTGGTGGAAGGAGAGAGGATGGAGGACTGAGCATGGAGGTATGGCCAGGAAAGCCGCTGCCAGTGGGAACCAAGGCAGATTTGAATCCAATTTGACTCTGCCTGGTTCCCACTTAGGCTGAATCGATTTATTTCCAAATAAATTGATTCAGCCCCCCAAAACACCCCATTTTACCAGCATCTTTTAGACGTGGGTTAAATTGATAAAAATAGGTAAAAACCATAGCCCCCTCCCATTCCGAATCGTTTCAGGGATTTGAATTAAGTAGGAACCATCGTGGTTTAAACCAGATCAAGATCCGGTTTAAACCGTAGTGGGAACAACCCCTCAGTCTCCCACAAGTATGGCCGCTGGGATACCTGTTGGGAAAGGAAGACAGAGCCCGAGGACGACGGGAAACTGAGCTGAGGCAAGAACTGGAAGCCCGGGACAGCTTTCTAAAGCAGGACGGGACATTCCCAAGGCTAAAAAACTGGGAATGTCCCACCTAAATCCAGGATATGGCAACCTTACTTGAAGGTGTACAACAAAAAAGAGTGAGACTGCAGGAAAATATTTCTAAAAGTGTTCATAGCCCTATTGAAGCTATAATGTACGCTGGTGGTCATCATCATCTTTTGATTCTTGCCATAAAGAATCTGACAAAAGAAAGGAAGAGAAGAAAAAAGAAAAGAGAAAAGAAATGTCAAGAAGCATTTCGAAACAGTAAATGTTGTGTGTATGAACACAATAATGTTGGGTTCACCAACCCTCTTATCCAGACCCTGCTTTTTGTTATATCAGTTTGAGCTCTGCCACAGATTGATACAATATATTCTACACCCACAACAAACAAGGTTGTTCTCACAACAAAATAGAAAAATACAAACAATGGTGTTACAAAACTGAATGCATAGTTTCAACACATTTAGCCCATATAATGACAATTGACCACACATAAATTATATTATTCAAACCCAAGATTGTTATTTGGTCCTCTATTGTCATAAATTCACACAGTTATAATTTTTTCTTAGCAACTTTTTAAAAAACATTTTTGTTTGTTTGTTTTTCCTTTTAATTTATTGAGGGAATTATTGTGTTCCGCATTGGAAGAAATGTGCATTTCATTGGGGACAAAATAACAATAATAATGAAACAGCTATTTTTCTTTACATCTTCATTTATGAACTCAAGCCACTAGATGGCAGGCAAATATTTAGAAAGCCCAATGGAGAATTAAAGAGGTTTTTCGCATACCATGTTTAAAGAGCATTCCATATCATTGCACCAGATCAAGGGAACTGTTGTGGTGTAGTACTTAGAGTGTGGGACTTCGACTCTGGAGACCAAGGGTCAATTCCCACTTGGCCATGGAAACACACCATATGACCTTGGGCAAGTCACACTCTCTCAGCCTTAGGGGAAGACAGTGGCAAACCTCCTCTGAATAAATCTTACCAAGAAAACCCCATTTTGGTCACCTTAGGATCAACGTAAGCCGGAGCTGACTTGAAGGCACACAATAACAACAACAGCACCATATGAACCAATCAGTATCAGTTGCACTGTCACCCAAACCAATATCGAATGAGTGTCCAAGGATCAGTACTGAACTTCTCCCACCCAAAGGGGTGATATATTCCACACAGAGAAATCTGCATGATGTTTTCATATTAGACAATATTGAGAACAACTGCTGTGAAATGAAACTTGAAAGAAAGCTGTTACAACTGTGCACCACATTACCAATGCTCATTACCACCCTGCAGCGAGAAAGTGCTTGCATTTCCCTTTCATTGAATATCTGAGAACGGTTCCCCCACTTCTGGGAAGTTAACCAGAGACTCCATTCTTGACTCCATTTTAGAAGATTTTAATAATGACTGTTATAATGCTTTCTACTCCTCTGCTCCCCAAATCATATGAAAAAAAATGTCGCTTACATATCTGTACACATAGATGAACGTCTGTCTCCAGAAATTTTAAATAACAGTACAGTCAGCCCTCCATATTCATGGATTTCTTAATCTATGGATTCAAGCATCCATGGTTTGAAAATAATTTAAAAATGCATAAACTCCAAAAAGCCAAATTTAATTTTGCCATTTTTTACAAGGGACACCATCTTATTGTGCCATTGTACTTAATGAGACTTGAGCATCCATGGCTTTTGGTATCCACGGAAGGTCCTGGAACCAAACCCCGACGGATACCAAGGGCCCACTGTATGTAGCCTAAGCTCTAAACTGGAAAGACCCAGATTCAAAATTCAGCTCGGCTACAAAGTCACTTGTCGCCTCAGTCCAGGATTAGGCAACATGGAGCCTTCCAGAAGCTGTTGGCCTGCAACTCTTGGCAGTTTTAGCAACACAATTTAAGACCATAGACTGTGGAATGACCTGCTGAGAGTGGATCCCTCTCTCCCAGGTTTATCTTCAAAAGCTGTGTGATGAAGACAAAATCACAAGCTCGAGGTCACCCAGTGACTTTATGTCTGAGTGGAGATTTCAAAATATAAGAAGAGCGCTGCTGGATCACACCAAAGGCCTATCTAATCCAGCAGTCAATATCCACAGTGGTCAAGCAGATGCCTATAAGAAACACACAAGCAGAATATGATTGCAATCACCTCTGCAACTTGGGTCACATTGTGCCTGATTCATTGCCATGACTAGTAGTTATATGCTGTATGAATTTGTCTAATCTGCTTCCACAGGTGCTAAAATGGTGGCTCTCACTGCATTTTGTGGTAGAAAGTTCCACAGTTTAACAGTCTGCAGTGGCATTCCTTTCATCTGTTTTGAATATTCCATCAAGTTTCATTGGATGGCCCTGGGTTCTTGTATTATGAGAAAAGTAGAAAATATCTTCTTCACTTCACGTGACCTCCATCATGTCGCTCATACATCCATACAGACGTAGATGTGTTCATTATGTGGCTATTACATCTTTAACAGAGAATCTGGTATCAGAGGCAAAAATAACATGGAAAGAATAGGGATAGCTTCCTATACCACAAAAAAGAAAAGTAGATAAACATGTTTCAGCAAACTATTTATCCAAAACTAACAATGCATTGCAGAAATAAATAATGCACTTTCACACCACTTTTACTGCCATTGCTCAATGCTATGGAATCCTGGGGTTTGTAGTTTGCAGTGGCACCAGTGCTCTCTGACAGAGAAGGTTAACTGTTTCACAAAACTACAAATCCCAGTAGTCCATAGCATTGAGCCATGGCAGTTGAAGCTGTGAAAACTGGATTATTTCTGCTGTGCAGATGCAACCAGTATGCACAGGTGAAATGAAACTAATAGATCTGGTGAGTCTTGCATAACTAAACAAAAAGAATTGTGAACTTTCTGGGGAACACTTGAAAACATCTTCCAAAATGCATCCAAGGATGATTTTAATTGCTTTCACCAAGTTCCACTTTTCCTATGATTTCCAGTTTGGTGGCCAAATGTACAGATTCATGCATGGGCAGCCTAGTCTGTTTTCCCTTTTTCCCTCTGTTTTGCTATTCATGAATGCTCAGTAAGAGATTCTTGAGGCAGCTGTTATTTACCTTGCCTGTGGTAGGCAAGCACCCCTGCATAAAATAAAATTAGCTAGAGCAGAATTCTGATTACTCACAGCTCAACCAATTTTGCATCGACTGCAGACACTCTTCTGCAACCCAACACCAAGCCTCTGTTTTTCAGCCTGTCTTCACCATTCTCCCAATGCTGGTGCTCTTAAAATTTCCAGCTAGTCAGAGAACAAGGAAGAAAAGGGTCTGAGGCTATAAAAAGACTAAAAGAGGATCTTCTCTGTCAGAAGATTTTTATTTTTCTAAGGTATGCTTGTATTTTTCAAAACTAAAGTCCTAAACATTATAACTATGCCTCATAGGGGAATTGTTCCAGTCCCTTTGATGGTTTTCCTTGCCCATTTCTGCATTCTTTCTAGCTTTACAGTGTCCTTTTTAAAATTAACTAGAATAGGTAATTTGATATTAATGGTTTTTGTTTTCAATTTCTTTCATATTGGCCCCCACCATGAAATTTGCCATTTCATTGGGTCTGTTTATTGCAATCCTTCCTACATGATCATCCAGTGTTTCATAAAAGACAGTCCTTTGGGAATATCTCCGCTATTTAATGTTGAATAAACCTTGTACGCTTCATCACACATGCTAAGCATTTTTAGGGAAATCTAAATGAAAACACGACTTTTAAATTTGTATATTTTGAAGAATGTACTCATATTAGTGTACTTTAATGGATTTATAGTACTGTATTTTAACTGTTGGTTTTATGTTTTTTCTTTTGAATTATGTTTTGTATTTTAATAACTGTACCACACCTTGGGCCTTGAGGAGAGGTGGGAAAGAAACAAAATCATCATCACCACCACCATCATCATCATCATTTTGTTTGGACGTTAATTTTGACTCTGACTTGTAGATCATTCTCCCTACTACAGACCAATTACTGTACATTTTCACAGTGATTTCAAAATGGCCTACAAGGGGTCCAAGAATGTGGGAAGGGTCAAAACCAATCTAGCACCAGCAACTGGTAGCCTCATTTCATAAGAGAGGAAAGGGGTTATGCCGGATCCCCAAGGAATTCATAGCCAGCCAGAGATAATTAAGTAAGAAGTCTGTGTTGGCATTGCAGAAATGTGTTACCTATGGGCGACTGTGGCGTGGTGGTTTGAGTGCTGGACTATGATTCTGGAGACCAGGGTTTGAATCCTTGCTCAGCCATGGAAATCCTCTGGTTGACCTTGAAGCCACACTGTCTCAGCCTCAAAGGGAGGTAAAGGCAAGCCCCCTCTGAACAGATCTTGCCAAGAAAACCCAGTGATAAGGTTGTCATAAGTTGGAAACAACTTGAAGGCACACGCCAACAAAGTGCTTTATCTGCATACCTCTAGCCTAAGTGCTGGCTTTGTACATAATACATGCAATGAAGAGATGGAACCCAGGATGGAAGTATTTTTAAATTGTAATAATAAATATAAAAATTCTCCAAGGCTGTTTCTTGGCTCCATTGCTTTTCAGTCTATATATACATGATATGATGGATTTTATATTCAGGGCTCCTATTTTTTCCCCCAAAAGGAGTAGGTGGGAAAGCTATTTCAATATTGCTCTGTGCAAATAATACAGTGCAAATATTGTACATTCAAACAGTCCTTGGGAGATTACTGGAAGAGTTTAGTGATTATTGTAAGCAAACTCTGCTCAGTGTTAATTATGGGAAAAACCAAAATTAGAGGTTTTAGCAAAGGATAATTGGATGAGAAGTTATTAGAACAAGTGCCATGTTCTGAGTATTTTGGATGGTGTTTCACCAGTCGGGCTTTTAGACAACACATATTGATTATGCTTAACAGAGTCTTGAATAAATGTTCATCCCTATTCACTTAACAAAGGAGGGCCCTGTACTTCTAAAAATTCTACATATTTGTACATTTCCACTTCTAGGAAACTAGGAAAGCCAGACAAACATCATACGATCACATTTTTTTTTGTTTACCCGGCAATTTCATGTTTAATGCTCTTGACCAATAGAAAATGTCAGAAAAGAGGCAGTTCTAGGTCATCTATTCTGTTTGTAAATAGATGGTGAATATAAAATGTTTAACAAGACAATGATTAACACACTGCCCTGCATGGTTTGACTTATAAAGAATCCAAATGGGAAAAGGTTCCCTGTTTTAGGGTAGGTAAAGGAAAATATACTGTTGTTACTGATTCCTTTGGAGTTTCAGTAGACAATACACATTATGCTGTTCATCATTATTATTCTGTATCCAAGCAACAAAATATTACAATACAAATTGTAATATATTTGAATTGTAATCTACTTTGAGTTCACCATTTTGAGAAAATGTGAGGTTAATAATAATAATACAATAAAACATGATTCAAATTTCTTTGGTAAGTTAAAATACAGCATATCTCTATAAAGTATACTGAAGCAATATATCAAAAAGACACCAGAATGTAAACATGTTTGGGAAATTAATAAATCAATATCTAATACTGTAAAAGAAAACCTCAAGTGAAGTGTCTGATTTGTCAATGTTGATTGTTGTAGACACTTTAGGTTTTATGGTTTTATGTGGGTTTTTCGGGCTATGCGGCCATGTTCTAGAAGAGTTTATTCCTGACATTTCGCCAGCATCTGTGGCTGGCATCTTCCAGGTCAGCATTCTTTGAAGATGCCAGCCACAGATGCTGGCGAAACATCAAGAATAAACTCTTCTAAAACATGGCCACATAGCCTGAAAACCCACAAAAAACTATGGATGTCGGCCATGAAAGCCTTCGACTTCACTTTAGGTTTTAACTTTAACTTAGACTTAACAACCAGAGTGGTAAAACATGCCATTCAGAATGTGAATAACTATACCTATATCTTTTTTCTGAAAATGTTGTTGTATGCCTTCAAATCATTTTCAACTAACGGCAAAACTAAGGTGTTTTCTTGGCCAGATTTGTTCATAGGGGATTTCTATTACCTTCCTCTGAGGTCCAAGGTCTGTGGGTTTCCATGTCTGAATGACAAATCAAAAACTAGTCTTCCAGATTTCTAGTCCAAAGTTCAAACTACTACCTCATGCTGGTTCTATGGTATCTGATCTGGTATTATTTGTTATCTGACAGTTGCATAAATATTTTGTCCTGATCTCTTTTTCCTGGAAGTTTTTCTAAAATGGACTGCAAAAGTCTTTCCCATGCAAACAAAAATATAGGACACCAAAGTTATCACACATGCTAGGTCTTCAAATGTTTTGGTCATGAACACAAACACTTGGTCATGAACACAAAGACTTTCTTTACATAGAGCCCCAATAAAGTGCCTTTCTATTTTGTCCTGGGCAAATATGTTCAAATGAGGCTTTGTGGAGGCTTTTCTGTAATCCAGATTTGTAATATCAATACAGTGAGAGAGCACAAGGGAGACAACCTGTTAAGAAAGATTATCTGATCTCATGGCATGGAATAATCCTAAATTTGTCTGTACCATCAAATGTCAGCCCTGGTTTAAGTGAGAGTTTGGCAGGGCAGAAAGTGACACTCCTCACCTATTTTTCTGAAAACCCCATTTTATCAACTAAATTTAAAGGAAAAGAGCTCCATGAGCTGAGTTTCATCTCACCATATAAGAGAGTGCATTCTGCAGTGCATAAGAAAGTGTTAATCTCTTGTTAATGCTTTACAAGAGAGAGAGAAAATGAGATCGGAATGGGTACAGAATAAAAAGACTCAATATGGTGTAGTAGTTGCAGTACAGTTCTATGGACATTGGCCATGCTGGCTGGGGGATTCTGGGATTTGTAGTCCAAGAAGTAACTTTGCAAAACTCTGGAAACACTTCTACCGCTCAGTGGTATACATAGTTATTCATAAATAAGTCTCACTGAGTTCAATGTGATTTAATCATAGATAGATGGGAGATTATCAGATGGAGTGAGGACAAAAGATGGGGGAGAAGGGGATCACTCTCATCCTTATTGTGTACTTATCGCATGATCGTGTTAAAGACTTACACACACGTCACACTTATCCTGTCATTATCCTGTCAATGAAGTGGAATTGTCCTGTCACTTTTGAATGGAAACCTCCGTTAATGAAAAATGACAGGATAATTCCACTTCTCTGACAGGATAATGGTCATGCAGGCCTGGTTTTAGTGTGTGTGTGTGTGTGTGTGTGTGTGGCTGTTTTAGTCTATTTTTAACCTTGTATGTTTTACATTTTGTATGTCCTATTTTTAAAAACTTTTTACTGTTTTAATTGGATTAATTGTTTTTATAGTGTTTTAATGTGTGTGTGTGTGTGTGTGTGTGTATTATATTATATTATATTATATTATATTATATTGTGAGCTGCCTTGGGTCCCAACTTGGGAGAAAGGCGGGAGAAAAATAAAATAAATAAATAAACATGAATTCATATGATAGCTTTTTGCACAATCACGGACAATTACACTTCACCGATGGGATAATGACCACATTAGTGCAATGTCATCTGACATTGAAAACATCTTCCGAAATGCATCCAAAGATTATTTTAATTGCTTTCACCAAGTTCCACTTTTCCTATGATTTCCAGTTTGGTGGCACAATCAGACAAAAGGATGGGGAAAGCATGGCAAAAAGGCATACCTTTACCCATGTGATAATCTCCATAGTGTCAGCCTTATTTCAGATAATCCTGCCATTTTACCACCACACTAGATTCTTGTTTTATTTTAAAAGTGGCCCTTTTTATAGTGTTATTGTTGCTATATATTTATTTTATTTATTTTATTGTTGTATGTAACCATGTGCTCCACACTTGTTTAGGAAGATCCTAAGTAAATGTTTAAGTATCCTTAAGCAATCTTTTCTTACATTTGAATTCCTTATATGTGGTCATGGAATTTTTAGATCAGGCCTTTGACTGCAAGGGTGAACTCAATACAGTATTCAATAATGGAACAGATTATAGTGTTTTTGGAGTTAGCATTCCTTTTTCAGTTATCCCCAGCGAGCTTTAGCTACATTGTTAGATGACATAAATCTGAAAATAAGTACTATGGCTTTATGGTCAAAAATACGAGGCGATACATGGCTCAGGCTATTTTATTAGCTGCAGTTTGCTGACCTGTCTTAGACTTGAATTGTAGGATTGTATCCCCTTAAATGGTGAAAGTGGGGAGTAGGGGATACCATGCAACATTGTTTAGATAAACATAGAAATACTCCTATAGAATCATAGCATTGGAAGACACCCCAAGGACCATCTAATCCAGCTTTTTGCCCGTGCCTAAATCCACTGCTAAAGTCCTTCTGAGAGGTGAACATATAACATCTGCTTTAAAATCCAGTGGAGGTCCACAACCTTTTCAGACAGTGAATTCCATTACCACTGGCCAGCTCAGTTCCATGAGGAGGTTCTTCCTAAAGTTTGGTCACAATCTTTTGTACTGTGTTTTAAATCCATTGGATTGGGCCCTTTTACCAAATCCTCTCTCTCATAATTCTTTGTTGAATGATTATTCTCTCTGGTGTATTTATAGGCATGAGTTGTACTGTAGCAGCCAGAATTCCCTTAGAGATTACGCAGATACCTATCAAATGAGTCAATACAAGCTAATAATAGAAGTCATAAGGTGTACCATGAGGAACTCATCTACAAGGGACAACTTAATTAAAAATGACAAACCCATAAAATGAGTTGCAATGCAACTCCACATATGTTTAATCAGAAATTATTGGCCTTACTCCCATGTAGGTTTATATACTATGCCCCAAGCGTAAGACCTAGCACACAACATGCTTCAGGCATACAAACACAGCACAATTCTAATGTCTACTCAGAAATAAGTCCATCGATAACAAACTTCAAACATAGAAATTACAGCTCAGAATTAAGTTACAGGAACAGATTTTTAAAATACAAACACTCTGGCTCTCACACTTCCTTCTTGGACTGGTTTGACTAATTTGCTCTGCTCTGTAAATGCCTATGTAATGGGATTTAAAGAGCAAGATGTTTAAGGTTTACATGCCTTTAAATTCCCTCTGATCTCCCATCACAAATAAAGAGTGTTTCCTTGCACTTGGCAGAAGACAAGCTATCTTTCTCCCATAGTGTTCACTACCATTGAGCCAAAAGATGAACTTCCAAAATTTAATGATTACTTCAGCCAAACATTTCAAAGAATATGATCAGATCTCCTTGCACTTTCCTCCTTTAGTAAAGCATCCATTCTGGTGCAATGGAGGCTGCATCCGCACTGCAGAAATAATCCAATTTGACACCACTTTAACTGCCATGCCTCAATGCTAGGGAATTCTGGGAACTGTAGTTTTTTGTGAGGCATTTAGCCTTCCCTGTCAGAGTTCTGGTACCACAAAACCCTACAGTTCCCAGAATTCCATAGCATTGAGTCATGGCAGTTAAAGTGGTGTCAAAATGGATTATTTCTGCTGTGCAGATACAGCCCAAGATGCTCAGCTGAAGATCCAACGCACAGTTAATTTTTGACAAAGGCAAAACTAATGAAAGGGCTTAACAAGGTTATTTTTAAATCTTATTTAATGACCTGAAAACGTTAAGCATCTGCTGCAGTCTTCCCCATTTTTGCTTATTTATATACGAGACCTAAATAAGCCTATGTATATTTGGCTGGAAGTAGGCATATTTAGCATTACAGCTGAGGAGCTGCTTAACGACTTTGCTTTCTCATATTAAAAGGTTACACTTCCCCATCCCCATGAAGGGAAGTTTTAACTTTCAAACTTCATTATTTGTTGGCAGTTCATCTGACAGTTCTGCGTCCTTTTGCAGATTAGCTACAGGGTCAAATAGGACATGTTGTTTTGCTTTGTTCTTCATGTGACCTTGTCAAGCTGGTCTTTTTGCTGAATAGGTCAGTATGCTTTGGAGTGGAGCACTCTCTGCCAGACAGGGGCTCTACTAAAACCACAGTAACTTAAAACAATAAAACACAATTAAACAGATTGTCACATTAAAACAAGCAAAATACAACAAATGTATACACTGTTGAAAAGTCTCACTTTATATACATCTTGCCTTAGGTGAAATTTGTCATTCTTCCCCTTCCTTCACACATTAGACAGAAGTGCAGAAAGGAAGAATATACATACATACATACATACACATATATATGATGAAGTTTTTTTATCTACTGTATATATTAATGTATATAAGTCTAGAAATTTTAGTCAAAAAATTGACTTCAAAAACCTAGGTCAACTTATCCATGGGTCAATGTAAATACTATACTTTAACTCTTATTAAAAAGGGAACCATCCCCTGGTGAAAGGCAAGAGTGCAATCTGTCCTGGAAGCACTAACCTCCCTCTGCTCTATCTTCCATCTAGCATTTAGTGTGAGCCAAAACCATTATGCCTGCCAGATTTTTGTAGGTTTTTTGACATTTTTTCCCCTTTGTTTCATCATTTAGATCCTTTGTTGCATGTCCTTAAGTTTTACCCTTGACTTATCCAAGGGTCATATCAAAATCCATAAATTTGGCCCCAAAACCTGCCCTCGACTTATAGATGAGGTTGACTTATAGTCAAATATATACGGTACTTTTCATTACTGCCTCAAACATTCATTGGACCACTGTTATCAAAAACATACTGGTTTCCTAAGAGAGTCACGTTTGTGATGCTTGTGGAGTTCTTGGAAATTTGTTCCAACGTGAGTGTGGAAAGTGGTCCCAAAAAAGATTTTTAAAAACAGGCTGAAAAGGTTTAATCCTTGATTTCCCAATAAGTTCATCTCTTATATCTATCCCCTTCTGCCCTCAGAAATTAAGTAAAAATAACAGGATGTCAAAACTTTTGAACTGTAATTCAGGTGTTAGGGCCAAAGTTATAGATTTTGATATGACACATGGAAAAGTCGAGGATAAACTTAGAGGCATGTAACAAAGGATGTAAAGGATGAAGCAAAGGAAAACAATGCCAAAGAACTTAACAAAATGCTGTCAGGCATAATTGTGCTTTTCCAACCCAAGCATTCAAAAAGGTCAGAAGTGAAGCCACAGCAGAGAAAGTAGAGAGAATAGGTGCTTCTTTTACATGCCCCTGGTATGGACCAAGCTCTTGCCTTTCACAACCCTACTTAGAGAAACGGAGTGGTTCCTTTTTTTGACCCATGAATAAATCAACCAAGTCTTTTGGAGTCAATTTTTGGCTAAAATGTGTAAACAAATATATGAGTCATAATTATACATATACAGTACTTAAATATTTGTTGTAGTTGCTGTATGCATTCAAGTCTTTTCCAGCTGATGATAATCCTCAGGCATACTTATCACAAGTTTTTCTCAGCAAGATTTGTTCCGAGAGCTTTGTTGTTGCCTTCCTCTGAGGCTGAGACAGGGTTACTTGCCCATGGTCACCCAGTGGGTTTCCGTGGCTGAGTGGGGCTTTGAACTGGTTTCCTAGAATCCTAGTTCAATTCAACCATCATGCTATGTTGTTTCTCTTATTTAGCAGCCGCTTGTGCCTAATTTCTGATCTATTTATGAATGATAAACTGCATCATTTATAACCACTTGACCACTTTTACATTTCTTGCTAAAGCAAAGGAATCAACAGCTTCTTAGAACTGAAGGGGCCTATGAAAAACATTCCAAGTTCAACTGGTTTGCCAAAGTCATCCTAGGAAAGACTTCCATCTAAAACTGTGGAGATGTGCAGCCAGGCATTATAGATTGGGGTGGGCAACACACAGTCCATGGACTACATGCATTTACACTCGCAGCGGTTTTCAAGTTCATGTTTGCTACCATGCATCCTTGCTATCAGGTCCAATATTATCAGCACTTTTGTCTGCCACTTAGAAAACAGGGTGACCCAATTTTGGGATTCCCGTTTCTTCCTTTTTCTTCTAGAAAAGAAAGACATATCCTATTTATGTATTTTTTGTCAAATATAATATAGGACATATTAAATACATAAAGGAACCCATATAAAAACAACTAACTTAAACTACATATATATGTGTCTCTGTGTGTGTGTGTTTAAGTATAAATATATTTAAAAAGAAAAGAAATAGAAAAATACAAGCTAATAGTTTTCTACATGGTTTGGTAAATGTGGTTTGAAAACAGTGAGCAAATTAAATGACTCAATTCTCCCACATCAACTTGTTAGGCTTTTAAGATCGTTGCAGGAGGTTTTCCTGTCTGTTCTGCCAATATCTGAAGTACATTTGGCAAAGAGGTCTTGAATGTCTTGTCAAGGGAGCTCTGGCTTGCTCTACCTCCAATTAACTTCTGTTAGCAAATGCATTTTTGTTTACTTGGGTCTTTGTATGTAAGCTGACTTGAAAATGTCTTGTAATTGATTTTAACTTGCTTTTTGAAACATTATTTTTGCCATGTTTCATCTACCATGGTTTTATCTTTCTTAAACTTTTGTATTTTACTGCTCTTTATTGCATTGTCTTATGTCTTACTGTTTTTGTGTTATTGTGGTTAGATACCCCGAACACCATTTGTTGGAAAGGTGGGCTACCAATCAAGCAAACAATTATTTTGTTGAACATTTCAAATTATTCAGCACTGAAAACAGTGCAAAGAAAAATGTGCCTCAAACCATCATAGCTTTGTTTGTTGTTCCATAGCCTAAGGTTAAACTTCAAGAGCAATTAAATGCCTAAGAGCTAAACTAATGACCTACGGAAGTTATCATAGTAAACAACTCTGTTCCTTATGATATGAAGGTAAATCAATAATTTTCAAGGGGAAAACATCTAAAAGCATGTTGGTCAGGGAGTGATGAGCCTAGGGTTTATTAATTTTTAGATGGCATGTTCTTTTGAAGAGAACTGTGATAGGAATCATGCCTAGAAAAATAAAAGAATCACAAATGGATACAGTTTTCAAATCTCCAGGAACCGGCAAAATCTTAGAAAACTGCTTTGTATTTCTGGGTCTCCAAACAGAGACAAAGCAAGCAGCATTACAGGAGAAAGGGATTGATTTTATAGAGTGAGATGCCTTCAAAGCAGGATTGGGCAACTTTGGTGGGTCTGGGGATTACTTTTCTGACCCTAGTTGCCACCGGTGGGGGAAGGTGTATGGGCTGCCAAAAATGCAAAGTAAACAAAACAGCTAAACATGTCCAGAGGTTAATTTATGGGTTTAAAAAAAGAGGGTCAGTGGAATATTGAGGGTCAGTGGAATATTGGAATGTTAGATTAAAATATTCAGCAAGCCAAGACATCAAAAAAAATTATTATAAAATTATATACAGATGCATTGCTCTCCGGATAGATTTAGTAAAATATACGGAACAGGGAAAAACTGTTGTTGGAAATGCGAAAGAGAAAAAGGAATTTTTCCCCTTCTATGGTGGACTTGCATTGAGGCTTAAAAATATTGGAGAAAAATCTACACAAATATAAGGCAGGGATGAATCAGAAGGCTCAAATGAAAACCTGTTAAGATCATGATGATGAGTTTTTTTCCCCATTGACTTCAGAAAGATACCACCGTTGAGGGAAGCATTTGTCTAAAGATTTACTAGAATATTTTTTTATTGAATCCAGGCATTAGGCTTCTAATATTGGGTTTCAAGAAAGATTTCTAACACATATCCATCTGGAAGAAGTCTGCCCTGTTCAGGAGTCCAAGATTTATAAAGGCCTTAGCTATGCTGACTCGGCCATTATTTATCAGCTTTAGAAATGTGAGTTAAAACTGGTGTCAGGACTGAGCCAAACTGAGACTGAACCCAGCATCTGTCCTGCTTGCCTGTTTTTCTCAGTCCTTATCACAAAAGTTATAAAGAAGCTGCTTTATCTGAAGTCTGTAGATTATGGCGAGGCAGCAAGAAATACCTTGCCTTAAGTTTATTATAAAGATTCAGGATCCCAGACTTTGTACCAGCATATTTGTTGGCTGCAACCTTTGCACGGTGCAATAAATATGTTTGCTGCGTGGCAGTGACTTCATCAAGTTAGCAAGGGAACAAAGACCGTTTTGTAATCAGTCATGGAAGAAAGATGCTTTGGCATGGCAGAAAACAATCTTTTCTGTGATTTGAGACTTGAGTTTGCATGAAAAATCCTGATAGGGCAGAGAAACAGGCTCACTTTCTTCTAGAGGTGGGCTGTGTTCACCCATCCACCTAAGTTGTGTATAAAAATAGAATTGGGTTGACACCTGTAACAGCATCAAGTGATCCAGTAAATAAGAAAGAAGCTGTCCCTGGTACTAGTTCCCTGAACTATTTCCCTGGAACCTTTGTTAGCTATGTATAATGTGAAGATGAATAGTATTATCTACTACAGAGTGGATAATAGTTTTAAAATGAGGGGCATTTGCATGTCATGAAACGACACCTCCGTTTTATTATTTTCTTCAATTTCACTAATCAGTTTTACTAAGGTAATACTATAGGGTCTGCATAATAAGGATAACATACACCGGACAAGGTAATTGACTACCATACCATAATGTCCTTTATGTCACACAATTAATGTTTCAGAAGGGCATGGCTAAACTTCCTCGGAAAAGCCAAACATTTCCAATCTCTTGTTCTTTCCTCTCATTCCACAGTGCATCACCATTTATCTTCCAGCCATGTGCATTTATAAATCCTACATACAAAACACTAGTATAGTCAGATTATTTTTTTTCTCTTCTATTGCTATTCCATCCTTGCTGCTTATTAGTTAAGCCTCTAAGAATATGTTCCATATCCCATAAAAGTGTATCACTGCCTTCCTGGGTTTGTGTGTGTGTGTGTGTGTGTGTGTGAATGTGTATGCCATTCTTCCTTTGCAGCTAACAATGCACATTCTGATAGATATATCTCAACAGAAAATATTTCTTCAGCTTTATGTATGATTTGCAATTGATAGTAGCCCCCACGAATCTAGATTCAATTCCACACAGTAGGCATGTATCCTGAAATGAAATGGTTAAGGCTGTAGTCATTTCCCTCTGGGAGATTCTTGCTGAATAAATATCAAATTCAGATCACTCTGGGTTTAGTAGTGAAATCTCTAAAAAGTAATTGGCTGTACAGAGAAACTAGCCCCTCAATGTACCTTATCCTTAGAATAATATTATTATAACTCTCCATTTATTACATACAGTGGACCCTTGTTATACGCTGGAGTTTGGTTCCAAGATCCCCCATGGATAACAAAATCCGTGGATGCTCAAATCCTATTAAATATAATGACATAGCAAAATGGTGTCCCCTATTAAAAAATGGAAAAATCAAGGTTTGATATTTGAAATTTATACTTTTTTTTAACATTTTCAAACCGTGGATGCTTGAATCTGTGTATAAAAATCTGTGTATAACAATGGCTGACTGTACTAAGAAAACCCTATGAAAGTCTTAGGGTCACTGTAAGTACAGTAAACAGTCAACTTGAAGGTACACATACTCAATAAAATGATGCAGATTCCACATGGCCTCAAGTACGTTCAGGCACTATGGGGGAAAATAAAGTTTGACTTGTTCTAGTAGAGCTACAGTAAAAAGACATTAAAGCTCTCTGTTTGTTAACAGCCACCTGACAGGCAGCTACTGTCCTGATAATATTTTGTTCTGGGTTAGTCTGTCTTGATCTGGAAAATTATGACTACTTTTGTAACTTTTCAAACATTGGGCAATGGGTCGAGGTGCCATGTGCAAAGTCTTTGGAACTCAGTTAATGATAATATCTATATAGCTATCTTGGTTATTTACCTAATATTAAAGTAATCTACAATGTGTAACCATTTGGGTTATTTTTTAAAAAACAAATGAATGCAACTAACCCAAAGGAAAGCTCGTCCTAGTTAATTATTTTCTTCATGAATTATGAATATTAAGTAGAATGAGTGATAATTTTAATATAGGATGATATCATATTAAGCATATTAACCACCTAAATGTTAATATACATATCTTCTGTAAAAAAAATGTCATTACCTGGTGTGGTTCGTACCCCCTGCACCTCTGCAGTGACGCCACTGATCTCTGGGCACAATCCAAAGTGCTGGTTGTAAATTGTAAAGCCCTATACTGTACAGCTTGGGTCCAGATGGTCTCAAAGCCCATATCTCCCCATATGAGCCTGCCTGAGTCTTTAGATTTCGGAGAAAGAACTTTCCTTCCATCCTGCCACCCTCACAGACCTGTCTGGTGGTGACACCGGACACTTTCCTGTTCTTCTTCATATATACTTATTAATACTTAGTACTTTGTGCCATCTGAAGCACACCATGCATATGTGTCCCAGTTTCCATGCATGAAATGTTAGAAGCTATAGGATAAAGCCTAGAAAACTGACATTTCTCCAAATGCAGTGGACTAATCTGCACTAAGACCAAATCTCTCTCATTTCATTTCATGATAATAAACCAAGTGTAGGAAACATGTAGCTTCACACATGTTGTTGGACTCCAGATCCCAGCATACCTTGCCTTTGGCTATGCTGGCTATGGAGATGGGACTTACAGTCCAGCCACCTCTGGAGGGCATTGTGGTTCCCACTTATGCCCTGAGCCCTGTTGAATTCAGAGGCCTTTTGCATACATATGCATATCATATCATATCTGGGCTGAACAGGCATTTGACTATCAGAACTTAACTCTTTCTAGTTTAATGGGATTTTAAAGTGCTTAACTTTGACTGAAGCACACCTTTGTTGTTTATTGAAATCTAAAGCCCTAGTCTTCTAAAGACACTCAAGTTAAAAGTGCCATGCTAAAAACTAATGATTAATCTGTTTCATTCCAGTGAGAAACAGCCAATACAAACTTTCTGTTTCGCAACGCCATCCTCAATGTCCAGAACCAACACAGCAAAGTAAACGTACTGGGATTGCAAAATGCTGAGAATTCTGATTATATAAATCCAGAAGGAGAAGAAGGAAAAGGGGAAAGAGATGCCTGTGGTTTGGTTAGCAACAACACAGTACGCTGCTACTTTGTTGAGTTTATCACACTAGCGAGATCCTGCGGGAAAAAGGGATTTAAAGTAGAGTTAAATTAGAGGGAAAAACCTGAAGTTTATCACACGACATCACTGTTAACGTGAAATAACACAAAATTAAACCAAAGTTAAACAAACATACAGTCAGCCCTCCATATCCATGGTTGCTTTATCCACAGATTCAACCAAGCTCCGTTTGAAAAACGGCAGCTTTGACCTTTTTTGTTCTCTTGTGTTAAGAGCTAGCCTGGAGACAGACACATTTTAAACTGGAAATGGGTATAACTTAGGTCTTGGTGTACAGAAATACTTTTTCCATCCCATAGACATGACTTTTTAAATGTGTCCACCTGACTTACTGGCCAGGCCCTGTTGCTAGGGAGGGAGGCGTTGGGGCCTCGGTGGCTTCTTTGCCCAGCCGGGATGGTAGTTTGCTCCCAGAGTGTATCAGGAGCTGTTTGTTATCCTGCCCAGTTTGGCTCTATGGAACTCTGGCTGATGGGACTTCCAACGGATTCTCAGGACTACAGGTCCCAGCAGGCTTTGTTGCCGGAAGCCTGCCTGTTGCCTTGACTAACAGCCTCCTTGATGGAGGCGGGACTTCCACCTCTCCTCCATTATGATTGGTTCCTTGGCCTATTTAAATCCACGTGGCTGGAGCGATGGATGCCATCCCAGCCTGGTCCTCCCCACCCTCTATTTAGTGCTTAAGGGTCAGGGTGTGCTACAACCTTTAGTAGCATGGGCCTTGGTGTGGTAGAATGGTTAAAATTCATACTTTTACTAATGCTTAGGAGCTGAAGATTGTAGTGCTGACATAAGCTTTACACATGTTGTTGGACTCCAGATCCCAGCATACCTTGCCTTTGGCTATGCTGGCTATGGAGATGGGACTTACAGTCCAGCCACCTCTGGAGGGTATTGTGGTTCCCACTCATGCCCTATAAGCCCTGTTGGGACACATATGCCTGGTGTGCTTCAGATGGCACAAAGTATTAAGATTATAGTGCTGACAAAGGTTGATATCCCAAGTCATATAAAATTATCTGTTTTGAAATGTAAACAATTTGAGAAATGTGAAGTTGAAGGCTTTCATTGCCGGCATCCATAGTTTTTTGTGGGTTTTTCGGGCTATGTGGCCATTTTCTATAAGAGTTTATTCCTCTATAAGAGTTTATTCCTGACGTTTCGCCAGCATCTGTGGCTGGCATTTTCAGATGATCAGCATCCCCCGGTGACAAAGGGGCAAAGAAATGGATATGTGATCAGTCAGTTACCTCTTCTGTCATGCCCTGCCATGACCGGGCAACGTGATTCATTGAGCAACAGGCGGTTTGGTCAATGCCAAATCCAGACCCATGCATTCGGGCCAACCCTACTTACCTGTCAGCTGTACTCAATAAAGCTGTGGCTTTTTTCCTTCCAGATGTGTGTCCTGGTGTCTCCTTCTTGCGACGTCTCACCTTCCCCTGCAAATACATTGGAGCTTTTCAAAACAGTTCCCAAACCAGTTTATTGTAGAAGATTTTCATACCTGGCTGCATCACTGCTAAAATGTCCCCCAGATTATCCCTAAAAGGTGGAGGAAATTCCCGTATCTGAAAGCCAGGCACGCTTTCTGGATAGCCATGGAAACGTGGCTCGCTCTTACCGTCCCTGAATCATTCCTGGGGAGTGGAATTCCTCTGAACGCGAAGTTTGTGTTCATAGGAAATCTGCTCCCCGTGAGAGGATTCAGGGGCGCTAGAGGGAGCCATGTTTCCATGGCGATTCAGGAAGCATGCCTGGCTTTCAGACATGGGCATTTCCTCCACATTTTAGGGATGCTTTGGGGACGTTTTAGCAGCGATGCAGCCAGGTATGAAAATCTTCATAGAGCATGGTGAGACTTCAAAAGAGAGAGAGGAGAGGCAAGGAGATATTTCCGATCCTACACCTGATTTACTGGGCAAGTCATGGTTCCCTGGTACCATGATACCTTTTTTCTAAGTCCCATTTTTTAACCATTGGGCAATTGCTGGTAAAAATTGGCACTGAGATATCTTGGTATCTGCTGGGGTTTGGTTCCAGGACCCCACATGGATACCAAAATCCATGGATGCTGAAGACCCATTATATACAATGGCACAGTAAAATGGTGTCCCATATATAGTTGGCCCACCCCATAGACAGGCCTGCCTTCCGCAGCTTTGAGCTTAAGCGGAAGGCAAGCCCTGGCAGAAGTAATGGGGTGCATACCTGCGTTACGCACCAACGCAAGCACACACCCCATTATTTTCTATGGGGCTTGAGCATACACTCTTTTTCCCATATGCTGGAGGGGGTCCAAAACAGATCCTCTACATATGGGGAGGGTGGACTGTATTTTATTTATTTATTTATTTATTTATTTATTTCTATAGCACTGTAAATGTACACAGCGCTATACATGCAGATAATCAAGTCAATAAAAATATAAAACCTGCCAGTGGCGTACAATCTACTAAATACATATCAACAGTAGGTAGTAATATAAAACAGAATTAGTTAAAAAAGAGGCAACAATTAAAACATCAACATCTATTATCTAATAAATATCAGATAAATATTCACACAGTGCCTGGGAATGCTTCCCTGAACAGGGTGCTCTTCAACTCAGATTTATAGGTGGTCAAAGAAGTGATGATCCGTATTCGTGGGAGAAGAAGGTTCCAGGAATGAAGGGCAGCAAGTGAAAAGGGACGAATCTTGGACGGGGCAGTGGAGATCCTAGGCTGGGACAGCAGACCTTGACTATTAGAACGGAGGGTACGAGTGGGAATGTGAGGAGAAAGAAATAAAGAGGGGCCAGCCCATGTAGGGTTTTAAGAGTTAACAACAGAAGCTTATACTGAATACAGAAGGGAATGGGGAGCCAGTGAAGGGATGATAATAAAGGAGAAACATGGTCAAAGCAACGAGCAGATGTAATGATGTGTGCCACTGAATGCTGGACGGAAATTAAAGGGCAAAGATGAGAAAGAGGAAGGCCTGCCAGAAGGAAGTTACAGTAACCTAGTCAGGAGACAACCAGATCATGGACAGTAGAGCCCAAGAGAAATGGACGGATTTTGGCAATGTTGTAAAGTAAGAATCTGCAGGCTTTGGCTGTGGCCTGGATCTGAGGGATAAAAGACAGAGAGGAATCAAAAGTGAAACCAAGACTGCAGGCTTCCTGGACCGGTCGAATAAAGGTGTTGCTGACAGAAACATAAAAGGAATATTGAAGGGAGGACTTAGATGGAAGGACAAGAAGCTCCATCTTGGATACGCCGAGCTTCAAACGCCAATGTCGCATCCATAGAGAGACAGCTGTGAGACAAAATGAAACTTGCTGTTCAAGCCCTGGAGAAAGGTCAGGGGTGCAAAGATACAGCTGAGTGTCATCGGCATACAAATGATAGGAAAAACCAAAAGAACCAGTAAGTTTTCCTAGGAACAATGAGTAGAGAGATGAACAGTAGGGGACCTAAAACAGAGCCCTGGAGAACTCCAACAGATAGGGGAACAGAGGATGAAGTCTGACCACTGCAAAAGATCTATCTGACAAATGTAAAGTAGAAAATGGGAAACAACAAGATTTGCTTTTGGGAATTTATAACTTTTTGGAATATTTTCAAGCTGTAGATGACTGCATCCATGGGTAAAGAATCTGTGAATATGGAGGGCCAACTGTATTAAGCCTCTCCATCCCATGCAGATGAATCTCACTAAGAATTAGACCTCCACCTGTAAAGAAAGTATGAAAAGGAAAGGAAAAGGAAAAGTAGAGAAAGAATGAGGGAGATGTCATTGCTTCATGTAAAGCATATAAAGCTTCATGTTAAGCACATCAAGTAATTGGGCCTTAGATGAATGTGCACAACCCTGGGCAGTGATGCCACAATGAATCATTATCTGTCCCTGCCCTATTAGCCTTGACATGGTAAAGAGCCATGGTAAGTGTCTAAGCTGTTCAGGTCAAGCCTAGTCATACTTAGGAGAAAATCCATCTTACTTTAGAAGAATTTGTCTTCCATTAAGCATGCTCAGGGTTGCAGTCTTAACGTTTCACAGAACTCCTCCAGATGGGATCTTCATTGGGGATTTTTTGCCTCTCAAAGACTTTTGTGGAATCAAATGTTTGTATGGATTTTCATCCAATTGAAGTAATCACAATAAAGCTCCCACTATGCCAGATATGTGTCTTCCATTTGGTGTCAAAAGTAGTAAATATCTAGAGCAAACTGGTTTTAAAAGTATTTTATCATTACCAAATTTTAACTTTTATCCAGTGCTGCATCATATATTACTTTCAATGAACATGATCTTGGGATTGTGAGTGGAGGGGGTGGATGCATTTGAATTTATTGATTTTAAATGAAAAACCCCTCTGGTATTTGAATTTATATATGAAAGTTCCCTCTTCCTCAAGCAATGGGCTGCCCAATCATTCAGTGGCTATGATGCAACTAGAAGTTTTTGTTACGAGGCAGAGCAGAATGGCTTTGTTCCATTTTCTGATTCTAGTCTTTTAACATACTCTTGATCCTTTACGTTCAACATAAAACTGACAATGTCATACGCTTGCAGCACATGGAAAGGCCAGGCCACTTTGATAACCTTTCCGTTACTATTCAAGGATCTGATAATAAAAAAGGAAAGGTGAGCGAGTGTCTGATTTATCATGAAGTAGTCTGTGTTAAATTTCAGAGGGGGCACACTTTTCTGTATCTAACCTCTGTTTGCTGAGTTATTTAAACATGGAAAAATTGTGTTCCAAACTACAGAGCATGTGCTTATAGATAATTGTTATTTTTCACTTCAAGTGCAGATAAATAATATGGTTGTTTCACTGTTTTTCATTAATTTCATAGATTAAACAATGAAGGATCAAGCTATAGGTCTGAAAACAGTGAGCAGCTGGGATATACATTTTCTTATGCTACAGGCACAAATATGTTTCCTCTTAATGAAGTCCCACTGACTTCTAAGTAGTTTTGTTTGGACCTCTGACCATACATTTTGTTGTATCAATATAATTTTTGTGATGGACATATAGTATGAGGTTGCTACAAATTCTACAAAAACCTTGACTTAATGTAGGTTGTACTGGAATTTTATAAGAAACTAGGATGAGTTCCAAGAGACGCTGAAGACAAGAAACCAGTATATTTCATAATCATGGAGCTTCAACGCCTGCTTCTTGGTTTAGGTGACAGCTATAGCAAACTATAAACATTTGATATCAATACTTGGGTATGATGATGAAGAGAGGTACAGCTTGAAACATAGAACTGATATGTGTTGGGATATGATGAGTCACATCTCCCTGATACATCTGATTGAGTGTTTAGACTGTACATCTCCTCTTTCCTCTTACTGTATGGTGACCAATGAGGTAAGGCTACTGTATAAGATACAGAGTATGCTTTGTTCTTCTTTTTGTTAGCTGTCAGATAGAAATGGGAATGTGATTATGGGAGCACTCTGCTTCTTGCATAATTTGGGAACTGACACAAATCAGAAAACAGTAACAATGTAAGTTACACTAAATATATTTTGATGTGTGAAAATTGGGTGTGGAACAAACTGGCCAGAATACTTCAGGATGCTTCCAAAGTATTATGGTCCTAAAGCTTTCCTGAATTCACCCCATTACCGGGGCACTCCAGAGTAACACTGGGCACTGTCTACATGTGCATTTTACTGTACTACACAGTGCTGCTGACATGAATTGCTCCTTCTGGGATCAAAAATGAGGTGCCAAGCACCAGTCACATGGCTGAGTGCCTTCTTGTGAACTCAGAGAGATGACCTGTGACAGAGGTGGCCATGCTCGGCGGCAGAGTGTGAACATATGTGTAGATAGACACCCAGAGTGCTCCAGAGTGCTCTGGATTTTCTTGGAAGATCAGTTTTATTTTTTTAATCTGGTTTAAGGGAGGGATGGTCCAGATTCAATAAGGAACTGCCCTTCCCTTATGAAGAAAGTCTGCAGTTGAATTGGAACTTTAGCTCTGCATCAAGTGCACAGGGTGTAAATGGTGTAAATGGCCTATGTGGACATGCCCTTTGGTTTAAATCCAATTTGTTGTTGTCATTAACCACCCTCAAGTCGATCTCAACTCATGGCAAACCTGTGGATGAGACATCTCCAAGACTCCCTATCCTTCACTATTCTTCTAAGTTCTCTCAGTTTCATACCTGTGACCTCCTTAATTGAGTCCATCTATCTAGCATGTGGTCTTGCTTTCATTCTATTTCCCTTCACCTTTCTCTTTTCTAATTATTTATGCCTTTTCATGATGTGACCAAAGTATGAGAGGCTCAGTTTAGTCATCTTTGCCTCCAAGGAAATTTCAGGCTTGATCTGTTCTAGGACCCATTTATTTGTTCTTTTTGCTGTCCACTGTATCCTCAGCACTCTTCTCCAGCATCATATCTCAAATTCCTTGGAGCACCCCATTAACCATCATATGTTAAATGCAATAGTCAATCCGAGTTAGAGTAAATCCAATAGTCAGTCCCAATTAGAGTAAATCCATCACACAATGGAATTTGTATTGGTGTTGAATTACCAAGATCCAATTGATTCAGGGACTTTACACTACTGTATTTGGGTTAGAAAAGGCAATGATGATTTGTAAAGTGGAAGACAGTAGGAAAAGAGAAAAACTGTACTACTGGTGAATTGATCCAATCAAGGAAGAAACTGATGTCTGGAGTTTGTGAGACCTGAGCAGATAGCTGATGTCCATGACTCTTGGTGATCTCTCATTCATAGGGTTTCCAGAAGTCAAATTTGACTTGATGGCGTATAACAAAACAAAACAAAAAACCCAAACCCTGTAATTGACATTAACAATTGAATTTGGCCCTTGAAACCTAAATGTGAAAGCTCTCCTGATTTTTTCCACAGATGCTATGGCAGATCATACAATGGTTTGAACCCATATTTTCACTTGCTATTGCAGAGTTTTGCAGACCCCACCATTCCAGATTCAGGAAAACAAATGGTTAAGGATGAGAGCAGATCTCCGGTGTGCAAACAGTGTCTGCTGAATTAATGTTCAACTAAAATAAATTTGTACTTGGTTCTCTTCACAGAATTTCCAGGACAACAAAATGTGCACAGAGGTCTTCCCAGCATTCTTTGACTCTTGGAGTACTAAATGGAAACTCATGACCATTTCCTACAGAATGCCATTGCTCCTTGATAATATTTGGGGTGTGATGGTAGGGAGGCCAAGTCGCAACATTCATGAATGAAATACCTCTACAGAGAGTCTGGATGAAATATACCCAGCTATTTGTTTAATCCTTGAAATTTGCAGAAACATAAAATGAAGGCCATGAGTTATATGCAGAGAAGGAAACATTTTCAGTGGTAAAGCAGATAAGAAGAAAAATATCTGTGAAGCCACATGCATTGGGAACAACAGGCTCAGCTACTCTGGTCCAAGGTTCTCTACATAATCCAATGAACCACATGAACTGTTATCCCCACTGACTTCTGGATAACCTTGCTACAGTAGTTCATGCACTGGTAACTTCCAATTAAAGTACTGTAATATTCTGTACATGGAGCTGAACTTAATGATGATTCGCAAGCTACAGTTTATGCAAAATGCAGTAGCTCAATTGTTGACTGGGATACCATATAGACCTCATAATGCTATTCTAAAAGGAATAATACTGGTACCAATTTGCTACTAGGCTAAATCCCAGGTGCTTCTGATGACAGTTAAATGGCTTTGGACCGCAATACACAAGGAAGCACTTCTATACATGCCTCTCCAAAGACTGAAGTCTGCTGTAGGGTGCTTTTGTGTGTCACCTGTAAAGTCAGTGCACTGTGTCAATGTGGCAGAGGGCCTTCTTAGCTATGGCACCCCAACTGTGGAATGATCTTCCCTTGGAGGTCTGACTGATGCCAATGAGGGCTTCATTTAAGACAAGAAAAAAACATGTCTGTTTCATAAAACCTTTGGGCCTCGTTGATTTATCTTAAAATGCTAATGCACATGGTTTTAGAATGGGTTTAATCTTTTGAACCTTGTTCAAAAGGTTTAGCTGGTTAATTGTATTTAATATGTTTTCATCTTTTTATTGTTATTGTTTTAAATTGGTTTAACTTGTTTATGGTGATTTTATGCATATGCTGCCCTGTGTTCTTTTGATATGGGGTGGGATAGAAATATTTGAATATTTAAAGATACATACATATTTGAGTACAGCTTTGTGCTTTATGTAGCTGTGAAAACTCTGTAATACAAATCCTGTTTTAGTGATATAAAGATAGTAAGCAAATGTGCAGTGCACTCAAACCACTACACCACTCATTGCTACACTCATTGCTACATTATGTTTACACTAAAAAGCTTTTTTAAAAACAGTAAAAACTTTTACATTAACATTAATTACATTTATATTGAAAAGAGGACATTTATTACATCTACATTAATTTTATCTTAACATTTACATTTATGACACATTACTGACCTAAAATGTTTATAGCACTACAGGTGAAAAATTCCATCCATGATTTATGCCTCTGTCCCCAGCCCCTCTTTTGACTGTGGGAGAAATGGTATTAGATACTTCAGTTTTGGAAAAGCTTATTTTTCCTTCATCCATCTTCTGAACGACTCATCCTTCAGAACTGACAAATAAACCCATATCAGTCTGTATGCTGATGATGCTCTGATCTAAGCACTGGTCTAAGGCGCCTTTTTATTAGCAGAAGTAGTAGCAGTTTCATTTGTCTGCTTCCTTTCTCCCAGAGTGGGATGCAAGGCAGCTTCCAGACAGTCAATTAAAAAAGCTTCAGAATAAAAAAATTTTAAACAATTTAAAATTCTACACAAAACAATATAAAATCACTTAGAAGACATACAAAGGTTTTAAAAGATCAATAAAGCACCCCAATAAGAAACTTCCATGCTTACACATGAAAAGCCTGCTTAAAAAAAGATTTTTGCTTGTCAGTAAAAGGCCAGCAGGGAGGAGAGTAGCCTAGCTTCCCATGGAAGGGACGTCCAGAGGGTGGGAGCAGCCACTGAAAAGGGTTTCTCTCATGTCCTCAACAAGTGAGCCAGTGATGGTGGTGGGACCAAGAGAACACCTCCCCTTATAGACCTTAAGAGTTCTGGCAGGTTTATATGGAAAGACAGGGTCTTTCAGATAGTCTGGACCTAAGCCATATAAGGCTTTTAGGTCATAACCAGCACTTTGAATTGTGCCTGAAAATAAACCGGTAACCAGTGAAGCTGTTTTAACAAGGGAGTTATATACTCCCTATAAATGCCCCTGGTCAGCATTCTGGCCTCAGCATTTGTTACCCACTGAAATCTGACCCATTTCCAAAGTCAACCCCATGTAAAGTGTGTTACAAGAGCCCAAACAGGATGTAATCAAGGCATAGCCAGATCTGACATCCCAAGGACGGGGACACAGCTGGCACACTAGATTTAACTATACAAATGCACTCCTGGCCACTGCTGAAACCTGGGCATTTAGGCTCAGAGTTGAATCCAGGAGAACACCCAAGCTGCAAGGCTCAGATTTCAGGGAAAGTATAACCCCATCTAGCAGAGTTCCTCTGCAGAACAGCTGTCCCTATTTTAGGGCCCATGACTCTTTTGTAAAAATGAGTTGTTGACTATCAACTATGAAAAGTCCAAGATCATAATTTGTACTTGAATGAGGATCAAACACAGATGGGAAATCAATGAGCATATTATAGATCAGGTCACAACTTATAGATACTTGGGTATAATTTTTCAATTATTGATCAACTGGAGAAGTCAAATATTACATGCCGCAGGTAGTGGACAGAGAAATACAAGAACACTGCAGTGAGCTGTTGTTTGTTCACAGCAATAGGGGGTCAACACAGCAGGTATTTGCAGGAAAGGTTGTAGCCCAGGAGTTATATGGCTCCCCAAAACATGTTTACAACAAAGATGCCCCTTCTGAGGTAGTCCAAACTAAATTTCTAAGAGCTCTCATGGGTGATCCAAGCTGTATGCCCAGTATAATCTTAGAGTCAGAACAAATTTCTATTGAAACTTGTGCATGAAATTATAAGATAAATGTTTAGCTAAAGCTAACATTTTGCCCCATGGGACTGGACCTTCTGATCTGGAGAGCCATCATTATCCCTGTCTGAAGTACTGCTGATACTTTTTAAATTCAGGCCTCAACAAGGCTTTTCTCATAGACCTAGGAGAGAAAGGGTGAATATGCATTAGGAAAAGAGGAGGAAAAGATGTCACTTAATGGAATGTTTGAGTCTAGAATGCATTATACTGTGCTTGTAGCAATGATAGCTACAAGCCTAAAGGCTTTCAAGAAGAAAAGGGGTTAACATTTGGATGCTACAGTTGGATGGGCCACTATTGAGAAGAAAACAGAACACTGTATTACCTGCATCCATGCTTGCCCTGCTCCAATGACCCGCTTGAAGTGGTCCTCTTATTTTGAAATTTAACTGTCTATCTAGATGTCTTCATATGGCTGCAAACAGCCCACTTTGAAGTGAAGATGGAAGCAAGCTATCAGAAGGTTTTTATCCTCCCACAGAAGTTAAAATTGTTTCTTTTTTTATTGTTTCGCACATACTCTTCAAAAATGAAATAGAGAATTAATATGGTTCAGGTTTAGCTTATAGCATATGTTTTCTAGAAAATGCACATTTTTGAAGACTTTCACAGTAGGAGAACATTGCTAAAATTACTCATGGCTTCTTTCAATAAGAAATGTAACCTGCATCTACACTCAAGAATTAACACAGTTTGATATCGCTTTAACTGCCATGGCTCAATACTATGGAATCCTGGGATTTTTAGTTTTGTGAGATATTTACCCTTCCCTGACAGAGAAATCTGGTTCCCCACTAAACTATAAATCCCATAGCACTTAGCCAGGGCAGTTATCAAACTATATTAATTCTACAGTGTGGCAGCAGCCTTAGTGAAGAATTACACCCCTAGTCAGTAGCCTATAGCTGCTTCACAGCATCACATGTGGACTTACACATCATTTTGTTTGAAATACTTTAAATACACACCTCAGTGCTCAAGTATGTCTGCTGATGTTTTTCCCCACTAACAAATGAAAGTGTTTCTTGAAAGGCCCATGACTAGCATTTTTGCCAAAGTTATAAATCAGCATTCGCATGTTTTGCATTGCCATCTGGCTGAGGCTGTGTCTCAACTGTGGTGGTAAATCGAAGGTTTATCTGCTGCTTTACTACCTTCCTTGTTGCTTTTGTCCTGGATCTCAAGGGCAAGTGCAAAATTCACCTCATTCTTATCATTATCATCATCGGTCACTTTGACACAATTTGAGCCATTGTTAAGTACAGTTGGTTGTATATACTGTTTTACTGTGAATTTAGAACTGGATATGCACATTCTGCTGTGACTTTGCCAAGATGCCATAAGTGTGATTACCCTTAAAACATCTGTAAGCCAATACTTCAAATCTGGGCTTAAAAGTAGCTGGGTTGATCTGATGAGCTCTCAGGAAACCTCCCTGTCTTTAGCACAGTGGCTGGTACATACAACACAGCACGTATTTTCTACTGTATATTATTTTATACATGTTGGTTGCAGTTTTCTTAAACTTGAAGCACATGATGGATGATGGTGACTCATTCATATCTACTTTTCTCTTAATATTGAGACTCAAGATGGCAAACAGCATATTAAAACAATACAGAATAGAACTATGCAATAAAAGTGTTATGTATAGAAGTTACTTTAATTAAATAATTTACAAAATAAAAAAAAACATTAAATATTGAAAATATTAAAATTCATCAAAAGACTACATACAAGCTTTAAAACAGCACCACACTGCAGTAAAAGCCCACTCCTGTCAGTTCCTAAAAGCTTTATGGCATAAACATGTTTTAACCTCCTTATAGAAAGAGAGAAAGGGGCCATCCTAGCCTGTTTAGGAAAGGAGTTGCAAAGTCTGGGAGCATCCATTGAGGAGGCCTTCCCTCCCCCCCATGAGTGATCTGTGACACTCATGTCACATGGGAGAGAAGTTCAAAAATGCACAACAGTATCTTTTCCTGAAAACTGAAATATCTTTTGCTACAATATCTCTGTCATATGTTTTTTTTAAAATTCTACTGTAAAACACTGCCATGTAAAGCAGAATTATTTTTTATTTTATTTTTATTTATTAGAGTACTTATACCCCACCCTTCAGCCCTAAAGGCTATCAGAGTGGCTTACAATTATTATTTTTAATTAGATTTGGAGGAAGGTGGCATGAAAATTGGAGGAAGGCATATCAACAATGTAAATATGCAGATGACACCATGCGACTAGCAGAAAATAGCAATTATTGAAGCAAATCAAGGAAGAAAGTACTGTACAAAGGCAGATTTGCAGCTGAACCTTAAGAAAACAAAAATTCTGTCCTGTAAACCACAGATGACTGACATAACTTTAAAGCAGACAATGGAGATATTGAAATAGTTCAAGATTATCTATTGTTCAGTCATCAATCAGAATGGAGACTATAGTCAAGAAATTGAAAGGGTAGTTGTGAAGGGATTAGCTATAATGCTGAAGCACAAATATAACGTTTAATATAAAGTTAGGATGGTCCATGACATCATATTTCCATTTCTATGTACAATTGTGAAAGAGGGACAGGGAAGAAAGCTGACAGGACAAAATTAACTTATTTGGAGTGTGGTGCTGGAGAAGAGTTCTATGGATATCTAAAAAGACCAAGATAAACCAAGATTGTCATACTTTGGCCACATCATAAGAAGACTTTACTCACTAAAAAAAAGAAAGAAAAGAAAAACAAAAAAAGAGGAAGACCACATTCCATATGGATAGGAGATTATCGCATTCTATTTAAACCGACTTATCCCCGCCAGGATAAAGTCGCACTAAAATTTAAAAGTGGGTGTTACTGCACTCAGCCATGGGCGAATGTAACCTGTCTGCAGCCCAGACCCCAGCCTTGCTTATCCAGCGGCTTTTAAAAACAGGAGTTTTCCATTTTCAGAGGAAGGCAATGGCAAACCCCTCTGAACAAATCTTGTCAAGAAGATGCCATGATAGGTTTGCTGTAAGGTCACCATAAGACAGAAATGACTTGAAGGCACATGTCATTCATTCACACAAACACATTGCCAAATATGTGGCTGACAAGTATATGGAATCAAAATAGTGCAGACCTTCCCTAGATTTGTATAAGTTTAACATGCAATGAATATAGTTCTTATTCAACAGTTCTCCTTTTATGGTTGATAAAGTTCATTTAGTGAACACTTTGACTGACAGTGTCAGAAATCTGATTAATTTAATTATGTCAGATTTATTTTTCAAGGATCATAATCTCAAATCTTGCTTCAATCCTTGATCTTTGACTGGATTGATTCATTACTTTCTGACTTGACATTTGGTACATAAAAATGTGTTTTTGGCCTCTGTATTGCATATGTTTGCATATATTTTGTCATATTTTATATATTTCTGTTCAATCCTGTTGTTAACATCAGTCTGATTTTTAAAAAAATGGTCAACAGTTTAGCACTTTGTTGTTCTTGTTGTGTGTCTTCAAGTTGTTTCTGACTTATAACAACTCTAAGGTACACCTATCACACCTATCTTCCCAATATTTTTTTTCAGAAGAGGTTGAGAGAGTGTGTCTTACCCAAGGTCATCTAGTGGGTTTCAATGATTGAGCAGGGATTTGAACCCTGGTCTCCAGTGTCATAATACAACATTCAAACCACTATACCATGCTGACTCTAGCATTTATTCGTATAAATTTTATTTGTATCCCTCTAATATTTACATTTTTGGAGCTGAGATGTTCTTTGCAAAAAGCATGAAGTCCAAAAGATAACAGTATTCTGGCCTGTGTATTAGTCTGAGAAGAGTGAATAATGTTGGCTTAATGTCAACCAAATGAAATTTCCCTCCAAGTTTAACTCGGGGCAGAGCAAAGTGCAATGCCTGTTTTGTATGCCAGGTGCACCTTGCTTTGCTCTTCGTTACCTGAAGATGCAACCCCTGTCATTCCCATTTGAGAATATCAGGTAGCAAATGATGGGAAAGACCTCCATGGAAGAGGTGGAGAGCTGCTGCCATTCAAGCACAGATAATACTGAGCTGGTAGGACAAATGGCCTTGTATCAGACAGCTCTCTATGTTAATTTGTTCATTACATGATTATAATGACTTCTTACTCAATGGCAGCTTATGGGTCAATGTCCTTAGCTGGAGGTTGGCACAGCTTCACTGCAGGAGGGACTGAAAAACCTCTGTAATTCTTCTGATGTAATAATTGCTAACACTATTTGTTCAAGATGAAAGATTTGAAGTTGATCAAATGGAAAAGTCGGGCTAATTAGTAAGCAGCAAACCATGAAACATTTGATATAAATGAATTCCTAATTATCAGACCTTCTTTAATACACAGCCATTTTGATTTTAGCCATCATAGTCAGGTCCTGGAATCTTTATAGTCATTCACAATGGGAGTTTACTTGTTTGCTACCAGAAGTTTGATTTTTACTAAAATTTTTATATATATATATATATATATATATATATATATATATATATGAATGTTCTATTCTAATACTCTTTGTAATTCAATTTTTTAAAAATTGAAAGACTACTTAGGATATCCTTGCATATTTTGCCTCTAATATCAGCATCATTTGGAATCTCTTAATTAATTTGTACCTCCAGCTGAAGAAAACAAATAATTTTACCTTGCATTCTTCCTCATATCTATCTATATCAATTTTGTATATCTTACACAGATTTCATTGAATTAAATGACATTTAATCTTGTATAAATTCGCTTTATTAAAGGATCAAGGAGGCCAAATGTGTACCCAAATATAATTTCATACATACAGGTGTCTTAAAAAGGATAGAAGAGATTTATATTATTCTGGTTTACAAGAAATGAAGCAAAGAAAAGCTGAAGCGCGGTTAAACAATATCATTTCTCAGATAGCTGATATTTTTCTTCCTGTAAACCATGGAATCATGATTTCTTATTCTCATGCATCCTCATACCTGTATAGATATGACATGCACTAGTGCTCAGTGGAGGCTGATGGCTGCTATAGCAATTGGGTAGCCAATCATCCCTGGGTTTTAATCCAATTTTTGGAGGAGCTTTCCAAGTATCCAAACTTATTGAAGCAGAGTTCAGTACTCTATACAGGATCTTTAAAGTATGGGCATTAAAGCAGATATAATCCCAACTAGGATAAACCAGATAAATCATTGGGATTTCTATAAGTGTTCACTCATTGATTCAGTGTGCCTACTCTAGTTCAGACTAAGAACTGGACTTAGGCCTTCCTCATCAATGTGTTTAGAATTGCAACCACAGAGCTCATTGCTGGTCCAAAATTTTGTCCACATTGGAAACATCATGTAACTTCAATTTATGAAAGGAAAAGCCATTAAAAATAGAACACCATTTTTATCAAGGGAGAGAAGCATCTTTCACGACTCAAGCCATTTTCAAGGAGATAATTTTGTTTGGATAATACATTTTGATTCATTGGTTTATTAAAATTAAAGATAACAAGTTTATGTCCCCATCATCTGCACGGCTGAAGATACCATTGCAATTGTTTTACAGTGCCCTTATTTTCAAACCTTTGCTCTTAATGGATCCTCATATCTCAACTGAAATTTGCTGGAAAGCAAAACCTATGCTACAGGGCTCCTTAAATTTTATGTATTTGTATGTGAAATATTTTTAGTTATGACTAGCAAATGGCCATCATTATGAGAAATAGTAGGTGGTTTGTTTTCTTGGGGGGGGGGAGGGTTGGAGGAAAAAATAGCAAATCACTTAGTGGGACCGTGTTAATGAAGGCTTCACCATCCTGCAAGGGAACAGATAATAGAGCTGTCCATAAGAGCATCTTCAGATGTGGCATTTTTAAACAATGAATGAATAGCTGTATAGATTCATGTATAAGTCTAGAAATTTAGGTTAAAAATTGACCCAAAAAACCTGAGTTGACTTATCCATGGGTCAATGTAAATACTATACTTTAACTCTTATTTGAAAAAAGGAAACCATCTCCTGGGGGAAGGCAAGAGTGTAATCTGTCTTGGAAGCACTGACCCCACACTACTCTCTCATCCATCCTGCCTTTAATATGACCACAAACAGTTATGTCTGCTAGAATTTTGTTCTTTGGCATTGTTTTCCTTTGCTTCATTCTTTACATCCTTTGCTACATGGCCCTACGTTTTACCCTCGATTTATCCATGGATCATATCAAAATCCATCATTTTGGCCCCAAAATCTGCCCTCAACTTATAAATGGCATCGACTTATAGTCAAATATATACGGCAATGAATGGACGCTGTGCTTGGCTTCATGGGTGATAGCAACAAGTTGTACTGCCACAATGTACAGTTGGCCGTTATACACGGATTTTTTATACATGGATTCAAGCATCCATGGTTTGAAAATGTTTAAAAAAAGTATAAATTTTAAATATCAAACTTTGTTTTTCCATTTTTTTTATAAGGGACACCATTTTGTTATGTCATTATATTTAATGGGACTTGAGCATCTATGGATGTTGTTACACATAGGGGATCTTGGAACCAAACCCCAGTGGATAACAAGGGTCCACTGAACTGGCTTTTTCATTCATGGGACTGAAACTGGGAGGGGGGGGGAATTAAGTATACAACTCCAACCCCATGCAAACACAATAACAAATTACAGGTAAATGGTATAGGTTCAGTTATTGGGGTTTTACTTGAAGATACTGCCACAGCATATTCAGATATAAATTCTTGCTTTCTATGATTCTAGCTGAAGCAAGTCACTTTACTTTGTTTCATAGCAGTATTGACACTTCACTCAGATTTCCTATGCTGTTATCATATGAGAGGAGGTAAGGCGAGTTGAAAGGGAAGGAGGGAGGGAGGTGGAGCATCACCTATGAGCATCAAGAACACTCAGCAGAACTGAGATCTTGCCTTTTGGCTGGCCTTTCAGGCCTATCTATTCAGATCTAACACAAATTACTTATCCTAGCTTGCAGCACTGTATCACAGGAACACCCTTTGTTTTTCAAAGGAGAAGGTACATAAGGACTAACTAAGGCTTTTCGAAAATTTATCAAGGCTGGTTATCAGTACAAGTTCAAGGACCGGGCATAAAGGATGGGCAAAAATATCAAGTGCTGACATCCCTATGTGATATCTCTGGTGTGTCATACAACAGAAGCATGCTGCTTTGGTTCTATTAGTCTTTATAGAGTGCTTTTAGAAAGACAAATGAAAGGCCATGTGCAAAACACAGAGGAGTGGTGTGTGGTGGGGAAGGGTCCCACTTTACAGAGGATAGTCCTTTATTTCAAGGGCTGTTAGAAGGCAGTCCATTATTTGAACTCATCCTCACTTGGTTTGCCCAGTTTAAGGCTGAATTAAATAGGAAAAAGTATAAGAAAAAAGATCAGGATGCTTGATGTTGTCCATTAGCATTTACCACCTGGCCTGCAGCCTGAAGAGGCACAGTTCACTAACCACAGTTGTCCCTAGCCTAGAAAAAACTATTGTATTCTTATTTAATATTACCATTTGAATACTACTACTTTTTTTTCTAAAGGTGCTCATGTACATGGTATGCAAATCAAATCTGTTCGTTTTGGGATTATGCACTTCCTCTTCTGGGGGGAATAGGTAAGTGGCACAATAAGAAGAAACACATTTCCAGTTGGGGCAAATAGCTCTATATTTGCCCATGCTCTTCATTTTTATCTTAACAAGAATATTTTCCCTCAGAAAATGTAAAATAGAACACTTCAGGTAAGAAGATGATCTTGAAAAATTGCCATTAGAAAAGTATCACAGAGACAATTTCTACATTATCTGCAGGGGGTATTCCAACAACAACAGCAACAGCAACAAAAAGAATGGCAATTGTTGCAGATCTGGGATCAGCTTGAAGCATAAAACAAATAGAGTATGTGTGTGTATTAAAAATGCAAAAAAATTGTCATTAAAATGTTGAGCTATCTCTCCTTTGTCACCTTCAGTTCAAAGATTGTAGAAAGTGGGACGGGAAGGACCTCTCCATCTGAGACTTTGAAGAGCTTCTGCTGGTTAGACTTTTTCTAGATTAAATGGCTGAAGATGTCTTCATATGACTCATTTCAATCTTCGTCAGTTTCAGTTCTACATTATCTGAAGCAAAATTGTTAATAGACTCAAAGTACTTTTATTCCTACGTGAGAAAAAACTTCCTTGTATTAGTCAAGCAAAAGTATGCTGGATAAATCTGGAAAATATTCTTATGCACAGCACCCAACTTGATAATTACTTTATTACAAGGGACTCCTAGTCTAGTCCTGTTTGTGGGTTTACTCAGAGGTGAGCCATAGAGTTCAGTTGCACTTTGTTCTTAGATAAATATTATAGGAATGTTGTTTCAATGAGCATATGGAAATTGAAATACAGGATTTTGTAAAATACTTGGGGTCTGACTTTGTTGCTGCATGTTTGGGACTGACACTGATATTTTCAGTTTCAGTTTAAATAATGATGTAAAGTAACTGTAATTTGTAGAGTGATTGTCTAATACAGAGATGAAATGTATGGCAACTTTATGAGTGAGAGTCCTCCAGGACCACTAGTCATCAACAGTCTTGCTCAAGTCTTGCAAACTGAGGCCTAAGGTTTCCTTTATCAGATCAGTCCATCTGTAATGTAACCTTCCTCTTTTCCCATTGCCTTCTACTTTATTTCCCTGATTACATGTACAGACTACTTTGCAGTTAAGAGGGTTTTGTGGAATTTCTGGGGACCTCCAAGTGGAGATGGACAGCTGTGTGAATTGTTACCTCTCATGCTCTACCACCTGAGGAAGACACATCATCCTGTCTAGTGTGATATACACAAACAAAGGAACTGATTCTTAACCCACAAAATACAAAATTTTACTGTACCTCTTAGCAAATGCTACCTGAGCCTGTTGAAATAGTTGAAGCAAATGAAGCCATACTTCAAAATGGTATTGGGGGAAAACATTATTTTATCAAATAATAATAGTCAGTGGGCCCTTGGTATCTGCTGAGATTCCAAAATCTATGGATGCTCAGGTCCCATTAAATAAGATGTAACATGGTCTCCCTTATATAAAATGGCAAAATCAAGGTTTCCTTTTTTGAATTTATATTTTTTCTAACATTTTCTAATATTAAACAGTAAAGCCTTTATAATATGAAATATGTAACACAGTCATAGGTATGTTTACTAAAAAGTTTCTGAGCTCAGTAGTACTAAATACAGTACATTTAAAAATGCAGGCTTACAAAAGCAAATGAGACATTTAAGTTGGAGAAGAACAAAGAAGAACACTATATACTAATACGTGCACACAAGCATACATACATGCTTGACTCCATGGATAAGGAATCCATGGATATGCATTATAAAACAATAACATTATCCAACATATTTTGGTTGTTGGCATGCTTCTTCGGGGATTTGAGTAAGTTACTTCTGTGGAGGTACCATCTTTCAATTGGATTCCAGTTTGGACCTTCATTGTCCCCTCATTTGTTTTTGGATTTGTTCAGGGGTTAACTGCTCAAAACAGCTGGCACCTTTATTTTAGAAGTGTGGGATTAAGGGTAGGAGAATGAGTTTAGACCTCTCTCGGACTATTCTTACTTCCAATATTTTTCCCCAGGTGTATTTTCTTCAAGAGTTTCAGACTATAAGTTTGCACAGTATTTGCAATACTATCTGGCTCTATGATGGTTAATGTTGAAGGACCATCACTTTCCTTTGATGATAATGGGCATCAGGAGTCCATGATGTTGGCTGAGCTCCAACAGAATCAAATCAAATTGTATTTCAGTCTACTCCCCAAAAGCAAGAAATCTGGCATGCTTCCTCAGATCAGAAAGTATCTCATCTTGATTCAAACTAATCCTAAACAGTTCAGAAGATATATCCTAAAACAGGAACACAAGAGGGTCCAGCCCTTAGGAGGTTTGTTTTATCATGTAAAACATGTTAGCCATGTTTCATATATCTCCCTTCTCATGTTTCATATATCTCCCTTTAGCGAGGTACCTCATTCCTCTTCAGATCTGTTCTCACAACAATCCTGCAAGATAGGTTAGACTGAGAGAAAATAATTGTCCCAAGATCACTCAGTGAGCCTCATGAGGATTTGAGGTTGAGTCTCTCCAGATTTTTATCTGGCACCATCATAACACCACACTGGCTATTATCTCCTTCTGATGACCTAGTCATCTTCTAGAAGATAAATGCTGAACTTTACCAAAACAATTCCAGGTAGGTGCTGCCTGCTGAACATTGCAAATATTCTGTTTACTTCCATTAAGCTCCTTTTTAAAATAAAACAGGAAAATGTTAACTTTTAGAAGATTTCCTCCTGTTGCTAAACAACATCTGATACACTTACTTCCCTGACATTGTTGTTATCAAAATCTAATCTCTAACTCAACTTTAAAGAGTGAGGTTTGTCTAAACAATAAAAGAGGTTTAGTACAAACTCAGAAAGAACGGCAACAAAATTCCCTGTGTAGATCCAGGCGCTCTGACATTTAAAGGAAGCATCCAAGGTCCTGTACCTAGTTTGGTTGTAGACTATAGAACTTTGGATAGCTTAAGGGCAAAGTAAAACCCAGAGCAGATTCACTGCCCCACTAGCTGCCACTATGTGAACCAGTGCTACTCCAAGTGGCAGTCTATGAATGAATGTATTGGTTACTGCTCTGCAGCATGTTTCTTAAAAAGAAAGAAACAATAGTAAGTCAATGGTAGTGGCACATATGGTGCTAGTCCTTGGCATATTGGGAAGAAATCCCTGCCAGTCCTCCATATCAGATAGCTTAAGAAGTCACGATGTAGACAATAGAATATCAGACAGTTCATCTTTAAAACATGAGTCAACAGGCTATCCACATTTTATGCCTAAATGTGTGTATCATTTTGTATAACGCAGTGGTCCCCAACCTTTGCTCCTCCATTTGTTTTGGACTTCAGATCCCAGAAGCCCCAGCCAACTTGGCCAACAGTTAGGATTTATGACAATGGATGTCCAAAGCATCTGGAGGACCAAAGGTTGGGAACGACTTGTCTAGACTGACAATGCTCTTTTGTGTTTCAGAAAAGCAACTGGGAGATAGGGACATTGAGACTTGCTTGTGGAAAGGAGAAATCCTTTCAGCCACTTTTCCATGCCAAAGTGCCACAACTTGAAGACAAGAACCTGTTTCAAGTTTAGATTTCAGGTTCACTACCCCATGGCACAGCATTAAAAACATACCATAAAATACTACTGAACTTAACAGTAAGCAGTAGAGCCTTTATATTATGAAATCTGTAGCACAATCATAGGTACATTTACTAATAAGACTTTCTGAGCTCAGTAGTACTAAATACATTTAGAAATGCAGGCTTACAAAAGCAGATGAGAAGTTCAACTTGGAGAAGAACGAAGAGGAACTCTGTATACAAATATGTGCACACAAGCATACATACAACTGCTTTTCTGTTTAAAATGGTCCTCTCATGATCTATTTTCAAAAAAACCAGCCCTAGAATCTAATGTACATGTTTTCACATACTGTTTAAGGAGTATCTGCATCTTTTCTTCAGCATCACTTGCAAATTATGCTAGCTAGACAGAAGGCTATCTTTATAAATCAAACATTATGGTCAAATGTTAAAATAAAAAAGTCTGCTGTTTTACAATTGTAGATTCATTTTTATTAAGACTTCAGGAATGAGTATGAAAATCTGGTATTTTATTTTAAATGTCTTAACTATGTGTTGACTTCTCTTTTAAAATTTTACTGGTACCAAACAGTATATCAATCTTTCTTTTGTGCACATATTTTGTATTTTTTTCTTCTTCATATTCTACAAGTATAAAGAGGTATTGATACAGAGAGTTATTTTTTTCTTTTTAAAAAAACTGCTGAGGGTTGTGCACAATATTAAATTAAATACCAAAAAATCACAATGAAAGCCTAACGACATGTAACCATATGACATAACAAAATGAAATGGCATTTAAGAACATATGTAATAAAGACAGCCCTTTAAAAACTATAAAAACAAGGAAAACGTTTTTTAAAAAAATAAAATAAAGAATATGTAATGATAAACTGTTATTTTAACTTGCTGATTTGTCAGTCGCTCTGGGAACCATTGAGGCTTGAAATGTGGAATAAAAATGTATTAAACAAACCAGCTGAAAATGCCATCTGGAATGTTTTGGCAGGTAGCTAAAAAGATGAAGCAAGAAATTTAGGGAGTTTATCACACAAGAGAAATAAATCACAATTATAGTAGGATAACAATGTCTTTGATAAGTACTTTCACATGAGGTTGTGTTACTGCTTTTGTTGCTTTGCATTTCAATCATCAGTGGAGAGCATCTTTTCACTGATTCACCTTAGGGTCGCCTATCTTGTCTAAATACTCTAAAGCCACCAGATCCCATCTTGATCTTGGTGTAGCGTACCTTTTCACTGCCAGGGAAAGTCTCCAAAGATGATTAAAATGCAAAGTAGCAAGAGGGAGAGCCGTGTGATAAGTACCTGCCAAAGATACTATAATTGTGCTTTATTAGCCTTGTGTTATAAAGTCCTAAGGCTAAATTAGTAATAATAATCCGATTTACTCCCTGTGGAAACATGTTGAAACATAAAGAAACCCAGGGTTTTAGCCCTGGGCACTCCATCTGCAGTTCTGTCTCTTTCCTTACATGGGGAGTAATCAATCTGCATAGGAGCACTTCCCCTACTTGTGGGGAATATCAACATATTTTGAGAATATTTGAGCTATAGTTTTGATTTTTGATTTCTGTCACATAGGCAGTGACCAGGCCATAAACAAAGAGATGGAACCAGAGATGTCAAAGAAGCTCTCACATTCATTTGCACCCCACGTTTTGGTTCAACATACTTATAGAACAGGTGAAGAGGGTTGATGCCGATGTATAAAAGACTTGCTTATATCCTTTCCATCCCAAAAAAACAGCTGGAAAGGAGAAAGATCTGAATCAGCAATTCTGGATGAAGAGAGAGTGTATCTTAACCCCTTAAGTTTCTGTTAAACATGGGGGGGGGAGGTTGACTTTTCCGCTGGGTCATGGCCTAGGTCCGCAATGCCCCATTCTGAAGTGCATTAATGTATCTCTGATGCCACAACTAATTTGTTCTTGAGTAGAACGTTTCCAAAATAGTTACATCTGAAAGGCACCACTGAAAAAGCTCTGCAATTAAGAATAAAATATTGCAGAAAACAAAGTGGAAGAAACAGCACCTTCCCAGTCTAAATCAATTGAAAGAGAGAACCATTAAAAAAGTGAACAAGGGCCTTAAAGTTACTCATAAATAATCCAGAGCAATGGATGAAAGCTACAGGAAAGGAGATTTGGCTTCAACATTAGAAGGAACTTCCTGACAGTGAGAGCTGTTTGACAGTGGATGGTGGAGTCTCCTTCTTTGGAGGTTTTTACACAGAGGCTGGGAGGTCATTGTCAGGGGTGCTTTGATTGTGATTTCCAACATGGCAGAGGTTGGACTGGATGGCCCCCGTGGTCTCTTCCAACTCTATGATTCTTGTTCAGTCCCGTGGTATTGTGTGATTAAGCTGTGGGGTCTTATCCCCATACTGTTCAATGTTTACATAAAGGTGATGGGTTCAATCATAAAGGGGTTTGGAGTGGGTGCCTGTAGTATGATGGATACACTCAGCTCTATATCTCCATATCATTGAGTCAGCTGGGGCTGTGCAGGTGCTGGACCAGTGCCTGGATGCTGTAATGGGCTGGATGAGGGCCAATAAAGTGAAGCTGAATACTGATAAGAAGGAGGCTCTCTAAATTGGTGGTTCCAGAGTCCAAAAACTGGGTAAACAGCCTGACTTGCATGGGATTGCACTCTCCCTATAGGACCATGTATAGGCATTTGAAAGGATTCTTAGATCTATCCCTGTCACTGGAAGCCCAAGTGAGTCAGAATGCTTGGTGCCAGCTTAGACTTACATCGGCTATGGCCTTTCCCAGACAAAGATAACCTACCCACAATAGTTCATGCACTGGGAGCCTCCCAACTAGACTATTATAATGTGTTCTGTGTAAAGCTGCCCTTGGAGAAGTCTTGGAGGTTTCTTGTGCAAAATGCAGCAGCTTAACGGATGACTGGAGTTTTATATAGACAGCACTGGCTATCATTATGCTTCCAGTCTGAATTCAGAGTGTTTGTGTTGTTTAAAGCATTAAACAGCTTGGTATCTTGGTGCTTGAAAGAGTGCCTTACCTCCTATATGCCTGCCCATGGATTAAGGTCTGCTGGTGGTAGGGGCTCTTTGGTGAGATCAATACACTGTGTTGGGACTTGGGAGAAGGCCTTCTCAGCTGTGGCATCCCAACTGTGGAATGCCCTCCCCATAGAGACCCAGCTGGCATTCAGTCCATTTAGGGGCCAAGTTAAAACTTGGCTGTTCCATCAAGACCTTGGGCCTCATTAATTCAACCCAAATGTTGATATACCTAGTTTAAAAAACATGTGAATCTTTTATGTCTGTACACACAGGCAATATCTGCTGTTCTCCTCTTGCTATATAACTGGATTGTGCTTTATTATTATTTTTAATAATACATTTTAAATATATCTTTAAGGATTTATGTTTTTTAAATATTTTTCTCCTCCCCAAGCAAAAATTTATACAGGTCGCTTTTTATGCCAAGTATGGCCAATGTTTAAAAACAACTGGGACTATGGAGGAAATTTACTCCATTACTTATTACCCAGTGACAATGCAATATTTACCAAAAGATCAAAGTTGCAAAAATTGTCTTTATTTAGCAACAAATGCCTCATAGTGATTCCTTTGTTCAGGACAGAACAGGAGATGGCTGAGGTATCTGTATGAGGAAATGTGAACAACAGTATGATAGGTTGTTCTTTTTCAAGGGGTAGGGGAAAAGAAAAATTCAGCCCAGATTCAGGTGTTATAAATGCTCAGTTCCTTGCATCTATCTGACCCCTTGTTTATTTGCCTGCTGCTTTTATAGCCAGCAGACATGGGTCTCCTCTCTTCCTTACACCTACCCTGTGAAGTAGATCAGATTAAAGTAGGATGACTAGTAGTTGTATCTCTAGGGCTGCATCTGCATGGCAAAATTCATGCAGTTTGACACCACTTTAAGTGTCATAGCACAATGCTATGGGATTCTGGGATTTGTAGTTTCTTGAGATAGCCTTCTCTGTCAGAGAGCTTTGGTGCTGCAAGAAACTACAAATCACAGGATGGTGCCATGACAGTTAAAGGGGTGTCAAACTGCATTATTTCTGCAATGCATATGGAGCCTAAATTTAATGAATCCCAAGAACTTGTTATAAGGGCAGGACATTCCGTTAAGAAACAAATAGCTCCGAGGACTCAACACATTTTAAATGTATCTTTATGGCTTTTTTGTATGGAATTGTCACTCACACAAATTGCTCAAAAACATATCTTCAGATTGTTGATCAGGTCAGTTATTTTGGTGGTTTTTTAGCTGTTTTTTAAGTTCATTGCTTACACCTGATGCAAGACAAATATAACAGTATAAGACTTGAAGGTACACAACAACAAATAATAAAGTTAACACCTGTTATTTCCCCACCTTTTACATCAAGGTTATTATTTTGGGGGGGAGGGGAGTTAAAAAGTGGCTAAAGCTGCTGCCAAATGTGTTTTGCTGTTGGTTTGGTTTGTCTCACCTGTAGTAAGAAAAAAATCCTAGCACTTGTCATGTTAGGATGTCTTCAGTGCATATATTCCTTCGGTTATATTCATTCTGCTCAAAAGTAACTTTCCCAGTTCTGAGAAATTAAACTTAAAATTAAAAAGAGCTGAGTACAATGAGCCTAGGCAGTCAAAATGTCATTTTCTTCCACCACTCCCATTTCTCTCTGTGCGTGTTTGTAAAAAAGCTGTTTTCACGAGTGTGTCTGGAATTCTGTAGGGTTTAACTCTGGGTGTGAATTTATGACCTTACAGGGTAAAAATCTACAAATTAGTTGCTTCCATGCTTCCAGTATTTTAGAATTGTATTTCACATCTCAGACAGTAGCCCTGTTCCAGTGTTTGATTGAAAATGTGAGGCAAGAAGGGGCAGGGCTCTGAAACTGGCCCCATCCCCGTGTACTTACCCACTAAATTATAAAGAGTTTTGGTACAGATGATACTATTACATAATATTTGTGTTCATATGAGAGTTCTCAGTCATTCCCATGAACAAAGATATAACATCCTTTCACAACTTCCTCTGAGTCCAGGGAAAGTGGGGAAGTCAGGGTACGAGCATAGGACCAAACTCCGCGGTGCTTCTCTCTACCCCTCTAGAGCTCTTTTATGCTCAGGCAAACATCTGAACAGTGTGTATGTGTGTATTATATATTATGTCACAGAATAAGAATGTTGCTATCTCTGTCACAATACACCAGCCTGTAACTCTAGTGTAAGGTTCCCATAGGGAAGGAGGGGCAAGGGGAGGGACCAGGAAAGAGAAACATAACCAGGACCAAGGCCTTCAAACAACCCAAATAAACTGACAACCTCAAAAGGATGCCAAATAATGTAGAGCATCTCTTGCAGTTGTTAAAGCACGGCAGCATCTCTGAATGTTATTGGGCACTAATTTGAACTGATCCCAGGTTGTTCAAGCTTTGTCAAGGGCAGGCTATGTTGGTGCAAGGTTGCCTTTTTCTGTAAAACAGAAAATGCATGGAACTAGGAGGTGTCTATCAATTTAGGATGGTAGTATAAAACCCAATTCCGAGTTTTATCCAGTGAGGTTCCTGACATACAGCATAGGCTTTCTCACTAAAGTATAAGGTCTTTTGGTACAGATAATACCATTGTATGTGCATGTATGTGAAAGGCTGTGACATCAAATCTTGCATATCAAAAAGAAGCACAAATCTCAGAGGAATGTTTTGCCTCTTCGTGCCGTCCTCACTCCTCTGCCACTTGAATTAGCCCCGACAAGAATTCTGTGGCTATTGCAGTGAGGAGGATCCTAGAGGACTCTAACCTTTGGACTTTTTGTAATTTGCTCTGAACTTTCTAAACCGTTTGGCTCAGCTTCTTTCTCAGGGACTATTTAAAGGCACGTCCAAGTAAGAACGCTCAGTCTCTCTTTGACATTGAATGAGGAAAGGAGGAGAGGGCAGAGCAGGCAAAGGGTACCCTTGCTCAACATGGGCCCCTCGCAGCTTTGGCTGCTCCTGCTGCTGAGTAGTGGTGCCTGGACACGTAAGTTGCGACTCACCTTGGTGCATGCTTTGGGATGCAGGGAGAAGGTCCATAGGAATTCCACCCCTCATTACATGAGTAAAGTCTCTAGTATAGTATATTACATTGTTCAATCTAAATCAGTTATAGAGGGAAGAGTATGGCTAATAGAATTGTTTCAGTGGGTGACGATGGTGGTAGTGGTTGCCATGAGGATCTGTGTTACCTATTCAGTCGAGAATGGATCTACTCAGATCATACACACACATACACTGCACCACTTCATGGTTAATCTATTTCACATCCTCTGTGTGCTTAATGATGTTCTTCACATCCTCTCTGTGTCCTTTGTCTACCTGGAGGGTAGCTGCATCTTGAATTGGAAGACTGAGGTTAAATGACTTAAGTGGTCAGCTGTGATGAGGTTTGATCAGCTGCGAGAGAGCAGTTTTTCAGATAGTGTTTGATGAGCTGTTTGTTGAAGAGCACACACACACTTCTTGTTGTGTATATTTTTTCAAACCTTGGAGTTTCAATTGCTATTTGTGGTATGCATTTTCTTTTGAATGATAGTGCTATTTGTGGTATGCATTTTCTTTTGAATGATAGGTCCATAAAACATTTTAAAACCTATGACTTCACTGTATGTATTGACTAGAACATTTCCTATACCATGAAGCTATCCTGTCTTGTGGACACTTACAGCCTTTTGCAGTCAATGAGTTTAAGTCCAGAGTCAGTAGTGGGCAAATAAATAAATAAATAAAAATGGTGCCAGTTACAGAGTTGAATCCCACCACAGTCAAAGCATAGTAAAAGGTGTGTGAAATTTGTAGAATCAGAGTCAGTTCAGTTTAAGTCAGTGATTTCAAGCAAATTTTATTGGGGTTCAGAATACTCTAACTCCCCATATTGATTGTTGTGTGCCTTTCAGTCATTTGTGACTTATGTTGACCATAAAGCAAACCTATTACAGAGTTGCTTGGCAAGATTTGTTCAGAGGGGGTTTGTCTTTGCCTTTCTCCAAGGTTGAGAGAGTGTGACCTACCCAAGGAGGATTTTCATACTATGAGAATTTACTCAGAATATTTAGTGCTGTTTACTTCTGAGCATAAATGTAAGGATTATTTTGTTAGTATCGGGATGCAAGTGTATTGTTTGGAACAAAATAGGTTTAGTTTAGTTGCCTCTGACTTCAGTGTCCTTTTATACTTGATGATGATGGTTAATTGACATAAGCTGCTTCCAATGCCCAACTCCTAGCACTAATCCAATTACAAATCAAATGGCCTTGTGCAGTTCCTATATACAGTCAGCTCTCCCCTTATGTGGGGGATCCATTCCGGACCCTCCCCCCGCGTAGGGAAAACCACGTATGCTTGCGCCCCATTGAAAACAATAGGGTGCATGCATGTGGCACGGCCATTCATTTAATTGTACAATGGCTTCAGTGTAAGCTGAAAGCTGCATAAAGGAACCCGTGTATGGCATGGACTGACTGTATAAATACATATACATATGCATGTATATATATGTTATTTATATAGTACTGAACAAATAGATACCTTTAATAATTTAATCAGAGAAGCATATGGTGAATTACATACAACTACTTATTAGAGCAACATTCCCCCAAGACAAATATTTTAGCAACCCTCTCATCCTTTATAAGCAATGGTTTTAACTAGCCTGAAGCAGAATGCTGTGCCTTTGAAGGAGTACAGATATTGGCTAAGATTCTCTGTAATAAATTCATTTACCAGCCATGTATGAAGCTGCTCTTCTTGTTTGTCTGTGCCTCTCTGTGTTAAGTGTTATCATTCACAAGCACAAGAGATTCTCCAGTTGTTAGCAAAAGACAAAAAACAAAAACAGAGTCCAAAGCAGCCTTATCTCAACACACAAATTATGTAAACTAACATTCCCATTCAAATGGGTTGTTGCAGTAGGACTCTAAAGTCTAATACACTGTGTATTAACAAAAGGGCTACTGTTTATTTAGCTAGCATAGAACAGAAATTGGAACTGTACAACTACATCAAAAGGCTTATTTATTGGATGTTTGATTATGCACAATTTACCCTCTGGGAGTATTTTCTTGTTATCCCAGTGTAGCCCAGTTTGGGAAGACATCTATCACTTATGATCATTCTTCTCTGTCATCTGGCAGTATGAAAAAAGAAGCTGTAAATGTCCATATGTTACTGTGGTGCATTCTCAAAATCTGTCTTAAGTCCAAAACGTAGTATTGCCATAACCATGTTTATGGTGATGTTGTTTCTAAATATGTTCCCTAATTCTATATAAATAGCATTTGTTTATAGACATGCTACAAAATGTGAAACTAATTCCATTTCAATTTTATTTTACAGAAGACGATGGTGCTGAAAATACAAATCCGCTTTGTTCAAGTAAGTCTTTCCATCTGTTTTCTTTTTCACTCTTTACAGTTACTTAAACCATCTTGTCAGTGACTTCATGGTGCCAGATTTCAATGTGTCCTTACAGATGCCCATCACTGTATAATCAATCCACTGTGGAAGCACACCCATTGCATTTTGCTTGTGATCAAACCTGGAGAGATTGTGTTGAAAAAGAAGTTACTTTTGGAAGGGGTTAATTGGCTGGAGACTAGTGATATTAGCCCAAACAATCATTTTCCCTCTTTAATCTGTATTTCAAGGTTGAAGAACCTTGTTTTGTTTTGGTTTTTTTAATGGCAGGAGACAACAAATTTCATATTTATTATTTGATTTCCTTAGAGAGCCAATGTGGTCATTCCCTGCTCAGCCATGAAACCCACTTGGGCAAGTCACATGCTTCAGGGGAAGGCAAACCTCCTCTGAACCAAATCTTGCCAAGGAAACCACTTGATAGAGTTGTCTTAGGGTCGCCATAAGTCAGAAATGACTTGAAGGCATACAACAACAAAGCTGTTTTATCTCCCAAAGGCCTATTGTCTATGAGTATATGTATGCATTTGGATTTAACAATGAAGAACTGGATGATCACCATGAAGAGGGTCAGCACTGATTCTCAAGCAGGATTTTTAATCACCAAGCTACTTGGTATCCTAAATGCATTGTGAAGCTGGTGTGTGCTATGGAGTTCATTTTCCCAGGCTGCTGAGTGGGGGGGAAACAACCCTGTATATGTATCTGTATGAACTCCAGATCCCTTCTTCTAAGAGATGATGAAAAATGATGGGATATATTCTGGAATTCTAACTCAAGCAAAAATGCTTTATGTTTATGAACTACAAGATGAACTGAAGCTTCATACATGGTTGTTAAGTGCAATGATTCTGGTTTTGGTATACACTTTGGTGTTCTGGTATTCTGGTTCACTGTCTTGTGTTACTTTTTAATGTTCTACATTTTGAAAGTTGTTTCCCTCTGGAAAGGATTATTTTTTTAATTGAAAAGTATATCTGTTAAAAAAAATCTGAGGGGCAGAACTTGCCATGTTCTGCATTAAAATGTTGGTTTAGAATAACAACAAGAAATATCCCACTCAACAGTGTCCTTTACACAAATTTATTCATTTTAAGTCCCCAAATGTGAAAAAATCTCACAATGGGTGATATTTTTGAAACCTTCATACACCCAGGCACCCTTTGCCATTGAGGATCAGAAAAAATAGTGAGTAGCTTTTACATAAAGCATGGGTCTGGATGACTCATGTATGAAACTCAGTTTGTTGTTGACACTCTCAAGCGAATGCTGTCAGTATCAGAACAATTTTTTAAATGATTGAAAGTGCAGTCAGAACTCTGATTTTTTTATATTTTTTATCTAATTTATTTATTCATTTGCTATCCTACCTTTCTCCCAAAATGCGACTCAAAGTGATCTATAATACAAGCAAAAACAAAATAGCTAAATTATTATTATTATTATTATTATTATTATTATTATTAGGGAGTGCTTAAGTGCACTGAAAAGCAGTATAAAATGTACTTGCTATTGCTATTGCTATCGTGTGGTACAAAACTTCAAAAAAGCATTAAACGGCCAATCCAGTACTTTAAAGTCATTAATTTAATTGTCAGCTTTGACTTCTATGGTTGCATTCATACTGCAGAAATAATCCAGTTTGACATCATTTTAACTGTCATGGCTCAATGCTGTGGAATTCTGGGATTTGTAGTTCTATGAGGCATTTAATCATCTCTGCTGCCAGAGAGCTGTGGTATCAAACTGGATTATCTCTGCAGTGTGGATGCAGCCTATGCGTACAAAAAGTCAGAATCTCTCCCTACCTCTCTTCCTTACTACCAAGCACACCAGTATTTTCAGTAATACGTCCCTTTGCACACTCTCCCCCTTCTCCCTAACTTTCCGACACACACATACCTTTAAAGTGCCACAGGATTCATCGCTGGTTTTGCTGCAAGAGTCTGGAATGGTTTGGGTCTCCTTTGGGAATCATTAATATATGTAAATACAGAATTGCCTTGAAAATAAAATACAGGTGGGATGACCTATTAACATGCAGAGAAAAGGATCAGGAAGTGTTTTTGAGCAATCTTTGCAAAATGGTTTGTTTGTTCCTGATTGCTCAGCTGGATACATGATGTTCATGTATCCAACTGAGCAATCAGGAATGTTCATAAGGAGGGTCAAAGTATCCAGTGAGTTGGTGTTTTGCTCTCTGTCCCCTGATAAACAATATTGCCCTGAATACAGAGCTTTAGCACCATCTGCAGACAAACCTGACTATGTCGCTTTTTTAAAAAACCCAGCTCGAAGCCCTTACCATTTTGCTGACATCCTCAGTTTTATCTTATATTTCCTGCATATTTGTCTTTATAACCACTCAAGTGTGAAATCCAGATTTAATCAGTCAGAGGAATAAATTTGGTAGATAACAGTTGTGGGAAAAGTAATGGACTAATGAATATAGCAAAAGCTGCATTGTCATTTACATATACAAAGAATCATGTGTTGTCTTCTTCCGGAAACAAACATTATCCGATAAGATTCACACAGATCCTATAGACCTCTATTGACTGGATATGTTTAAACACCAATTTGGCTTAAACTAATGCTAGTAAATTGGTTTGGTTCATGTAGGTTTAGATATGGACTAAGAAGCTTAAAGTTCAACCATCTCCGATGTGGGGCCCTTAGTAACTTATTTTATTTATTTAAGCATTTCTGTATCTCCTGCCAGACCAAAAGGGCCCCTGAGGCAATGAGCAAATAAAAAAAAACCTGTGTGCTTGTTGTAATATATGGCTGTGAGTGGATCCAGAAGTGAGTGGAGCCCTCTATGCCAGGATGCTAAAGCCCATCACCAAAATAGGGTTATCACTTTTGATAACTCCTTTAGATTGATCTGAAACAGATTTATCACCCATTGATGTGGAAGCCACCAGCCACCACTGATAGGATCCATGTTCAAATCCTCACTCAGGACCAACTCACATCTTACCAGAAGTTGAGACTGGCCGTGAACAAAACACATAAAATGTGAAGAGAAAATCTAACATTTGATTTGTATGGGAAGGTCAGGAGTACACCCAGAAGCTGCAGGATAGGGCTGCAATTGTTTGGTGCATTCCAGCATGTATTCACTATTTATTTCCCATCTACGTATTATTTCATGGGCATAACAATGAAAAATGGTTACCTCATGAAATGTATTTTAATATGTATCCTATGCCTTTTCTGAGGACTACCCCTTTGTTTCTCTCCTAATTTTATCATTACAGCAACACTGTGGGGTAGATTAGGCAGAAATGTTCACTGGTCCAAGATGAGCCAGTGATTTTCATAGTTGAGTGGTATCTGAATCAGGATCTAACAAATCTGGTCCAACATATTAGCCTCTCCATCTAGAGAGGTGAAAACTGGCCCTGCAGAAGTTGGTAAAGAACAGCTCCCAGCATCCTGCACTGTAGGCCATGCTGAATGGGGCTGATGGGAATTGATGTTCAGCATCCGGAAGACAATAGATTCCCTTGTTGCTGTCTTCCTGCTTCATCTATAATATAGATGAAAGAGTTGTTGTGAGGTCAAAGAAAATCAAGAAATCAAGGATCAATGTCCAATAAGGATAATTGTATTGTTCTCTACTGCAGCCACCATTTGTTGTTGTTGTTGTATTGCTTCAAGTCTTTTCCGACTTATGGCGACCCTAAGGTGACCTTATCATGGGGTTTTCTTGGCAAATTTCTTAAGAGAGGATTTAACATTGACATCCTATGAGGCTGAGAGAGTGTGATTTGCCCAAGGTCACCCAGTGAGTTTCATGGCTAAACAAGGATTTGACTCCTGCTCTTCAGAGTTGTAGTCCAACACTCAAACCACTGCATCAACATACAGTCCTCAAAATTTGCTTCAGAGATCTGGGAAAACCTTCAGAGCCACAGTTTGGTCATATGGAAGGCTGGGACAGGGAGAGAGGTGTTTTATCACAGTAACAGCTGTGTGTTAGTATAACATTGGCTTTAGACCAAGAACAGTAAAATAGGCTACTACTGCTATGGGTACTTTGCTTTATAAAATATGATTTTTTTACTACAAAGTCAAATTTATGTACAACCAAAATACAAGGACACAATTTGAAAACAAGCTAGCAGATTGTTAATGTTCATAAAACCCCGGCATATTAAATTGTAAAACAGCAAGAGGTCTCCCTGTTAAAAAAAACATTCCATTCACTATGTTGAGGACAGTGGGGTTGTGTTTGACAGCTTGCAGACCCCATGACATTAAGACTAAAATGAAATACCAGCTTTGTTTCTGCACTCTCTGGCTATAGATATGTTTGTGTTAAATGAAGTTCTTAGCTGTAACTAAGCCTTGTTTGGGTTGCTACTTTGGCATCAGGGAGCAATTACACTTGTCCCTTTATATTTTCTAGGGTTAGAGGCACAAGCCCCCCGTGAAAATGGAAAAACCGCAAACAACAAAAACACCATGTTTTGACCTGAGTGGACACCTCTCTAGGCATCTCTAGGTCCTCCAGCACAACTCTGTGGTCAATGTCCAGCAGACACTGACTATAGAACTGCACTGGAGGAGCTACAAAGGGCTAGTGGAATGGTCTCGCTAGGAATCTCTAAGTCTTTCGATGCAACTTTTAGTTAAAGTTGACCATAGAGTTGCACTGGAGGACCTAGATATTCCCAAAGAGAACATATTAATCAAATCCGTGAATAATCAAATCTGCAAATATCAAATCCACAAATATGGAGAGATGAGTGTATTAGGATTCTTCTCTGAATATCTTGTATAGATGGGCCACCACTCTAGGGAATAGAATAAGAAATCTATAGATATAACAGAGACAGAAACATCATATTTAAAAAGTGAAGTAAACTGCGACATGCAAATTAAAAAGCTTAACCCTCACAACAAAAAATGCAGTAAAGGAAATCATAATCAAATACAAGTTAATTATCCTTTTAATCACTATGGAGATTATCAGTCGGCGGAAAGTCAGGGAAGAAAAAAGGCATATTCCCAGCAAAGTTGTGTGATTGTGCTGAAGATTTACAGACGTCACGCTTATCCAGGACTTAACCCATGAAGATCCAGGCATGCTTCATCAACAAACTATTCCTGGGACTTACCTGCGAATGGTTTGTTGCTGGAGCATTCCTGGATCTTCATGGATTAAGTCTTGGATAAGCACGATGAAATCTTCAGCGCGATTGCATGACTTTGCTGGAAGTATGCCTTTTACTCATGGCTCCCCCCCCCACCTTCTGATAATCTCCCACATTTAACATTAAATATTACTCTCGGTATGATTTGCCCTTTTTCTATGAAATATGCAATTCAAGTGTTGTTTTAATTTCACTATTTTACTCTGGATTTACTTTACAGTTTATGGTTGTAGTTGTATTGATAATGCACAAAGGGGGTGGTTTAGGTCTAATATGCATGTAAATAAACAGTCTGCAAAGAATGACATTCCAACTGGTACTCTTATAATTCTTTTCTTTAAAAATTCTTTGACATTTATTCCAGTCTTCTTTTGCTTTTGACACTGATGGCAAAGCCATTCATACTACAAAAACATAGTGCTGTTATTTCACTTCAACTGTCATGGTTCCCTACTACACAATTCTGGGATTTAGGAAGGGGTTTGTAGAATTCTCAGCTAGACAGTGCCTCACCAAACTACAAACCCCATGATTGTGTGGGCTGTAGCCATGGCAGTTGAATTAGCACTATAATTATGTAGTGTAAATGGACCCTGGAAAAAAGTTTGGGGGATTACAAGCATGATGTGGTTCAGAATAGTTGAATTTCAACACTGCAATTTCGGTAATTCATATATTTCTGATCATGCTTAATCTGATCATGCTTAATCTAGACTTCCTTTCAGTTTTTCTGGGAGGTGCAAAACATATAGGGCTGAATAAGTTCAAAGATCATCAAGACTATCATACATTTAAATATATTATTATGCCATTACCTAGTATCTGGGTTAGAACTCTAGAGTTAGTATTGAAATAATTCAGGGTGCAAATCATATGGACTGCAAATCTGAGCAGTCCTAGCCCACACAGAAGTGCTGAGACCTGCAAGCTAACATAGTCTGGAGGGATATGATTGGTAGCATGAAATATCCTGCAAACAAACATAATTTTGAAAGGGACAAAATCTAGAAAGGGGGGGGGGATAATTATTTTCTTGTTCAGATTTCTGTCTGCCTTGAGTGTTAAGAAGAATACCAACTAGATATTTACACATAAAGACTTATCAAGTCCATTAAAAATATATGTACATGTACTGATAGGCAAAGTCTGCCTCAGACCACCTGCCCCAAAAACAGAGATCTACTTGTGGGCATCCCTCTGGGTCCCACCAATGGAGCCAACACAAATGTGAGGATGTAGGGAAGAGTTTTCTGTGTTGTGGTACTCTAGTTGTGGAATTATCTCCCTTTGGAGAGTTGCCTGGTGTTGATGTTGACTTCATTTCAGTTTCAAATTTAAAAATGGCTTTATATTAAAACCTTTAAAGTCTAATGGGTTTACCCATTTTGAACTGTTTGAACTTATTTTGACTCATTCTGTTATTTCATATGTTTTAAACTGTAAATCATATTTTATTGTTTGAAAGTTTAAATCCTTTTAAATAGTTATAATTGATTGTTATTATACTCTGCCATAAGATCTTTGAGAGAATCAGTGTGGTGTAGTGGTTTGAGCATTGAACTACAACCCTATAGATCAGGGTTCTATTGCCCGCTCACCCATGAGAATCCACTGGGTGGCCTTGGGTGAGTCACACACTCTCAGCCCCAGAAACCCCATGATAGGTTTGCCTTAGAATTGCCATAGGTCAGAAACAACTTGAAGGGTCAGAACAACAACAAAGGCCTTTGGATATAGGATGGGACATGGTTTTTTGTAATGAATAAAAATAATTACGGTAAAACTCTACATTCAGTCATGATTCTGGGTGATACTTTATTTTCACATTCAAGGGAATCCATGTAAGGGAAATAGCTGCCCGTCTAGGGAAAAATGTAGGACAAACTTTTCAAATGTAGGACACATTTTTTTGGTGTGTTCTATATTTGAATAGGCGCCTCGCTGAAGAAGGCTTTCCCTTGCCGCCTGGGCCCCGGGCCTCGCTGTGATTGCGGCGGGGAGTGGAGCCCAAGCGGCGAGGGAATCCTTCTCTCAGGGAGGCTTTCCCTCGCCGCCTGGGTCCCAGGCTGCAGAGCCCAAGCAGCAAGGGAAAGCCTCCCTCAGCTTGCCATATCCCACCCGGCGGCAGGGGCAAACCGGCGCAGGACCATGTGGACCCGCCCCAAACCAAGAAAGTCCTGCCCCCAGGCGGGATATGGCAAGCCTATGCCCGTCCCATATAAAAATATCTCTGAATTTATAAATAACTATAGTACACAAGATTTCCCTTTAATATTGCAGTGTTTAAAACTGAAGCAAAATTATGTTTTAAAAAATTAACATTCAAAGATATTTTCTTGTTTATATCTTATATGAGATACATTATTTGTACATTCAAATATATTTCCATGTTTATATCTTTTAGGAGACACAGCCAGGTTTAAGCATCTCAGAAAATATGTCTATCACTATGAAGCAGAAACCACAAGTGGGGTGACAGGAACAGCAGATACACGCACTGGCTCCAAAATTGTCTGCAAGGTAAGAAAAGGGAAGGAACAAAGCCATATTGAATAGCAAGTGATTACCTGAACAAAGGCACATGGACAATTCCTTATTATACTACCATATTTCGTTTGTCTCTGTTCTATAGCTACATCATTGTTGTAAAATATATGCAAATAATAATTTAGTGAATAGGGAGTTAAAATCTGAGTCTGGTTCATCTGCATCCTTGAGAAGTATGGGAAGAAGTGCCATACACACACACACACACACACACACACACACACACAATTTTAGATAGTTGACTGCCTTGCAGTTGATGAATGCCCTTGCACAAGTGGGGCTGCTGGCTTTCATAGCCAGGTTTTAATATACACTTTAAAGAACTGACCAAGATACTAAAGCTATTTTGGGGATAGGATTCAGAACCTTGGTTAGTTGCTTTAAAATTCAGGCTGAAACTATAAGTAGATTTACCATGCTACCAATGTGGAAGGTATTATCCACCACTAGATGACTTCAGTTAGTTGTAGGGTCTGATAGGGTTTTGATTAACAAATAAACAGTAAAAGTATTTCCACTAGAAAACACTTGTGAATCTCTATTAAATCTTTATTTAGCATGTAAATTTCTTTACATCATTTAGTTCCCTGGCCAAGCTGTGTTTCACACCATTTACCAGTGGCAACTTATTTCCTTCTCTGTGTATATCCCCAGACTAGCTTTAGCATCCTTTCTCTCTCATATGTGTAAGAATACCATCTGTTCTATTCTATAGAAAACAAACCTTTAGATGGTCCAGTCCAAAGATTAAAAAAAACACCTTAGGGAGAATGAGCAGGAGCCTTGGAGTTGCCCATCAGCAATTATCACCTATATAACAGACTAAACAGGTGCACAGTATCTGATCATAACCTTCTCCAATATAGTGCAGTATTTTCTACTTTGGGGTGTTGCATATACTTTTGGGGAGTAATGTGTAAGTGGAATGTCCAGCCCACTCTTTCAGAACTGCAAGATTCTGGTTTATTTGCTAATTAATTTGTCATGGGCTACATTTGTCTGAGCCATGCTTCCCAAGGCCCAGCTAATACACATTAGACAGTCCCCTAATGATCACTCTAAAATAAAAAAGAAGAGATGCTTGTTTTCCCCATATAGGACTCAAGAAAAATCTTTTGGTGAACTTCAGTATCTTCTGGTCTCTGTTTTGAAGACCTTCAAAGATGGATTGTTCAATGGGAAAGGCTTTGCATAATGTGCTGTAATTTCCTTTTCTTTTTTAATAGTTATGTTTTTTAGTGGTTTTACTTTAACTGAGAAATCAATTATATTTTTAATGTTTGTGTGCTGAGACTGGTGAGCCATCTTTGTTTTTGAGGAAAGAGTGGGGTATAAATAAATATAATAACAATGACAGCAGCAATAACAACAACAACAGGGTTATGAGACTGAGAATATTATGTTTTAACCAATGGTTAATATGTCCCCCTGACTCAGCTTCAGATTTAATTTCATTTATAGAAAGAAATCCAAGGACTGGACACTGATGTGTCAATTAACATTTGTCTGTTTGTTTCAGGTTGAGTTGGAAGTCCCTCAGCTATGCAATTTCAACCTAAAGACAAGCCACTGTACCCTCCGAGAGGTGTCTGGGATAAATCCTGAGGGAGAGACCTTACTGAAGAAATCACGGAGCTCAGATGACTTTGCCATGGCCATGTCCAAGTAAGGAAAACTAATCCAAAATCAATTTTCCTTGAGATCTTTGTTGTTAGTTGGATGACTTCATAATTCATGCCACCTACAGATAGTGATAGTAATGGTAAAAGATACTAAATAGTGGTTTCCAAAGATATTCTAAATGTTAATTCCTTAGTGTTCTTATGGATTTCCCCTCCCACATCCATGGAGTATATGCTACATTCAGAGCAGGTGCATTTATTTCACTTTTCTATATAAAATTTGCCAACACAAATCATCCTTTTATGTGATGCATACAACTGCTTAGTTTGCTCATAGCTTTATGTATATTGCTGAAATATTTCTCCCTTGGTTCTCACAATGAAAAAACATACTATGTTTCTCACAGTAATTATTGAAGTCCAAATGTAATTTTGGAAAGGAAAAATAATTTGCTTTGAGCTCAAAGTGGCCTTTCCTCAACTTCCCTGAAAGTTAGGGGGAAAGAACATGGTGGGGAGCTATAGTTCACAGCTATCAAATCTAAGATATATATATATATATATATATATATATATATATATATATATATATATATATTTCTTTCTGTAAATCTCATCTTTCTTTGTTTGGGGCAGATATGAGCTGAAATTCAGTCTTAAGGATGGGAATAAAGTCCAACTGTATCCTGAAGATGATGAACCTACACACATCCTCAACATCAAAAGAGGCATCATCTCTGCTCTTATAGTGCCAACAGAGACAGAAGTGGATGCCCAGACATTAACTATGGTAAGCAGTGAGCAGTGTATTCATCATTTCCTCCCTCCTTCATTGGTGTAGTGAAAGCCAGTAGTACTTGAGTGATCAAGTAAAAGTGCTTGTTCCCAGTGAGAAAGCTAAGCTTTAGGTCATCAGGGAACCCTTTTATCAAGATGCCCAATGATTTTAAGTCACTTATATTTTCCTCTTTTTAGGATACTGTGTATGGAAAATGTGAGAGTGAAGTTGAAGCCAAAAACAGAAAGAGTGGTTCTGTCACTGCAGGAGAAATTGAGATCAGGAGAGACCTGAAATCCTGTGATAACTTTATACCCATCAGAGATTACGTTAGTCCCATTGCCCTCATTAAAGGCTTGGTAAGTAGATAAGAACATTGCATGAGAAATATACTGTGTGTATTGTGTAATTCTAATGCCCTCCATTTCCCAGTAGATTCATCACTAAAGGTAAAGCTTGACTGCTGACTTTTCAATATACTCTGATAAGTATTCTCTCCAGAATGGTAAAATAATAACTTTATTATGATGATTAAACAAGGCTCACAATGTGATATGCAAGCATTGAAGTTACACATAACTCCTCCTCAGGTCTTTGAAGAGTGATGCTTTTAAAACAAAAGCAACACTGATACAAGGTATATTGTAGCTTGTTTCATTCTTAGGATGAAAATGGAAAAGGTCCCCCTCAAATTTATCAGGTGACATTTGTACCATGTGCAGAGAATTTTAGGTCTAGTGAAAAAAAGGTTCTTTCTAAGGCTGGACTGCAGTGTATTTTGTTTCACTATTGCTGACTGTAAAATTAACTCAATCACAACTGTGTTTACAGAATGCACCATTATCCACCCTGATAAGTAGCAAGCAGCATTGTCAATATACAATTGACCTGAAGAAAAGGCATGTTTCTGCAGCAGTCTGCACTGAGAAACACTTGTTCCTGCCTTCTTCATACAAGTAGGTTGCATGTTATCATATCTATGCCATTTCTAATGTTGGAGGTGACAGCTATGGCTGAAATTAGCACTACACAGTTACAGTTTGAATATATTTGCTTGATTTTTTCTAACTAGGAATGAGTACGGCATGATGGCAACAGTGAAACAGATTCTGAGAATTGAAGACACCCCGAGAATCAACAACAGAGATATGGATGGTAAGGCTTGAAGATTTCTTATAGCTCCTATATTTAGAAAGGAATTTAGGCATCTTATATAAAGGCATCTTATATAATTGAGTATGTACCTAGTTGACTATCTAGAACAACCCTTAGCAGGGACTCAATATTTCATAAGACATGCACTGGAGATGAGACCATGGATCCACTATGAAGGAAGGAGCATTCTAACTGGGAATCAGAATGTAAACCTTCACTGCTGAATTGAATTTAATGCATTATTGAGCAATAAATTTCAAAATTTATCTCCCCACTGGGTGAGATTACAAGAGATTAGATTAATTTAAAATCTTTTTTTCATTTTAGTATTTTAAAGAATTTTTTTGTTCAAAAAAACCAAAACCAAAACTATTGCTACAAAAACATTTTTAGACAGATAAGTGGATTTTGCAGAAATGCCCCATTAAAATGGTTACTTGCTGCAAGATGGTTTGTATTTTTGATCATGTTTACAGATTTTTAGTTTGTCCTTAGATACATAAAATTCATATATTATTTCCAGTTTTGACAGGGAGCAAGCTTCTCTGGGGCTAAAACAGGCCAGAGGGGTTAAAAACATGGTTGAAATGTGCCACCTAGAGTGTGCAAGGGCCCTCTAAAATCAAAACGAAGGGGTGATCACAAGTGCTGGTGTCTATGTGTGGCCTGATGGGAAGTACTTTGTCCAAACCTGTCTTGGACAAACCTCAGAGTGGGAAATATAATATTGGCATTTTCAACCCTAGCAACCAAAGAGAAACTTCCTCAGTGACTCCCTCTATAAAACTGGGATTCCAACCTTGTGTTAAGGTGGAACAAAGAGGTTAGTAGGGATGTGGCAGTGGGCAGGGAGGGAGACAACATAGAGATTGTAAGCCTGAGGGCAGGGAACCGTCTAACTAAAATAATAATTGTAAGCCGCTCTGAGAGCCTTTAGGGCTGAAGGGTGGGGCATAAATACCATAAATAAATAATAAATAAAGGTCCTACATCCACAACTCTTCCTGCCCCCAAACATACCCCAATGTGGCAGTATCATATTGTACACCTTGGTACAATAGAATGACTACACGCCTTTCAATTATATTTCAGAAGAGATGGATTTGGTGGGGTGGAACACCCAAGGGTATAAATGTATCATTCTAAGAAGATGTTTTGCTTTACAGTCAGTGGCCTGATACACAGAAGACTATCCTTGGAGGGTGTTGAGACCAAGTCCTCCAAGCATGGTGATGCTGTTCTGAAAGTCCTCCAGGAACTGCAGAAACTGTCAGTCACCCAGCAGAACCAGAAAAGAGCCAGCCTCTTCTACAGATTTGTAACAGGACTGAGGGCCTTGCACAATGAAACTCTAGGTCCCCTGGTGCCAAAGTTGATGGAAACTTCCAGGTAATGTATCAATAAGGGGTTGTGTAAATATGATAGAATCCACTGGAAAATGGATCCAAAGCAAATAAACTGCACACAGGGTGATCAGCTCTTTAACATACAAACCAGCAGCTGGGATGTTGCAACAGAAAGTCATACGATGCAAGTTTGCATTAGAGGGAACAGCATGAAACAGAAGGGTTTTCCTTGAATAGATCATAGGCAATAATGAAAGATTTCTTTTTACCTTTTCAAAAACTTTTTAACCTCCATCAGATAAACTCATCTATTTACTATCTGCTAAGATGGAAACTATCTATTTATTGCTAAATGTACTCCCATTAGTACTGAAATTCAGACCATGTTCCATGTTCAGTACTAAGTTCAAATGTTCAGATCAGGGATTTGTTACTCAGCCTCTTGGCCAAAGCAAAAAAATTTTAGCCAGAGCTTGCCTATTCTGGCTGTGGGATTCTAGAGTTAGTAGTCTAAAAAAAGTAACTTTTCCCAGCTCTGCTCTAAGCTACTACAGTACACCTATACCTGTGTTGAAGCTGTAGAGAGCCGCTTGAACTTTCTTTTGTGGATTATTAATTAGAATGAATCTCCATGGATCCTCACAATGATAAGAGAAAGTCTTATTTGGGTCCCATCTTGCTGGGATATTAGAACATTGCAACTGGAAAGAAGTTGGATAAACTGACTGTAAATAAGTTGATTTGATTTGAAAAAAAGAGAAATATCAGAAATCAATAAATAAAGGAATGGTTGTAAAGTGGATTCCATATCAATGATACAAGGGAAGTGCCCCCATGAGTATGCCTTCAAATCAAAGTTGTTCTCTGTTTGTGTGTTTTCTCTTTAGTTCCATCACAGTGCAGGCTCTGACTCAGTGTGGTACCCCTGAATGCTTTGGAGCTATCCTCCAGATACTGAGGACTGGCAACGTTGATCCACTTATAACAGATGCCATCACATACAGCTTGGGACTACTGTCTCCTCCATCTAAAAAGAGGATACAGGAACTCCTTCACATGGCCCAGTATCACCAAAGTCGAGCAACTTTTTATGCCTTGAGCCATGCGGTGAATCGGTACGTCACAGGAAAGGGTTGTGACTGTCATGCTTTTGGGCACAATCTGTGGGGAGAAATTTTGCCATGTTTGGCAGGTGGGATGGACATTTTAAATTTAGGGGAGACCTTTTCCAATCAGGAAGTAACTCAAAGTAATTTCTGGTTTTGGAAAAATCTCTACTGCTCAGCCTAAAACAGTCCATGCCCTATGAATTTTTTCACAAATTTCCCCCTTCACAGATCTACTAGAGGGAGTGGGGGTGAGTAATTGTTGTTTAAAAAAGATTTAGATTTCATGTGGAGGATAAAGATGTGGAATATATGGTGAAGGTGGGCGATACTTTATAGACTCTGCGTCTTTTAAGATGTTCTCACAGAGATTTATACATATGTGCCCCGTTTCACAAAAGAAAAGAAAAGAAAAAGGTTTGTTTCCTCATCCATGCTATTCCTTTATCGGCATGCAATTTTATGCAGAGTGAATGAATTCATCAGTTACAATGATGTGAACAAGAAGCAACTTTGCTCATTTCCTGTTGTTAAAAAAGGCCGCTCCTGGACCTAAAATAATCACAGAAAGCTACAACAGATAGCGAAGTGACAAAAGATACATCCCACTTGAATGGCTTGAATATAGGTGTGGGGACGTGTGCTGCAAGCATGTGCCCCATTCATTCTCCCTCCATTTGTCCCTCGCACATAAGCGAGGGGCACGGATCTAAGGACCGCAAGAATGGAGGGGGGACTGGAGGGAGCAACAAAAAAGGTCCTAGATCTGGGCAGTTGAACTGAATGTTTAGAGCACTATAATTTGTTGTTCCTTTTCTACAATAATGGACACAAAGAAGTTCAGAATGAAAGTGTATTTTGCTGTGTAGCATAGTGCCTTTATGAAGGGCCAAGCTCTATGATAAAGTTAAAAGGATTGACTAGTGGAAGTTTCTCAACTGTGGTGCACAAGTACTTACCGGTAAGTATGGTTGTGATGCTACAAACAAATATTAACATTAAACTGTGGGCATTTTTTATCACACAGTTTATGGAATCAATTCTTGGTAAGAGTCTATGGGTTAATCTGCACTGCAGAAATAATCCAGTTTGATACCACTTTAACTGCCATGGCTCAATGCTATGGAATTCTGGGATTTGTAGTTTCACGAGATAGTCAGCCTTCTCTGTCAAAGAACTCTGATGCCAGAACAAACTACAAATCCCAGGGTTACATGGGATGACTCCATAGCCATTGGAGCAGTGTCAAACTGCATTATTTCTGCAATGTAGATGTAGCCTATGAGGAATTTCTACTCTACATATCTCGATTATAACTTGATAGTGTTCTCATAGTTAAGGCAAAATGTCTTTGTAAGCTTCCTATAGGCTTTGGATATACCACTTATTCCTTCTTTGCTGTGCATAGTCCCTGAAAGTTTCTGTAAACCTGTGATACATTCTTCCTACCTTCCAGATTCTACAATGAAATAGGCCCTCAGACAAAAGAAATAAATGACGTTGGAAATTTTATGATATCAATGATTGGCAATGAATGTTCCAAGGATGATGAACTCACTTACCTGGCCCTGAAGGTATTTTTTAAAAAAAAAGAACTTGTGCATTATTTATCCCTGTTTACACAAGTCTTCAGAAACATTATTTATTTATTTATTTAGGTATTTATATCCCGCCCTTCAGCCCTAATGGCTCTCAGGGCGGCTTACAATTATTTTTAATCAGACAGTTCCCTGCCCTCAGGCTTACAATCTAAAAGACACGAAACAAAAGGAGAAGGGAATGGTGGAGGGAAAGGGGATGAGGTCCAGTGGTTCTTCTCTCCCTCTGAGGCCTGGATCAAGGCAGATGGATTGGAGGGAGGGCTCTTCTTTCTTCCAGGCTAGTCCTGATGGAGCTGGACCTGCCTGGTGAACTCCCTCTTAGGGGTTCCTGGTGGGGTGGCCATGCTGGCTAGGGAACCTTGGAGTGTCAGGAACCCAAAAGCAACATTTCCAGGCTTTCGTTACCTGTTATTATTCTTTGTTGGAAAGAACTGATTTATATCTTTTGTATGTGATCAACAGGCTATTGGCAATATGGGAAAAGCACTGAATGAGAATGCCAATGTGAAACATTATCTAAAAATATGCATTAGAAGTAATGTTGCATCTCCTGAAGTCCAGAAAGCAGCTATCCAGGCACTGAGGAAAATGAGTATTACTGAGGAGGTAAAACAGAATATGTTTTGACTTTACTGTCATGTTGTTTGTTTCTTCTTCCTATAAAATAAAACTACATGTTAATATATAATATTTAATGTTATTTAATAATAACTCTCTGTCTACTTTTATCGTGGAATCTCAGTGCAGCTTACAATATAAACAAATTTAAACACTTTTAGATTAAAAACGCAAAACCAGAAATGTGGCCTAATCACATTGGTGCTGTAGATGGATCTCGAGCATAATTCATTTACAATAAGGACTCAGTTAAAAGAATATCACTTGGGATTAAAATATTTTAGGCTTCATATGTAGAGGGTTACAGTAAATATTTATTTGAATAGCAATATTCATTAATTGTTGACTATTTTCATATTGTAACATCCCACTTTTCCTATTGTTATAGGACCAAGCACTTCTTGTTAAAGTTTTCCAGGAAGCCTCCTCTCCAGTTGATAAACGGCTGGCAGCTTATCTAATGTTGATGAGGAATCCTTCCTCCTCAGACATTTCCAAGGTCCTTAAAACTCTTCATAGGGACAAGAATGAACAAGTGAAAAGCTTCATAGCCTCCCACATTGCCAACACCTTAGATTCTGAAGACCCAGTTACTAGACTGTAAGTAAAGTTGTTACAGAATCTACTGGTATGCCTTCAGATTTGTACCTTCCCTTGAAATTCAAACCAGTGTGTTAGTAAATATTTTGAAGGCTTCTTTCTAAAGCCAGAACCCATAGTGTCCACTGTCTCCCAGTCCTTCTTCAGCTAGGGTAACATGCCTATTCTGACTGTGTAGGGATGTAGGGTAGAGATATAATCAGCCATGACACAACAAAAGGGATAGTAGCATGTACATTAAAAGCACACCTGACAGGTGCCCATTCCCTACCAAATGAGAGATGTATCGGGGATCTCTACATCAGGTGGGCAGCTGCAAGGAATCATAGAATCATAGAGTTGGAAGAGACCACAAGGGCCATTCAGTCCAACCCCTGCCATGCAGGAACTCACAATCAAAGCACCTCCAACAGATGGCCATCCAGCCTCTGTTTAAAGAAGGAGACCACCCTCCATGGGAGTGTATTCCACTGTCAAACAGCTCTTACTGTCAGGAAGTTCTTCCTACTGTTTAGATGGAATCTCTTCCTGTAGCTTTCATCCATTCTCTGGAGCAGCAGAAAACAAGCTTGCTCCATCCTCAACATGACATCCTTTCAAATATTTAAACAAAGCTATCATATCACTTCTTAACCGTCTCTTCTCCAGGCTAAACATGCCCAGCTCCCTAAATCTCTCCTCATAAGGCATGGTTTCCATACTTTTCACCATTTTAGTTTCCCTCCTTTGGACACACTCCAGCTTGTCTACATCCTTTTTGAATTGAGGTGTCCAGAACTGGACATAGGGTTGTGAGTACATCCTCACCATGAAGTGAAGTGGGTGGCTACCTTGGAAAAGGCATTCTTAGAGGTGGCAGGTAACATCTCCACCCAGAGAGGCTTGCATTTATGTATTTCTTGCTAGTCCTGTTGCCTTTTTCTGAGTTTAGCCAACATGCATCTAAGCCACTAAGTAAAGATGTCTCTCGTGAGACCCCAAGAATGGTGTATTAAACCAGGGTTGGGGAAAGTGCAGGCCATGGGCTGTGTGCAGGCCCCAGGACCAAACCTCCTTTGATTATTTTTTTAAAATTGTTCTCCACCTCCTGACAGATGTGGAGGGGGCAGGGAACATTGCTTTTTTTTGTGCCCCAAGCCCATTTCAAGACCAGGAGAGTTTTCTCACACAAGAAGTGATCTAGCAGTTGACCTCTGGCTTACCTTCTCAGTGTGCTTTAGCTGGTTAAAACTTGACAAATTACCTTCATGCCCCCTGAAAAGTGTTTGGGGCCTTTGGGGGCAAAACCTGGTATTTTTTTTTCAAGGGATGTGGACCTTTGAGATCTCTTGGAGAGGACACTTTGATCTCCAAACCCACAACAGTCACTCACCCTTGTTTTAGGCAGATCCAAAAATCTATCTTAAATATTTTCAAAAGAAACATTGCTAACTTTGACATTCTGTTTCCACATCATCAGGCTCAGAAACAAAATTCAAGAAGCTATCAAAAGAGACCAGCTTCCAACAGCCAGAGACTTCCGAAAATTTTCACGAAACTACCAAGCATTCAAGAGTCTATTGACGCCTTGGTCCCTTAGTCCTATTTCAGGAAAATTGGTGGGAAATCTGGTTTTTGAGCCAAATAGCTATTTACCTAGGGAATCCATGCTAAAAACAACACTACAGATTTTTGGAGTGAAACGGACGGATCTGTTTGAGGTACAAAATATCCTTTCTCAATTTTACTGCTTTTCTTCTATGTGTGTTATGCAATTTATATTATGCTTTTTTTGCCCATGGAGTCATGTAGAAAATACAAAATAAAAACAATATAATAAAAGTGTATTCTGAAAGCATGTCCATTTGCAAATTGTACTAGAGGTAAAACTGCTAAATTGATGTATGTTCTTATCCTACTAAAGGTTCCATCCATATAGTGGCCAAAGCTTAAGAGCAGTGACCCGTTACTTTCACATTTGAAATTTCTCTATACAGCTGGAGGCAGCAGCACAAACAGAAACTTCAGTGTGTTTCTGTACTTATCTGGGATAAGCCCAGTTGAACTCTGTGACATATTTCCCATAGTATAGGATATGTAGTTAAGACTTTGGACTTTCTCACCTTCAAAGGAAGGCAAAGTCAAATCCCCTCTAAACAAATTCTGCCAAGCAAACCCTTAGGGTCTCCATAGGTCCACAATGACTAGAAGGCAGACAACAACAAACCATTCATACACTATTGTAAGGTGCATCATGCTGATTGTAAGACAAATTCCAAGATATATACTGTGGCAAATAAAACCTTTATTATATTTAGTATATAATAATATATTTATTGAATACAAACAAATATTATAGTATTACCATAATATGGGTTATGGAATTACTCCAATATGTCCCTTGAGGTAGGCAGACGTTTTGTATAGTTTGACTGCATCTTTAAAAGTTATTTTGAAAAAGTAACACATTTAGTAACACCCTTTTACTCTTACAGCGACAAACAAGATGTTACTTTTTAAAAATAGTGAGTAACATCTATTTTTAAAAACTTTGAAGCTGTAGAGTATTACCAGCACTGAAGTCTTTTGGTTCTGATGGTGAAGAGTCTTTTCTGTTTGTAGTGTATAGTGTATAATTGCCTCCTTAATTAATGTGGAATCTCAACTGAAAAACTTCCATGCTCACCTCTTCTTCTTGCACCTCCTCATATTAGATTGGTTTGGATGGGAAAAACTTTGAGCCTACATTGGAAGCCATGTTTGGACCAGAAGGGTTCTTTCCTGACAGTGCGACCAAAGCTTTGTACTGGGTTAATGGCAAAGTACCTGAACAAATCTCCCAAGTGCTCTCTACATATTTTGAATTTACCAAGGATGGAAAACAAGATCAGGTATGCTGCCATTATCTAGATGATACTGTATTCTTGATTTTTTCAAAACCAATACATCAATGTCTATACGTAGAGAGATCTTGGAGCACCTTTGAGACTAAGGCCCTGTGCAGACAGACAGTTTGGGCCAAGTTGGGGGCGAAGTCAGGGCATACATGATGCATGATGCATGTCTTGGTTCCACCTCTGGGGCAGCGTGACAACACAGCACCAAAGGAGCACAGTAAAGCTGTGGTGACATGGCTATTTGCCCTTTCCAAGGCGCAAAAAGGAGCCATTTTTGGAAAGCCCAGATTGGGGTCACGGTGTGTAGTTGCTGCAGCCTTGATCTGGCTGTAAAGGGGACGGCTGGATATTTTGATATATTTATTATTATGGTATATTGATATTGTGATATATTTATTTTGATCAATTGATTTAATTTAATATTTCTACATCACCTTCAGTCCATTTACAAATATCCCAAATATACCCTCAGGGTTTTTTACAGATATATAAGCATCATACATAAAGAAATAAAACAAAACTGGCAAATTAAAAGTATAAATGCTCTTGTCCTCTTTAGCAACAATATAATTTATGGATCTTTGAATATGTCAGCATTTGTCATGAGATTATGAAAATCCACTCATTGATAAATCCTGCAATTTGAGCCATTGTTGAAGGTACAGGGCTTTTTGACAGCTGTAGACTGGGGGGGGAATTGTAGGGGTGTATGACATCTAAATGCCATACCCCCAATCTGTCAAAAAGGTGACTTTTAGAGCTGGTCTGTTCCAGCCCTAAATCAGGTTTCTTTAAAGCAGTTCAGAAAGGCCCTGCAAGTTATTTATGACGTGAAATGAAGTGTAAAGATAGACAATTGAATACTAAAGTTAGTATTATCCATGCCATTACATATTCCATTTTTATACTAGACTGTTACGAAACCAGATAGGAAGCAAATCAACTCAGTTGAAATGTGGTGCTGGAGAAGAATTCTATAGGTACTGTGGACTGCTAAAAAGACAAATAAATGTGTCCTAAAGCAAATCTAACCTGAACGCTCTGTAGAAGTCAAGATGACTAAACTGAGATTGTAACATTTTGGCCACATCATGAGAAGACATGACTCACTTGAAAAAGACTATATTTTTAAGCAATAGTGCTCACTGTCAGAGAAGGCTAAATGTCTCACAAAACTAGTTCCCAAAAATTCCTAGCATTGAACCAGGGCAGTTAAAGTAGCCTCAAACTGGATTATTTCTGCAGTCTGTTTTGATTACATAACTACAAGCACCTGCAAGCTAAATTTTCCAGGTGCTAATTCTTGATCCTAGAGCAAGCTACCACACTATTTGCAAAGCCTCTTCCAATATCAAAAACGTATTTCTTGAGAGATAGCTTCTTTGTGCAATAACATATGGAACTGGATTCAGAATGAAAGATTACAGGAACCTGTGTGTGTTTAGTTGCCTGACATAATACATAACATGTACGGTATATGATATTAAGGAAACATGATCCTTAATCAACACTGACATAGATCAATTTATTTTATTGCAAAGCATTTTTAGTAAATAAGTAATACCCAAATTCATGTGCTTACAACCAACACTGCCTTCTTTGAACTCAGAGTTTTGACATAATGGTGTATTATTTCTGACGTTGTTCCCTTTTTTCTTTCTTTCTTTTTTCCTTCCTTCCTTCCTTTCTTTTCTTTTTTCTTTTTTACATTCTCAGGATATTATGAAAGGAATCATGCTTAATTTTGAGAAACTGGTCAAGGAAATCAACACCAAAGAATCACCTGAAGCTAAAGCCTATCTCCGAATCCTTGGGGAAGAGCTGGGCTACTTGAAACTCAGTGATATTAAGCTATTGGGAAATCTGATTCTGAAAAGCCTGAAAACTCTGCAGACTGTGCCTGAGAAGGTAAGTCTTCAAAATGACAGTGGACATGAACACAAAGTGGATTTTACCAAACATTTTCTTTTCTCCTCTGTCTGCAAACAGATACATCCATTTGCCAACAAGCTCAAAGATCAGATTTGGCAGAACCTGGAAGGAACTGGTTTAAAACAATGTATTACTTGTAATGCATTTATTTTTGCAGTCATAATTGAGTTCTGCTTCTTTTGTGGTATAACTACAACTATTTTAAGTTATTTATTGTTAAAGGGAACAACCTCAGAAATAGCCTAATAGTCTTACAGTCCAGTGGCTAGTAGCATTCCAATGTGTGTATCTTCTATTTTAAAAGCCCTACAAATTATTTGCTTTAATTTCATTTGAATAACAAGAAAGGATAGAGTATTTTTTATTAAGTTTTAAAAACTATAATGGCAATGAAAGGTAGTGGTGGCTTGGAGCTATAGCTAGCTAATTAAGCCATGAAACTCAATGGATGACTTTATCTCAGTGACTTTCTCAGGCTGAACTACCTAACAAGGTTAGGAAAGCAAAACCCAATCGGAAGAAGAACCAAATACACTGCCTTTTGTTCACTGGAGGAAAAGTTAACAACAACAAAATTTAAAACCAAAACAACAACAAATAAATAAATACTTTTTTAAAAATGCTTATAATAAGACAGAGCTTAGGTGTAACATTAAATGTACCATTGTTGCCCATTACATTTTAGAGAAAAGACAGTCAACATGTATTCAATCATTCTAATGACAACAGTGTTAAGGTTGCAATTTTCTTGAGCAACATGTAGAATTTACTCAAACGTAATATTTACTCAACCCCCCCTTTAAAAGATTATTTTAGGAAGTAAAATTATATTCTAAGAACAAACAAAAGACATAAAACATTAGTATTACATTGGTAATCAATAATGTAGTCCAATTCTTTTAAAACAGCAAGTAATAGTGAATAAGTCTGATTAACTGTGTTCTTATAGAAGAACAGCAACACCTTTGATTTTAACATAATATTTCTAAACTCTCCAACAAAGTATCCACAGTGGGCCCTTAGTGTCCTCTGCAGTTTGGTTCCAGGACTCCCCGTGGATGCCAAAGTCTGTGGATGCTTATCTCATTAAATATAGTGGGACAGTAAAATGGTGTCCCTTATATAATATGGTAAAATCGAGGTTTCATTTTTTAAATTTATATATTTAAAAAATATATTTTCAAGCTGTGGAGGGTTAGATAAGTAGTCTGTGGATATGGAGAGCCAACTGCACAACTCCCATGGGATGCAGAAAGGCTAAAAAAAGCTATGCTCCATTTCTGGGGAAAGGAAGACAGTGCTTGGTGCATTTGTATGAATTTTATTTGTTTTTCTGTGTTCCTACAGATTGTCCAGATAGTGTCAAAGGGGACAGAGAACGATCTCTTTGCACACTACATCTTCATGGACAATGAATTTGAGTTGCCAACTGGGGCAGGATTGCAGCTACAGTTTGCTCTGTCTGGAGTAGCCACTCCAGGAATGAAGGCCGGAGTGAAACTTTCACAGAGGAATGTGAGTCCTTGATGTCTTCTGATTCTACATATTATTGTACAAGCAAGGAATTGATGGGGTGATGAACAGGGATGTAATTCTTCTTGAGTTTCTTCTGAAATGAAGGAATGAGTAATTTTAGTAATTTTCTTCCCACTGTTAGAAAATCTTTGAAAAACCAGTTTCTGAAGACCATTCACCACAATTCAGGATTTATTTTGACCAATTCACATGTGGGTTTTTTGCACAGAAACAGCAAGAAACAGGCTTTTCTGCAGAGAAACAGCTTTTCTGCAGAGAAAATTGTATTTCTATGCGAAATATTTTCTACACAAAAGAGCCACATAAAAATTGGTGCTGAATAAGTTCTGAACTGGGAAGCATCTTATCAGTACAGGATTCTTCTCATCAGAGTTTCTCATTATTTGAAAAACATGCTTTTTGACTATTTAAAAATATTTTTGGCTAATCTGAGTCCATGGAAGACAGAGATATGAATTATGAGAAGGAACAGAGGAAGCTCATTCAGAGGGTAGGCTCTGGAGATTTTAGAGAAACACTTCTGCTCCTGAATCACTCAATGTGTAGAACACAGTGCCATTAAAAAGAGAAAAAACACCAGGAGTGGATGGAAGTCCATTTCTGGTTTTGAAGAACTGTGCAGGGAGGCTCCACAACCTGTTTAAAGGAAGAGTCACTCCTTCTACAGGTGTCCACAGAGACAATTCACTTTTCCCCCCCTTATGGGCCAGAGGAAGAGTAGTCTAGGGAGTCTAGAAGAGTTAAAATCCTTGGGGCAGTGTTGGTAAATGCTGGATTAATGAGAAGAATGGTAGTCCCAAGACGTACTGGAACTAATGTGTATGAGAAGTAGACATACAGAGATATGTAATAACAATGTTAATAATAAATAATGGAGTTAAATTATGTTGGAATCAAATTTCTACAATTAAAGTGCCCAAGAAATTATTGCCTGGGCTGTTGTTCTTTTACTTCAACAGCTTGGTTCCCAGCAGTATCACACAATGGCTGTTTAACTCCACAACTTGATCCAACAATTTGATGCTGGTAGTGCTTATACACCATTAAATGCAGAGTTTGCTGGACTACAAGAGATCTCAGTATCTCAGCCTGAACTTTTGTGATGGCTCAGGTTTTGAACCACTGTGAATTTTTTTCTTCTTTAATGATCTTTGCAAGATCATGTTATGAGGCTATTTTATATTCTGGTCCTAAACACTATCTACCTCACTGACATGGGGGGGATCCATCTGTCTATGAAGAAATGCACCCTCTACCTGTGTAATGAAACAACATAAGACTGTCCAAAGGTAGGAATATGCAGAATGAGTTCTGGTACCAAGGAGCCTTCTTTCCTACCCAACAAAACGTATTGGCTTACCAAATCAATTCAGCTAGGATAGCAGCAATGTGTGGTCTTCCAGTTGTTATTGAATCACACGTCCCATCATCTTTCAGAACTAACTTTGATAGGGTTGATAGGAGCTCCAGTCCAATGACATCTGCAAAGGCATAACATATAGTTGGTGATTTACAAATCTAGTTACCCCTAGACTAGTCTGAATAAATCAATGGAACTAAATGGCAGCCCGGCTGGTCACTGGTGCGTCCAGGACCAGCCATATAACACCAGTTTTAAAAGATCTTCATTGGCTGCCCATTCGCTTCCGAGCTCAATATAAGGTGTTGGTAATTACCTATAAAGCCCTAAATGGCTTGGGCCCAGGATACCTGAAGGACCGCCTCTCCCCGTACATTCCGCCTTGCACTCTCAGAACGTCTGGGCAGCAGCTACTGAAGGTGCCTGGGGCTAGGTTGGCCTCCACCACTCGGAGGTCGTTCTCCATAGCTGCCCCAGCCCTTTGGAATGCGCTGCCCACAGAGCTCCGCTCGTCCACCACCCTGGCCCAATTTAGGAAGGACCTCAAAACCTTCTTATTCCAACAGGCATTCCCCGAGTAAATATCCTGTGGGCCTCCCTCCTCTCTTTCGTGGCCAAGAGGTTGGGCTTTGGGGCTTTACTGTTGGTTTGTTTTTAAATATGTTTTTATTGGAATTGTTTGTATTTTAATTATGTTGTGAGCCGCCCTGATCGGAGGAAGGGCGGCATATAAATAAAAATTTTATTTATTATTTATTATTAAATCAATAAATGTTTGTGTTTTATATCTGTCCCATAGATGCAAGCAGAACTGATTGCTAAGCCATCTATGGCAGTTGAGTTTGTAACTCATCTAGGAGTGTACATGCCTGAGTTTGCTAGAAGTGGTGTAGAAATGAACACCAACATGTACCATGAGTCTGGAATTGAAACTCATATTGGGTTGAGAGCTGGACAGCTTAAATTCACTATTCCTGCACCAAAAACTCCAACCAAACTCTTCAGCCTCAGGTATTTGTTTGAGAACATGAGTGTTGCAAGCTATTTTTGTTAGTTTCTGATTTGCAAAATCTATTCTGTCTTTTCCATATTCATACAGAACAACATAACATGCTTAAGCTCATTATGGAGACATTTAACAACCATTTCTTCAGTTGCCATTTTCTTTTTTTCCCCTGCAAAATTTTCTCATGGCTATAACTTTGCTGCATCCTCGTGGCAGAAATAATGCAGTTTGACACCACTTTAACTGCCATGGTTCAATGCTATGGAATTCTGGGATTTGTAGTTTTGTGAGATATTAAGCCTTGTGACATCTGGTGTCACAACAAACTACAAATACCAGGATTTCATACCCATTGACCCATGGCAGTTCAAGTGGTGTCAAACTGCATTATGTAGCCCATGGTGCTGATTTATATTTAGACTTTCTTTCTTCATCTAAGGTTATTCCTGAGATGTAATATGCTTAGTGAAACAACCTAAAATTGTGATTTTCCAACCCATTCTAGCCAGTTGAATATCTTTGGTGGAGGAATCAAATAACTGGGCTACTCTGCAGGCTGCAGTTTTACCGTTTTTCAATTTTTTTCAGCTAATCAGCACTGGTAGACTTGCAAGGTCCTAGGATAAAATGTATAAAACATTTTAAAAATGTGCCAGTTTGTCTATATGCAATGCTACAGACTTCTGTTTAAATCAAGGCTGGGATATTTCTATTTGGTGTCCAAAATAATCTGGAGAATACTAAATTGAGAAAGGCTAATCTTGTGAGTAGAGGAGAAAATAACAATTAATTTTTCCCTATTCTCACCACCTTTTACCTCAGCAATGTCTTGCACTTGATCACTCCAACCCGGACTGAAGTGATTCCTCCTCTGATCGAGAACAGAGAGTCCCGGACATCTTGTGCACGTTACTTCACTGGCCTTGACATGTGTATCAGGGTAGAATATTCCAATGCAAGTTCCATAGAAGCAGCACCTTATTATCCACTCACTGGGGAAACCAGGTGAGTTTGCTCTTGTGGCTTTCTCTACATAAATAGCCTACATTTTCTGTATTGGCTTCTCCATTGCCTCAATCTAACAAAAATTCTGTACTGTTAAAAGATGGATTCTGCAGCCATGTAGAGTATGCAAATATTCACATAAATTCTTGTTTTACTTTAATTATTACATGCATAACTTATTTTATTTCTGTCATTTCCTTTCAAATGTTGTTTCCAGTCAGAGGAAAAGGAATGGAGAAAATCTGTCACTTTTATATTGTCTTGCTTTAATTAAAACAACAACATCAGCAACAACCTTGAGTTGTTTCCATCTCAAATATGAAGACACCTGGTGAATTCTGACAAATTCTTATCAGAAACTGTTAAAATCCCCCTCACCCATATACTCAAGTACTAATACATCCTAAGATCTGAAGATCTGTGATGATCGTACTCACACTTCAAAGTTCCTCTTCATCACAATGAGCACTAGAAAAATCATTGTTAAAAAATGGAAACCAACCTCACAAAGTCAGATTCTTTGGCCTGTATTAAATGGTCCTATGGACCTTATCACACCGGCCCTTACCGTCAGCAAAACATTCCTGAAATGCTTCTGAAGTGCGAAAGTGTGATTGTCGCACTTCTAAAATGTCATTGAGGCATCCCATATCTCTCCCGTTCATGAAGTGTTCTCAGAGAAGCCATTTTTTAAATAATGGAAGATCCCATTATTAAAAAAAAATAGCTTCTCCGCGAATGCTTCATTGACAGGTGAGATGCCTCAATGACGTTTTAGAAGCGTGATGGACAATCACATCTTTGTGCTCCAGAATCACTTCAGGAACATTTTGCCCACAGTAAGGGCTCCATGTGATAATCCCCATAATAGTATTTTGTACAGGCAAAAATTATTTGACCTGTATCAAATTATGCACAGTAAAATCAGACAGTGCATATACATCTCTGATGACAAATATGTTATAGTTTAGTTTGTAGAAGCATGGAGCAGGGTGAGTAGAGAGACATTTCACATGTAGATGTACTACGAATGGGAAATAGACTGATTTTCCAGCCCCTGGAAGAAGCACATGTGTATCCAGCCCCTGGAAGAAGCACATGTGTATTATTAAGGGTTTGTGAGGCACAACAGAAATTATTGTCAAGAGATCATTATACGCCCTAATCCCGCCTGGTACTACCAACAATATTACAATTTCATTTTTAGCCATTGTCAAATACTTCTTTAGACTTTCAAAAGGAATGCCCCAATCCTAAATCAGGTTCTACTGGTTTTTCCTGATAGCTGATTACTAAAGGATATTCTGCATATAAGTTGTGTATTTAGTTATTCACAGTGACCCATTCACCTTCCATTTTGATGTCATTAGATATGAAGTGGAACTCCAGCCAACAGGAGAAGTAAAGGAATATACTGCAAGTGTTATCTATGAACTAAAGAAAGAGGAGGAAGACTTGGTAGACACCATGAAATTCATTGCTCAAGCTGAAGGTAAGATACTTCGTTATTATTTTCAGAGGTAAAAGCTGCAGAGTTAAGATCTGCATAAGAATAGAAACCAACCCCCCCCCCCCCAATGTCTGTTTCAGTCCTTGCTGCAGCATCCTTGAAAGGTCAGGATATAAATCACTAGAAAATTCAGCTCTTCACACATTAAACAAGGGGTATTTGAGCCAGAGAATTGGCTCATGCATGTATGCTTATCCCGTCAGGACTGTATAACCAATTTTAGGTATAACACATCTTTAGTTTGTTGCCTGCCATACGTTACTGAACCCTTTCCTGTATTGTTATGTATTATTTTTATGTATTATGCTATTATTTCTTAGATTGTATGCCATTGGCAGGTTTACTTTTATCTATTTTATTGTTTGTATGTACAGTGCTGTGTAAATCTACAGCGCTATATAAATAAAACATAATAATAATGATAATAATAATGATAATAATAATACCTCTCAAGTTTGGCTTGGCAACAGTGCTTTTCCCTGATGTACAAGTATGTGTGATTCCAGAAAGAGGTTAAAAGGTGAGCTTTTTAAAGCCAAGACCCAAAACAAACAAACAACCCCCCTTCAAGTAATTTACTTTTCGATGTTTCCTTTAGTTCTTTGAACAATTATTTTCATTTGCTATATATATGGCGAACTATACCAGCCTTTCCGAAACTGGTATTCTTCAGATGTGTTAGCGTGTTTTAGCTGTGGTATAGTAGTTGCAGTCCATCACATTTATATAACGTAGGCCTGTTACAGACTACCAAAATAAAGCTGCTTCGGGTCTCTTTAAAGGTATGCTATTTAAATGATGCATGGGTCCTAAGAGTCCGAAGGTCGCACCAAAGCCACACTCCATTCCTAAGCACTGGAGTGCAGCTTTGGTGCAGCTTACAGATTCTTAGGATGCATGCATCATTTAAATAGCATACCTCCAAAGAGACCCGAAGCAGCTTTATTTTGGCAGTCTGTAACAGGCCTATATTAGTTAATTATACTAATGCTGCCTGCAAACCATTCATTTCCATTGTATTTTCAGGTGTAAAGAGAAGTGAATCTACCTTGACCTTCAGATACAACCGAGGCAAACAGATCCTTACCAGTGACCTTCAGATTCCCAGTTTTGACATTGATTTTGGTACCAACTTCAGAATTACTGATTCTTCCACTGATCGGAGGAAAGCATATGCTTTTATCTTAGACATAAACAACAAGAAGATTCCTGAAGTTACTCTTACAGGACGTGTAGGGTAATGTCACAACCTTTCCCTACTTTTTGCAGATATCACTGTCAAAACTCTTCTACCTATTCCATATTTGGTGAAACACCCTGCCCTTTTGAATCCAGGGTTGTTTTTTCCAAAATAAGAGAGGGAACCCATTGGGTCCTTGAGCAACTACAGACCTTGCTCCTCAAGTCTGTACTTGGAGGAACATCCTAATATCTTAAGACATTATTGTAAGGGATGCAAATTGTATGGCTTGGAATGACCTTTCTGAAATGCCAATATACTTGGCACAGATGTCTCTCTGCCAAGCTCAACAGTGACATGATGACCAGCATTGTACTATATGTGCCTAGACAAGGACTGGAAATATTTTGACTATTTTGATTGTGGAACTGAAACTAATGCTGGTGGGTGTGGGCAGTAGTTATTAATGCACAAGTATTAATGTGAGGTTATTCAGTTCTCGGTTCCCAGGACTGGAAGCAGAAATCATTGTTTGGAAATCTATACATTTCAGAAATTGTGATGTGATTCACAAAATGAACCAAAACAAAATGTGTTAGAAAAAATACATCCGAAATATGCATATGGATGCATATATTTGAAAAGCATGTGCACAAGCATACTGTAGTCAGTGTGAATGTGAACAAAAAATTATCTACTTAGAAAAATATGCCATACAAATTTCTGCATAGAAAACTAAAAAGGCTCAAAGAGTGAAAAGACCCAAGCTGGAATAACTTTTATATCCTACCTTTCCTTCAAAAGACAAGTCAGACCAGCCTAACCAAAGAAGGTGAGGAAGGCTAGCTTAACCTTAATTATCTTAAGTCACTATTTCCAGCTAATATAATTTTTAGCTGTTCCAAAAGTTAATAACAACAGATAGCAACAATTCATATACATTAATAATGACCAACTTGACATATATGAACTTGAAATTACTCTTTCTGTCACACACACACATTTCAGCCATTACTAATATGTAAAGTAAAGCCCTAAAAGCGGTAAAAGAAATGAAACGATAGTCATGTTTGTGTTTTTCTTTATTTATTTTTTCTAGATATCATGCTGGGAGAGAGTCATCAGTGGAAGCTTCAATCTCTATTCCTCGCTTGCAGACTCAAGCTAAAACAGATGTATCACTGCTGCAACAGTCTAATGGAATGATGTTTCAGATTGACTCTTCAGCCACAGCTCATGGCTCTTCAGTTTCAGAGAGAATTGTTTTGAGATATGGTAAGCCATTTCCCCAATGTGAAAGACCATAGACATTTGATCCAATGTGCTATGAAAGATCAGAATTGTGAGGATCATACCACAACTCTGGACCCCTTAATTATCTAACCACTGGATCTCACCACTGCATAGCAGTTGACATATGCAGAACACAAGGAATGCAAGTGTAAATGATACAACCGGTATACCACAAAATCAGAGAGTACAGATAACAGTCTTACTTGTTGAGGACTACAGATCATTGATAGAGCTGTTGTTTGTAAAACTGACTTTGGAATTGAAAATTGTAAAAAGTCACAGCTCCAGTCTTGTCAGTGACTGTATGGAATCCCAATCAGGTTAAACCAGTAGTGAGCAAAAGACAGATCTTGATTGATTGTTAGATCCCTGAGGAATTTGCAGTCCATTGACCAAAAAAATCTGATTCTTAGTTCTTCAGCCACACCAGCAACAAGATGTTTGTGCACCAATTTATCTGCAGTAATTGAAATTAATTTTGTTTTGGTAGTCAAGAGTTAATTTTTGTGTAAAAGAATTATGAGCTTTGTTTTATTCAGGTGGTTGTTGTATGTCTTCAAGTCTTTTTTTTTTACTTATGGTGACTCTAAATCAAACCCATTCCTTGCCAAGATTTATTCAGAAGAGATTTGCTTCTGCCTTTCTCTGAAGCTGAGAAACTGTAACTTGCCCCAGGTCACCTAGTGGGCTTCCATGGCACAGTGGGGATTTGAACTCTGGTCTCCAGAGTTCAAATACTCAAACTACTACACCAAACTGGCTGTGAAAATCAAACTCATGGGGCCAGAAGTGTGTCATTTAAAGTACACATCTTTGGAAGCAGGATCTATTGCATGAATCTTGGTGGTTTAAGCAAAACATCACCACTACCAAAAACAAAATTGTTCTCTGCATGCCTTTGCCTTATCCCAGTCTTCCCAGTTACCCCCTTCTCTCTCAGTTTGAGCATCTGTATAAGGCATATACAGTATGTGCTTTTTGGATTTGTCAAACAGACTGTGTGGATACTAATATTGACTGGATTTTTAAAATGAATTTTAGATGATGAAAAACTTGAAGTACAGTGGAATTCTGGCACAAGTGCTGCCCTGAAGAAAATGTCTGGTAAACTGCCTATAGACTTAGATGCCTATTCCAAGACTTTGCAGAAGCAAGCCAGTGAACTGCTGGACCACAAAGTTGCCAATACAGACATGACACTCCGACATATTATTTCACATTTTATAACAGTAAGTGGGCATATTTGCCATATCCACCATACTTTGTCAAACCAATGTTAATTCTCCTTATAAGGAATACTCATGATTCTTATAAATAATAAATATAGTAAGAATTAGCAAGCATGAGTAAAATGTGTACATTTACATTTACAGCGCTATAGAAATAATAATAATAATAATAATAATAATAATAATAATAATAATAATAATAATAAATGTCCATAAAACCCAGGAGGAACTGATGAAATATGGGAGAGAGAAATAAATTTCTAGCATAAATTAGCCATGATTAATGAGAAGAAAGGCCCAATTTAATTAATTAATTTTTTAACTAGAAGTCATCACTAGGTACCTGTAGATGCAGGAGGAAGAGATAGCACTATGCAAATAGATTACTAGTGAATGACACTAGTCAGCACTGGTTACAGCTTTTATTGTCTGAGGAGTTGGGGTATTTCTATTAAAACAATTCAATCTAATTATTATTTTTAAAGAAAGATGGAACTACATCAAAACAGAAACACCCTGATAACTAATACGTAGGGAATGTAATGCAGCTACGTTTTTAAAATGTACTTGTCAATCACTTTACATGTTACCTAGAATGCAGTGTGCTTGTGTAGCTGATATAGTGTTGACCTAAAATAAGATAGATAAGCATCTCTCATGAGTTAGGATGATCATCCTCTGTGATGGTGATGGTTGTGGATTCATTAAAGTGGGAAGGCAAAAGCCTAGTAATGCCAGATGCATAACCAGCAATGTAGGAGCTAGTGCAACATGATTCTTTAATAAGCTGCCAGAGTAACAAGAAGTCACAATCCATGCAGTGAGGAGACCATGCTGTTTCCCACACTAATAGAAACTCTCTTTTCTAAAAATTCCTGTGTGGGGAGATCTGCAATGAAGCGTCCTCCTACATATAGTCTGAGGTTTCTGAAATGGTCCTTGTGTGGGGAGGGATGGGGGTTAATGCTATTCTACTTAACAAGGCCACTGAGCCAAAAATGGGTGAATATGAATTAAATTGATTAGGCCTACTTCCTATCTTCTTTAGAGGTTTATTCTACACAGATGGCATGGCATCTGTGTGCATGTGTGTAAATCATAAATCATAAACTTCTTGTACTGTGATACCTTACTCTGCACTTGTAGGCAACTAATACTTGGCTACATCAAGCATCCAGAGATGTCCCTTATGCCCAACATTTAAAGAATAAATTAAGTGGACTTCAGGAGCTAAATCTTCAGAACATGGACATCATCAGCATTCCTGAACAACTTTTCTGGAGAAGGTAAAGGAAAATATGAGAAGTCTTTATAATATATTTTATTCAATGTTTCTGGGAGCCTTTTGTTTTCTTGGAGGTAAATGGCACTACTCATTGTACTGGTGCAAATTTTAATTTAATAGAAGTGGAAACCAGCTGGTTCTTAATCACATGTGCTTCAAGACATATGAGTCTTAGCAGTACAAAAAAAGACATTGTGGAATTATTCTATTTTCTCCTCCTTAACAGATGTGTGTGTGTGTGCGCGTGCATGAGCATGTGTGTGTGTAATAGGAAAAGGGACAGAAGAACTAATGGGAAAATGAAGGAAGATTACAAATTCACAACCTAAACCTGCCTTAATGAGACAAATACCACAATAATGAGTTTTCTGGAGCATGGTGTATTTTTAGAGGGAAAGAAATGCTTGCTGCTAAACTCTATGATATGACTGATACCTTAGGGTTGTTGTAAATCAGAAATGACTTGAAGGCACATAACAACAACAAACTTGACAGAAGGTCCCAGGTTTGTTTGTTTATTTATTTATTTATCTATTTATTTATTTCATTTGTATGTCGCCTTTCTCTCCGAAGGGACCCAAGATGGCTCACAGACAAAACACTTAAAATCTTAGTAAAGTTAAAAAAAAAATCTACACACAATTTAAATTCACATAAAATATACAAAAGTTAAAAACATAACTGAAGCCCAATCTGTGTCAGTCTGTAGTACAGTTTAAAGGATTTTGTATAACCACTGATGGGAAACACCCTTCTCTGACAGAGATCCTAGAGAGTGGTTATACAAAATCCTTTAAACTTTCCCACCTTGAATAAACCAGTCTGGACTAAATGAATGAAACTGAATCCCTTGAATCCTGCCTTGAATCCCATTGTGGGAGAAACGAGGGATATAAATCCTTGAAATAAATAAATAAAATAATATAAATAATCTGAATTGTTATACATCTGCTTCTCAAGCAACGTGCACAATTTCTTACATTATATTCTCACTCTGGTTTACTTTGTCTTGCAGTGATGGCCAGATTAAGTACACTTGGAACAAGGAAAGTGCTGTTTTCACCATCCCAGTGCCTTTTGGTGGCCGATCATCCTATGACCTAAGAATGCCCCAGACTGTAAGAACACCTCCATTGGTGATGGAATCATTGGGAATGAAGATGCCTTCACAAGAGTACAGGGTTCCACCATTCACCATCCCAGAATACTACACAATGCGGGTCCCTTTACTAGGCACTTTTGAGATCTCTTCTAATGTGTACAGCAATTACTACAACTGGTCAGGCTCCTACTCTTTGGCTAACACCACAAAGGATGTCTATAGCCTGAAAACAAGCTACTTCATGAGAACTGATTCTCTCTTGGATCTACTTTCATATAATACACATGGTAAGAAAGTGATTGATTGGGAAACCAGTCATGTCAGAGTATATTATGTAACTAAATGCTATCTATTCAGTGTTTTAATTGAGAAAAATGTTGCTTACAATCCCTTTCCTTTATCCATCAAATTATGTAAGAAAGTTAACATGATTTCATGTTTGCCCAAAATCTAATCTTGCACAGCTTTCCTTGACTTTGGTAATAGGGTACATTTACGCTGTAGAAGTAGTGCAGTCTGGCACTACATTAATCCTGGGATTTGTAGTTTTACAAGGTCTTTAGCCTTCTCTGCCAATGAGTTCGGATGCCTCACAAAACTACAAATCCCAGAATTCTATAGGATGGAGACATGGCAGCTAAAGTGGTTCCAAACTGCATTATTTCTACAGTGTAGATGCATCCATAATTACAGAACCCCATGTGAGTATATTATTCTAGGAACTTGCTCAGAATGTGTTCTCATTTTATGCAAGATATTGTGGCAACCCGATCATATTCTCACATATCCACAGACTTGTTCCTTTTAGGGTACAGACCATTGAACAACAATTGTAATATTTACATAATAACTTCATTGTTGTTGTATTTTTCATTTATAGTCTCCCAAGCTTAAAACAAGGATGGGGAGGAGGGAGTGAATAAAATAATAGGTGGAATATCTCAGCTGCAATCTGTTAAGGGTTTTATTGCATACATTTAATATAAATTTAAATGGCAAAATAACAGAAACCTAATAGTTAATTTTTTTACCTTCTAATGTAAATGCAGTTGAGTTACATTTCTAAAGTGTATTAATGATTAACTAACAGCTAAAACAGATGGTCCAGTAAAGCTGCCTTCCGGGAAGCGTGGGGGTTTGGCATTTACATGCCACAGACCCCAAGACATCTTGAAGCCACTCAGCTATTTAGATATAGGCAGCTTGAAATTGCTCCGGCGGTGCAGCATTTTTACGCCACACACCACTGGAATACCTTGCTGCTGCAGGGCTGTAAAAACCAGCCAAAAAAGGAGCAGATCTTTGCTGCTCCTTTTTTGGCCATCTTCAAGGCAAATTGGGGCCATGGCGTGTGTTTGCCGCAGACCCAATTTGGGTTCGGCAGGAGCGTTTTGAAGGACCAAATAGAATCAGCAGCAAGATTCACCTCCTCTTCACTATCCACTGTACATCAGAGGTTAGGTTCTCCAAATGAAATGTACTCCTACTGTCCCCTCACTCCTGTTGTCCATCATGCTTTTGATTGTTTCCTTCTTTCTTTATGATAAAACACCTTCATAACAAATATTCCCATGACAATGCTTCATGTAAATGGCATAAACATGTCTGTTCCACAATCATGTATAACCTAGATCTGAAAGCGCCATCCATTATTAAAACAAGAACTCTGATCTTGTAAGGAAGTGCTATAGTTTGAAACAAGGTGACAGAGTTGAGTGCACACTGAGTTACATTATGGTTCATTTTTAACTGGTGTAGTAATTGTGCTTTTTAGGCTTCAAGGGGCTTCCAGTGAAATCCACTAGATTTCCTCAACCATAAACTCCATTATGTTCATTGAGACATTGGCCCAAAACAGATGGGTTTAAAAATCTGGCTTCCGCACAGCTCAGGGACATGGCAATTACATGATGCATGCCCCAACCAACATAGAAGCCACCCTGAAGCTGCACCGTGGCTGCCTAAGATGGCCCCAAAAGGCAGAGATCTTTTCCGCTTCTTGCCACGGTCCATTTGGGACCATAACAGGTGCCCTTGGGCTATGGCATGTGGTTGCCACAGCCCAAGGTGATCAGGCCAGGAGAAGCTTCAGGCTACCCCTTCCCACCCATCTGTTTCACTCCTTAACCTCAGGTAGTTTTATTGACTTCAGCCTCAGTTCTCTAAAATTTGAACCCTTGGCTTCTAGATGCAGTGAGCTTTCA
>NC_056522.1:154041534-154128637 GCF_019175285.1 Sceloporus undulatus | reverse complement strand
GTCCCATTCAAGTCCATCCTATGGGTGCTTATTTGGGAGAAAGTTCCAAATGAGACCAAGTCTGATGAAACTGCACAGAGATTCAAATTGTATATTTCTTGAAATCCAAACCCTTTGGCTTACTGCATCTGAAACTAAAGGAATGTGTGTATAGTTATCCCAAAGAAACAGCTGCTCCAATTATCTAACTTTTTTCCCCACACAAAAATGTTCTAATGTTTCTTCTCTTATTCTTTTTATTTCAGGTCAGGGAGAAGTCATAATTGACAAGGATTTGTTCACCTGTGATTATGAAAACCTATTGGAACACAGACTCCTCAATTCAAATTTTAAATTCAGCAAAACAGACAAAAATGGACTCACTCCCACTTCCAAAAATATCATTGCATTTAGGGCTTCCAGCCCACTTGGTGTTCAGTTTTCTACGTCTTACAATGCAGATTTCAAATACAACAACATGTTGCTTACTGGAGAAGGAAACCTGGAAAGCCAACTGAATGTTGGTTCAGCCTTTGCAAAAGCCAGCTACACAGAGTCAATGACCTATGATGAAAATAGCCATGTGGCAGCAGGGGAATACAGCCTCAAGTTTGATTCTTCATTCCTTCAGGCTACTAATCAGATGACTGCGAGATATACTGAAGATGAGTGGGCAATGACCTCAGTCTCTAATATACAGAATGGGTTTTTGACTAACACTGCTTCCTTAAAGTATCAAAACAGCCAATTGATGTTGTCATCTGAGACAGCAGGAAAACACAGGGACTATACAGCTTTCAATAAATTTGACTTGACTCTACAGAAGCAGGGGATTGCACTAAGCTCTGAGTATCGAGCTGGTTGTACACAAGGCCAAGGCTATGCTCTGATTTCTGGCTCTGTTAATAACCGAGGAGCTGAATTGATAAGCCACATGTTGGCAAGAGGGGAAAGAAACAAAGCAGAGCACAAGTCTACATTGAGTATCAACCAAGATGGACTATCCAGCAGCGCAACAACAACACTGCAGTTTAGCCCACTGATACTAGAGAATGAAATGAATGCCCGTATTGCCACCTCTGGGGCCACCATGAAGATCTATACTAATGGACGCTTTGGGAAACACCATGCAAAATTTGATTTGGATGGAAAAGCATCTCTCACAGAAATAGGGATTGTAAGTGTCTGCCAGGGCAGCATTTCAGATGCAGACTGCAAGAATACTTTTAACTTCAGAGTGAATAAAGGAGGGCTGAAGTTCTCAAATAACTTGATAGGATCTTACAAAGAAATGAAGCTTGAACACACCCATGACCTAAACATTGTGGGCTTGACTTTGACTTACACTTCAAATTTAGACCATACCATCAGCCCAGACAAGTCCCACAAACACCATTTGGATGTGCAGCTTCAGCCCTTTTCTATCACAGCCAATCTGAACAATGACCTGAAATATGGTGGTGCTAATGCAAACAACAAAGCCCGGCTGCAACTTGAGCCTCTAAAGGTAAATCTGGATGGCAATGTGAAAGCTGGTTATGGTGGCGATGAAGTGAAACATTCCTACACCTTCACCTATGCAGATTTGGCATCACATCTGAAGACTGACACAGTAGCAAACATTCAAGGGGCAGCTCTTATGCACAGAGTTAATGTAGATGTTGCAGGACTCTCCTCTTCAATCACTGTCAATAGTAACTGTAATTCAAAATTCTTAACATTTTCTAATGAAATGCGATCTGTTGTGGCTCCGTTTACTATCACTGTTGACATACATACTAATGGGGATGGAAGACTCTTGGTCTTTGGCGAGCAGTCAGGGCAGCTGTACAGCAAATTCCTACTAAAAGCAGAACCTCTTGCTTTCACCTTTTCCCACCTTTATAAAGGATCCACTGACCACAACTTAGGTTCTGGGAAGAGATACAACACATTACTTGATAACAAAGTTGTTGTCCTTTTTACACCATCAGAGCAAAGTAGCTCTTGGACAATGAAGAGCCAACTGAACAATAACGTGTACACCCAAGATCTTAATGCTTTTAACAATGCTGAAAAAATTGGGGTGGAATTGAGTGGACAAACTTTAGCAGACCTCTCTGTACTGGACTTCCCTATAAATACACTATTCACAGCTAATGAAGGAATCAACCTGATTGACGTTTTTGATTTAAGAGAAAATATAGCACAGCCTCAAGAATTTGGCCTCTCTCTTTCTGTGAAGTATGATAAGAATTCAGATGTCCACGTCATCAGTCTACCCTTCTTGGAAAATTTGCCAGCTTATTATGAACAGTGGAGGAATGCCATCTTAGCTGCACTCAAATCCATTAATATGAACCTGAGAAACATAAATATGGACCAGTACATGAGAAAATACAGAGCAACATTAGATAAGCTTTCCCAACAAGTGAATGACTATGTGAATACTGTAAATTTGGAAAGCACCGTGAATAACCTACAAGAGAAATTGGATGCTTTCACAAAGGATTATAGCATAACAGTGGATGACCTTCAACTGGCTTTGGAAAGTGCTAAAAGGAGTCTTCAGGAAGCTTTGTCTCAGTTGCAAACATTTCTGACAAAAGTTGACAACTATATTATGGAGAATTATGACTTAAAGGCAGCTATTGTACAACTTATTGAACAAATTATTGAAAAAATGAAAATTATAGACCAACAATACAAAATCAGCACACAAATAATTGACACTATTCAACAACTACAATCTGCTGTCTCTCAGTATGACCCTAGTCAAATAGGAAGCAGTGCTGCAGCTTGGATTCAAAATATAGACACTGAGTACAAGATCAAAGCTCAACTGCAAGAGATACTAGACCAACTGAAAAGACAGATTCAAAGTATAGATGCCCAAAGTCTTGCAGAAAGTTTGAAGCAACAGGTGGAGGCAATTGACATCAGAAACCTTGTAGAGAAGCTGAAAGTGTCCTTGCCACTTGAAAGAATTAATGATGTTCTTGAACAAATCAAAGATATGATTCTTAATTTTTTGGAGGATTATGAAGTGTCTGAGAAGATAAATGTCATTCGAGCCAAAATGCATGAACTTATGGTAAATTATAAAGTTGATCAACGAATGAAAGCTTTAATGGAGAAGTTTATTGATTTCTCTAACCAACAGAAAATCAAAGAAACCATCCAGAAATTAACCCTCTCACTGAGAAAAATAGACATTAAATCCATCTTCAGTCAAGTACTGAAATTCATTGATGGCACAATTAAGCAGCTCCAAACATATGATTACGAATTTCTATTAAATGATATCAACAATCGTCTTGAGGTTCTCATAAACAAGCTAAGGGTCTTTGACTACAATAGATTTGTTGATGAAGCAAACATTAAAATACGAGAAGCATCCCAGAAAATAAATGATGAAATCAGGGCGTTAGAGTTACCACAGAAAATGGAAGCTACAAAACGCTACGTTAGAGAGGTCAGTGCTATGGTTTCTCAGTATATTGAAGAATTAAAAGAGACTAGACTTTCTGTACTTGTTAACTGGTTCAACAATCTCCTAAGCTCTACTGTAATAAATGAACTGAGGATTAAGGTCTGTGATTATCTGAAAGATGCACGTGACCGAATTTATCAAATGGACATTGCAATGGAATGTCAGAGATACCTTGAAAAAGCAAGTCAGCTGTACAATACCATAATTACCTACCTAGCTGATCAGTGGCATACTGCCTCAAAGAAGATTACTCATTTAGCTGAGCAGTACAATATCAAAAATATGGCTGACAGTCTGAACCAATTTGTTGAAACTGGTTTTAAAATTCCTGAAATCAGGACAGGTGTAATCAACATACCTGCTTTTGAAGTCAGCCTTCGTGCCCTACGAGAAGCAACATTTCAAACTCCAGATTTTATTATTCCATTAACTGACCTACGTGTTCCTTCTTATCATATAAACTTCAAGAAATTAAAGGAAATCAGAATTCCAACAAGATTTAAAACCCCTGAATTTACCATTCTAAATACTTTTATGATTCCCTCCTATACAGTTGATTTGAATGAACTCAAACTGAAGCTTGTGAAGACAATAGACCAAATAATAACAAGTGACTTTCGGCTGCCACCAATTGATGTATATTTCCATGATCTGAAGATGCAAGATATGTATTTTTCTGACTTTTCTTTCCCAGAGATGAATTTGCCTGAGCTGCAGATACCTGAATTTGTCATCCCAAAGCTGAATTTGAATGATTTCCAGTTTCCAGATGTGCAGATTCCAGAATTCCAGTTGCCACGTATTCCACACTCTGTGACTGCTCCTACTTTTGGAAAACTATCTGGTGCCTTCAGAATTGCTTCTCCTTTATTCACGTTGACCACTAATGCTGCTTTCCAGAATGTAACAGCTTTTGACCACAGCCCAGAATTTGTGGCTTCTGTCTCAGCGATAGCAACGTCCAAAATCAACTCCCTTGCTTTCACCATAACTGCTGATACACACCTCTTGGCTCCTGAAATGCAGCGGTTAATCCTAAGAGACAATTTCAAGTTCTCCCATGTCTACCTTAAAGCTGATCATACAGGTGAAATAATATTTTCAGGAACATCTGTTGATGGTAATGCTGAAACAACAGCAAACCTCCGCAGTGCACGAAATGCTGTAGTTCTTCACAACAAGTTGACACTCAATGTGCAGAAGAAAATTTCCATGGAGAGCAAGACAACATACACACACAGACTAAATTTCCCACATATCCTGTTCACCAGCCAAGCTGAATTAAGCAATGAGATAAAAACAGCCTTGGAAGCAGGTCGCATATCACTTACTTCTATTGGTGAAGGAAACTGGAAATGGGCTACTTATGATTATTCTGATGAAGGAACTCATGAATCAAGTATCAGTTTCACAGTAGGGGGATCTGTAGCAGCATTAGTGGCAGAAAGCAGGATAAATGATAAGTACTTGAAAGCAAAGCAAAGACTGGAATATGAATATAATTTACCTAGTTCTGTGAGGTTGCAGGTTGAGTCTGCAGTGGAATCTCCACAAGTCGGACGTAGTGCCCTAAACATACAAGGCACAGGGAATCTTGCAGATATGAAGATGGAAGTAACTGGCACACACAATGCTAAGATGAATGGATACATCTCCGGGACTCTGAATAATGATGTGGCTTTCCTGGTAAAGCCCTTTGAAATGAGTGCATCAACAAATAATGATGCAAATGTAAAAGTTAGTTTCCCACTGAAAATTGTTGGCAAGATTGAGTTTCTGAATAACTATGGCCTGATGCTGAGTCCCTCCACTCAACAAGTCAGCTGGATAGCTGAGGGCAGATTTAACCAATACAGGTATGCCCACAACATGTCTGCTAACAACAATGAAGATAGCATTGGAGCTTTTCTGTCTATGAATGGTGATGCTAACTTGGAATTCCTAAAAATACCCATCTCATTTCCTGAACAATCTGTCCCCTATGTTGGCATCCGAACACCTCAAGTGCAAGAATATTCTCTGTGGGAGGAAACAGGGCTGAAGAATTTACTGAAAACCACAAAACAATCATTTGACTTAAATGTAAAAGCTCAGTACAAGAAAAACAAAGATACACACTCATTTCAAATTCCTTTAGATGGAGTGCATAGAGCTATCAATGACTACATTGTGATCTTCAACAAGCATTTTGAGAGCGGTCGGGACAACACCTTATCTTTCCTGACAGAATCATATAACCAAGCCAAGACCAAGTTTGACAAATACAAAGTGGATAATTCAGTGAGTCAAGTCCCACAGATCTTCAGGATTCCAGGGTATACTATTCCAGTAGTCAATATTGAGGTCTCTCCTTTCACAGCTGAGCTTCCAGCCTTTGGCTATGTGATCCCCAAAGAAATGAGCACCCCAAGTTTCACTGTCCCACTTGTTGGCTTTTCAGTGCCATCATATACATTAGTCCTTCCATCGTTGGAGCTGCCAGTCCTTCGTGTTCCCCAAGGTCTGAAGACACTTAAGCTTCCCAGCTATCGAACACACACACCATCCAACAGGATCTACATTCCAGCCTTAGGAAATATTACTTATGAATTTTCATTTAAATCTAGCGTGATTACTCTGAACACAAATGCAGGGTTTTTTAACCAATCCGATATTGTTGCTCGCTTGAGCTCATCTTCTACCTCTGTAATTGATGCCCTGCAGTATAAATTGGATGGAACAACCAGTCTTACAAGGAAGAGAGGGTTGAAGCTAGCGACTGCATTATCCCTGAATCATAAATTCATAGAAGGCAACCATGACAGCACCATCAGTCTCACAAAGAGAAACATAGAAGCATCAGTGATAACCACAGCAAAACTTGATATCCCTGGCTTAAAAGTAAATTTTGGACAGGAACTTAAGGGAAATGCTAAATCAAAACCAATAGTTACATCAGCTATTAATTTAAATTATGATTTTGATACTGTTGGTGCCAGTGCTAAAGGAGCAGTTGTCCACAAGGTCACTCTAGAAAGCATTATATCTTACATATCTGTGGATACTTCAACCAATGGTTTTATCAATGGAGCATTTTATACAGGGACTCCATTTTCTGGAAACCTGGTTCATGAGGCAAATGCCTACCTAAATGCTAAAGCTGTTCGATCCTCAGTCAGGTTTGAGACTAATTCTAAAGTTGATGGAATGTGGAATTTTGATATGAGAGAAAATGTTGCCATTGAAGCATCTAACCAGCGTCTTTATGCATTATGGGACCACAATGGAGAAAATAATCTACACTACCATCCATTTTTTTCAACTAAAGGAAATCAGAATTGCAAAGTAACTTTTGAATTAGGTTCAGCAGGTGTGTCAGCTGTTGTTCAGATACAAGCTGCCCAACCAAATGATTTATTTGGTGCAACTTCAGCTAATCAAGCCTTTTTGATGACCCTCAATAATGGAAATCAGAGGATTAGCTGGACAAGTGAAAACCAATTCCACTCTCTGTTCCTTGGACATGACTTACAGTTAACAAATAACAACACAGTTGCCCAATTCACCACATCAGGGTCTTTGGGAGGACACATGGATTTCCTCAAACACGTTATGTTGCCAGTTTATGACAGAAGCTTATGGCACATCTTGAAATTAGATCTCACCACTAGTGCTGAAGGTAGGCAGTACCTCAATGTATCAACAGCTGTAGCATATACAAAAAATGAAGATGGGTATTTTATCCCCATAAATGTGAACCAATTGCCAACTCTGCAAATTCCATCTTACACCATTGACCTACGTACAATTGAAGTCCCCAAAACACTGTTCACCATGCCATTTGACATCAGATTACCTTCTCTGCCAAAAATACAGTTTCCACAATTAGATATCATAACAAACTATGTTAACTTAGAAGATTATAAAATTCCCTACTTTGAGTTAAATGTACCAGAGTACATATTGAAAGTGTCCCAATCTACTCTTCCAAAGTCATTGTCCTTTGGCGATATCACTGTGGACCTTAATGCTGTAGCCAATAAGATAGCTGACTTTGACCTGCCTACAATTACAATTCCTGAGCAGCAGATTGAAATCCCAGCCTTCAAAATTGCTTTGCCTGCTGGAATTTACATCCCCAAATTTGGAGCTTTAGCTGGTTCTTTGGAGCTTGCGTCTCCATTATACAGTACTGCCTGGAAAATGGATTTCAAGAACCAAGGGAACTCTTTTGAACATTCCGTTGATTTTACTGCAAATTCACCACTACAATTTCTGGAGTATGATCTAGATGGTAAGATCATTATTTGTTCCCTCAATTTTATTATGTTATTTTGATGTTGAATTATAGCTTGGATCCTAAAGTAAATTAATGGAAGGAAGTCCTCCCTCTGACATCCACTTCCTAACTCTTTCCCATGAAATGAAATTGTTTTTGCCTAATTCATATATTTTTTTCTTCTTCTGCGATTATTCTTACATCAAATCACAGACTGTTCAATATCTCCTTCACAACTCTCAAGAGAATACAGGCAGTTATAAGAAAGTAGGAGATGGGGCATTTTCTTTCTATGAACTTTCTTCCATCTATTCACCTAAGGATCCATACCACTGTACTATAACAAAATGGAATACAGGATATCAAACCAATGGAACATAGTATACCAATGGGAAAAAATAGTTATATTGCAAGAAGAAAAGTATGTATTTTTGTGTTTAGTTTGTTGTTTAATTATATTTTTATTAATTTAACATAATTTAATTAATAATGTAATTAATTTTAAAAGTGCATTCTTAAAGACGTTTTGTAATTTCTTGTGGAACCTGAGCTCTCTGACAGAGAAGACTAAATGTCTTACAAAACTAAAAATCCCAGAATTCCATAGCATTGAGCCATGGCAGTTACAGCAGTGTCAAATGGCATTATTCCTGTAGTGCAGATGCAGCCTGAGTATTATTATAATTAAACAACAGACTAAACACAAATACACATATTTTTCTTCCTGCAATATAGCTCTTTCTTCCATTGGTATACTATGTTCTCAGTAAGTTTCCATTAAAAAAATACTGGTCTCCAGAGTCATGTTCCAATTTAAAAGGTAGTGCGAATGAGACCAACCATGGAAGTCTAATGGAAATTTCTGACTTGTTCAGCTGCATGTAGCATCTTCCCTATGATCAAGGTGGATGAGTGGATGTGTTCACCAAAAGTCAAGGGTGAAGCAGGCACAGCCAATATGTGAAGGGATGCTGGGACTGAGCCTGGATGCATATCACCATTCCCCCTACAGATTTGCCAAGATGTGTCCTTCTTTTGAATGCTTGCATAGGTCTATAACATCAGAATTATTATTATTATTATTATTATTATTATTATTATTATTATTATTATTATTATTTGTTACATGACTGATAGAAAGGAACAAGGATCAAGGATGAAAAAGCGAGCAGCTTATTAGTCTATGAAATTTGAACTGGAATCTGCTGGTTTACACTTTGGTCTTTACATTACACTATCCCTCTATTATTAATAGTAGTAGTCATTGTAGCAGCAGCTGCAGATGTTTTAAAATTTGAGAAACCTATGGCAAGATTTGATCCATACAGCACAGTACAAAGGAAGAACGTCAGTAGATTTTTGTTAAAGACAGTATTTCCTTATTTTCTAATGCCACCTGTGTGAAATCTTCCCTTTCTAGTTTTGTTTACCTGCTTCTATCAAGGGAATATCTTTAAAGGAAATACTAAAAGCACCTTTGCTCATCGTGATCTGAGTGCAGAATATAACGAAGTGCTAATTGCAAAAGGATACAGGTAAATATTTTCTTTTGTCAGCATAAGTACACATCTGATGACAAGCTATGTGCCACATACAGGGAACCCTGTTTAACTAACTATGCTATGAAGTGAGTGCTCAGTTTTGCTCAGCCACCTAATGTATTCCTAACGGCCGACGCAAAACAAATGAGCATAAGGGGAGGGATGTCTTCTTCCCTATGTACCTCTTTGTACTTTGAGACATAAATGAGGCCAATATGTGGGTTCCATTACCAGCATCATAGTTACATCTACATAACCCTCCCTCAGACCAACCCCAACCCAGCTAATGTAAAGAACAAGGGTTGCACAAAGGAAGTCTGTTCAACTTCTAATAGGGATGTAAGAAGGATGACATTTCCACCATCCTCCTACCAGTGAGTGAGGCTGCAACAAAGATTTTCAATGGTGGTCCTGGTTCTGATTGTGGCAGGCTCACTTGCTACCAGAAGGGGAGTGGAAACATCATCTTCCTTTCACCCCAGTTGGAAGCTGAATGGGCCTCTTTGGGCCAAGCCGGCTTCTGGTATTAAGGTGGACTGGGGTGGCATTTGTCTATGCTAACTGTCCAAACTTTTTTTTTCTGAAAAAGCATTTTGATTGTAGGTCAATATACTTGGGGGGGAAACTTATTTCCTGTGCAGACTTTTTCCTCACATTGACCTCATTTTAAATGTTAAACTTCAAAAGTTAATGTAGCAAAGATATCTTTGTTGAGAGTTCATTAGAGACTTCAGTGACAACGTGAGTTATAAATCTATGAATAAATAGAATAAATATATAAAATATATAAAATACTTTTACTCATGGTGTGCTTAAAGTTCAAGCACTGCATGAATAAAAGCTGCAGAATTGCCTGGGAACAGCCCATGCCTCTTGCTGCAAAAAGGAAACATTCGTGAGATTCATATTAGTTCTAGTTCATATTAGTTAATTATAATTTTACATTATTCATCATTATTTCTGATTAAATGCAGAATGTTTGTTTCCGTCCTTCTTTCACAACTCCAAATCAATGGGAAGATATTTGCTTCAGTCTTCCATTTAATGTTTGTGAAAAGTATCCCCCCTGTTTGTTTATAAATGTATACATCACTTACATCAGAGGCAGAGACCATCCTGGGCCCCACTGCAGCTTTCTGCCCACATCCCTCCCGTGACACCAATGTTTAGTGTTTTTGCAGCTTATTTACAGGTGCTGGTACAGCTTTTATACAAAAATATGGTGGTATTTTTGATTCCATCCTTTTGCCTTTTAACCCTCTCATACTGCAATGTGATCCCTAAGAAATAAAATCTGAAATTTTATTTGCCCTTCAAAGGTTTTCCATCCTGCCCTTCTTCCAGAACATTTTCCCATGCAACTAACAAAAATAATTAAAGCAAATTAACTAGAATTAAACCAAAAAGTAAAGACAAACAACAGACACCCAGTTTTTACCCATCTAGTCTTCCTACTGAAGTTGCTGTGTTAACTGAAAAGCCACTCCTGAATGTAAGAGAGACCCTTTGGGACTATATGAGATTTGCCACAGGAGGTTGCACTTGGTAGAAGGAATTAGTGAAAATTTGGTACTCCAAATAGTGTGAGGGGAATTCCTTCTCACTAATGCAAAGAATATTAAAAATGCCAGGACATCCACTGAATGTTAAAGACAACAGAGTAAAACCAGCAACTTATACACACAAATTTAAATGATATTAAATCGGCAGTGAAATGCCCTGGGTAAATAAAAATGTCTTTTTATTGCCAAAATGACATAAAAGTCCATGCCATCACTACTGAGGGCTTTCCAAAGAAAATTTGTTTCATTAAGGCTTTCATCATACATATCTATAATCTGATCAATCTGTGACTTCTTTAGAATCCTAGAACACAAAGCATCTCTGGATATCACCAGTCCAACATTCACTGATCTTCAAGTGCGTTACCAGGGAGGTGAATCAACAATTGCTACATCAGTATCTTCTTCATCAGCTGGCACCCTTGGCCTCCTTATTGATCAGGACAGCGATATTCTCAGGAGCAAGATTTTCTATCGATCTCAGGTAAGTGAGGCTCAAATCTGTGCCCCTTTGCTTAAATTATCATGTGTGGAAATCAGATCAGCTATGGAAATCCACTGAGTTACCCTGGCAAGTCACACTCTCTCAGCCCCAGAGGAAGGCAAAGGTAAACCCCCTCTGAACAAATCTTGCCAAGAAAACTCCATGAAAACCTTGCTTTAGGGTTGCTAAAAGTTGGAAATGACTTAAAGGCAAACAACAACAACATAAAGCAATTCCCACATATTAAGTCAGTTAATGAATTATTTGAAATACATACTCTATTCAAAAAGCTTAGCTGGCTGTGAAGAAGCAAATATAGGTAAACCTCAGTTAACAAAGTAGATGTGTTCCTGAGCATTATTTCTTTAACCGAAAATATAATACCTAAGGCATAAACAACACAGAAGGAACAGTCACATGTTTTTACATCACAAAAAAGAAGGGCACTTTAACTTGTTTTGGCAAAGTTTTCATTCAAACTAGCAATATGTACAGATGAAATGAAGCAGCCTAATTAGGTAATCCTTGCAAAAGTAAACAAAAGCATTTTGAACCTTCTAGAATCCACTTGACATCAAAGCTTCTTCCAAAATGCATCTAAGGGTGATGTCTAAAATTTCATAATGATTTCCACATTTAATAATAATAATAATAATAATAATAATAATAAAGTTTTATTTATATACCGCCTTTCAAATATCAAGGCAGTTTCCAACAAAATATAAATACATACAAAATATAAATACATTTACAGAGCTATGACCACATTTACAGGGCTATGTTTCTTTAATGGGGCTGCTTATCTGTTTTCTCCTTTTCTCTCTGTTTTGCTGTTCACACAGTAAAGGATTCTGAAACACCTGCTGTTTATTTTTCCTGTTGTGCATAGGCATAAACAGAAACAGTAAGACTGGCTAGAGCAGAATCCCATTCTTCCCAATTCATACACTGTATTGCTTACTGTGGACACACTCTCACAAACTGACACAGAAAGTCTGTGTGTCTCCAGCCTTCCTTTACCATCCTCTCAAAGCCAATGCTGCTAAAAACACTTCCAGCTAGACAAAGGAAAAGGAGGAAAAACAGGGGCTGATGGTATAAAAACATTTTTCAAAAAACAGGAGCTTCTTTATCAGGGGCTTTGTTAACTGAGGCAAACCTGTATACACTGTTTAAGAGTATGTATATGTGTAGGTTGAACTCTGATTGTTCATCCCAAATATAGCCCTACTGAATTAGTCAGACTTGTCAAATCAATATTTATGTAAGCTCTGTAGATTCAATGGGCCTACTCTATTGGGGAGTCAACAAATGGATTTAGCTGATTCAGTTTTTCCTAATCGATTTTAACTGGTTTTAAACTGTTGCTGTAACTTGTTAAATTGTTCGATCTATTTTCAATCTTATGGAGCAAATTTAAACTGACCACTCCATCCCTACTCTAGATTTTCAATTAATTTTTGTAGGATTTCAGCAGGAGGAGAATAGGTTAAATTCCTCCTCTCCATCTGCTACAGTTTTGATACTCATCAGTATCACCTCTGCCTAGTGCTTAATGTCTTTTGTAAAACAATGAAATAACAGTAGTAAAAACAGTCCACAATAGTGTACAAACAATTGCTGGGAGAAGAGTGCCTAGGCCATACCATGCCCACATCTTAATTAACACTACTTTTTAATGCCGTGGTCTTCTGGCAGACTGAGAAATCAGGGCAAATAATGTAGTGTAATAGTAAATGAGTGTCTTGTTTTTATAACAAAATAGAAAATGACTCTTTTTAAAAATGTGCTTTCCATTTACAGTCAAACCCCAAGAACGACATTGATATCTTAAAAAGTGAGATATCGTTCAAAAATCCTGAACTGATCCAAATCAAGGCCAACTGGAAGGAGGATGGTGTGAATGACTTGCTCCAAGGTTTGAAAGAGAGAGTCCCTAAAATGGCCAATGCTTTGTACCTTGCTGTTGACAAGTACCACCAGGAGCATACAGGAATGGAGATCCGTGCTGCAGCCTTAAAGCTCAAGGACAACATGAGACATAATGCAGATACAGCTTATAAAAACACTTTAAATGGCATCAATGAACTGGAGCAACAGCTTCATCTAGCAACTAACCAAGCCACAGGGAAATATGAAATTATGAGGAAAAGAGCCAAAAAGTTATATTATGATGCTGCAGATCAAGCCCACCAGATGGACTACGAACAAATCAGAGCCAGAATTTTTGATGCTACAATGGAGACAGTAGCAGAATACAATAAAAGAGTAAAGCATCTTATTGACTCTGCCATTGAATTCTTGAAGGTAACAAGATTCCAAGTACCGGGAGTGGCTGAGAAGCATACTGGTGAAGAACTTTTTGTGATGGCCACTGAAAAGTTAAGAGAAGCTGTAGATGTCTGTATTACAAGAATACAAGAATATTTTGATGCTTTCATTGCATTTGTCAATGAGCTGGAGGTTAAAATTCCAGCTTCTAGCCAGATCATTAAAGGTAGTTTTATACTTGATGAAATCAGAGAATTTTTAACACATGTGCAAAAGAAAGTCAGTCAGTTATTTGTTGGGCTCCAAGAAATTGACTTTGCACAACATCTAAGAGATCTAAAAGAGGTAGTTCAGCAAGTCTTCCAAAAAATGGAAGAGCTAATCAGAAATCTACAAGCACAAAACTATGAATATGTAAATGTCCAGATAAAACAACTGTTCACAAAGGTTCTACAAGGAATGAAAAGCTTAGCAGAAGATGGAAAGTATTTGGCTCCTCGTGTTGAAAACTTCATCCAAAATGTTGTGCAGCCTTGTTTCAGTAAGGGAGAAGAACTTCTGCAAAGTATGAAAGACCTGCGGGAGGAATATTTTGACCCAAGCATAGTTGGATGGTCTGTTAAATATTATGAAGTGGAAGAGAAAGTATTGGCTTGGCTGAAGAGTTTTATCAATGCTGTGATAGAATGGCACACAAAATACGTTAGTGATTCAGCTGACATGATTGCACGTCTGGCCGATCAAGCAAAAGCATTTGTAGATAACCATGGACAGATCACTGAGCTCTCCAAATCTGCTCAAGACAAAATCCTGTATTGGTCTGAAACTGCAAAGAAGAGTGCTGCTGAACAAAACAAGCAAGTCAAGGAAAAGCTGCAGGAGGCATATGAACACCTTTCTGATTCCTATGAGAGGCTCATAACTGCGACCAAAAGATTGATTGACCTGGCAATAGAAAATTATGTTGCATTCTTCCAATATTTCCAGCAAGTTCTGAATCAGTTTGAGGAAGCAGCAGCTGATAACCTGAGGCCTTATATAATTGTTCGTCAAGGAGAGCTCAGAATAGACATACCAAAACCATTTGACTTGCCCTCTGCTAACTCCCTTTATCAGCCTCCCCAGTTAAGAGAGGATGATCTCCACAAGAAGTGAACTGATTCAGCAAGGCATTGATCCAAACTCACACACACAAAAATGGGAAGAGCGCCTGAGTTTCATTGATCTGCAGATTCATGCTGGGCAACTGACCTTGCAACAGATCAAACAAGATGTACAGAACCCTGTACAATCTTGAATGGACAAGCAGAAGGAAAGATTTGAACAATTTTTTTAAAAAACAAGCAAGCAAGCACCCTATTTAAAGCCAGCAATCCAGCAGCTATTGTTTTTGGGATATCAGGAAGTTATTCATTTGAATTTGGTATTTGTGAAAAAGAAAAGAAAAAGAAAAATGAATAATCTGCAAGTTAGTTTAATGCTCTGCAAAAGCCAATAAATGAATTCTTCATGACATGTCAGTGTCCTTTATTAAAACCAGTTTCCTTGTAGGATATAGTTTACAATCCAGTTTTTGTCAGTGGAAGTCCTGACGGTGGCTTTGCTTTAAAGATTATAGGGCCACCTCCACATGGTGCAATGCAGTTTGCAAATGACCTGAATGAATTAACATGCCAAACAATGGAATGAGAAACATCTTATATGGTGATGGTCAGAATAAGCTAAAGAACATAAATTATAAATAACTTTTAACTGGCAAGACAAACCAGCATAAGTGTACATACTTATACAAGGAAGCAGGAGGTAAAATTGGCTAGGGGTTATGTTTTGGGTTAGAATCTGTACATTCTGCACAAAACAGAAAAAAAGTAAAGAGAGATATTGAGATTATGCAAGAAGGTATGGTCAAATCAATCTGTCTACAAGTACAATAGTCCTTGTTTTTTCTGCCCTAAATATCCCTTTTGCCAACCAATATAGCTGTAAAAACAATTTCTTTTTTCCTTATCAAATATGTTACTATTTTCTGCACTTTGTAGGTATTGTTTTTATATTTCTGGTTGTGAAATATTTCATTTTTGATTCAAGTCAAGGTCAGCTGTTGTTCAGCCATGCTTCAGATTAATCCAGACTTGGCTGCTCCTTGTTCCGAAGCATATTTTACTGGCTGTTCTTTACTATGACAATGCAACACAGCTAAGAAAAGAAGTGAAGCAATACCAATGCAGTATTTCAGGAGTTGAGTACTTTCTGCTGCTCAGCTTCTTAAGAGCCAGGAGCCCTCTTTGAGCAGCCCTGCAGGAGGTCCCATCAAAATTATTTCTAAGATAGAAATGTCAATATTCTGCAAGCAAAGCATCTGGACAAAATCATTTGTGTGGTATTATGTTTTGCTGTTAGACTACTGTGTATATAATAGAGCTCAAAGTAATGGGTTTCCCTCCCTTTCCCCTTCCCTTCTTGCTTCTATCAGAATAAACTCATTTTTGCACTGTTAGTAGAAACATTGTATGCGTCTTTTAATTAAATGGTGAGAGTCTGTAATTTTTATTTTTAAAAAAATGTTCCCCCTAATCTTTCTGGGGGGCTGGTCTGCATGTGTGTAAACTATATATTCCCACTACTATGTTCTCCTAGCATGCTACCAGGAGAAGAAGTAAACCACAATTTATTTCTTTATTTTATTTATATCCCACCTTTCTCCAAAATAAGCTTACAACAAGATAAATCTACACACACACACTCATTCACTTTACCGATTCTTATTTAGGACTATCTAAGAATTGTGCTTTGCTGAACAAACCCAAACAAGCAATACAAGATCGTAGACTGGTTTGTTTAGCAATTGGTTAAAACGCCTTTTAAAATACTATTTCTGGGCTGCATGTAAGGGAATGCCAAAAATCTGCTAAAATGAAATTAAATTCTCCTTTCTCCTCCTATCCACAAAGTACGGGGAGAAGCTGAAACCCAGAACTTCATGATGATACTATGCATACAAGTAACACTAAGGGCTGTGAAGAGAAATTGCTTCCCTCAGTAACTTTAGGGAAAAAATTAGAAAGTAGTGCTGACGAATCGAGGATCTAACTTTATTGAAAGAAATGCATTTTTGTCCCATACCTTTATGGGCCAGAATCTGAACAGAATGGTAGCCCTGAGATTAGCACTTATATACTCTTTAAAATTTGCCAGGTCACTCATACAACACACATGTGTTGAAGTAACTTTCCATCCAACCAAATTTTTTAGCAGATGTTTTGGTTATCTTTCCAGATCAGGTGTCTAAATTGGCCTTCTATGTAAGCAACCCATTTCGCATTCCTTGCTATCAGAAAAACTCCATACATATGAGTAATAGAAGAACTAAATATGCTAAGCGTAAGCTTCACTGTGTCATCTTGTTTTCCTGGAGGGAACTCCCTAATATGTTTTTTTCCCCTAAGTTAGCCCAAACAAAGCCATGTTAGCATATCACTGAAGTGAAGCAATATTATTGTTCTCCATTTCAGCTATCTGTAAATCAATCCATTTTGGTCTTTTCTGAGACCATTTTTTAAAGGAATTAGTATTTGCCTACAGACTGGATTCGTCAAGGAATACCTTGGGTCCCACTGGATCACAAATGACTCAAATTTTGGAAAATATTTGTTAACAGTCAAAAGTTGGTCAGAATAGCCAGCAGAAGCCCAGCAACATCCAAACAGATTAGCATTTCTTAACTCTGTTTTTGAGAAATGGATCCTGAGTTCTACTCACAACAAATTCTGCTAAGAGAATGCTCCCACTGGAAAATAGAAGGGAAGTTATTTTTGTCTGATTTCTCCTATCCTCTGTAAACATTGCTCTGATGTTGCCCCAGAATAGCAGGGGAAACAGGGCAGCCAGGGGGCTAGAAGGGAAGGAGGAATCAAAGAAAAAGACAAAATGTCCTCTATACCCACTTCATCCTGTTGGAACCTACTAGATCTACTGGACCAGAAATGGAAGGCGTTTTTCCATTAATGAAAGGAGCAGTTATACCTCTATTCTTGCAGTGCATTGAAGGTCATAACAGCTAGTTTCTAATTACAGTCTGGGATCTTTCTTATCTGGCTAGATTCTTTTTGCAGATTCAGAGTGACCAGATGTTCTAACCACAAAAGAAGTAAAAACATCAGAAAATGTATGACATTACAAAATAAAAGCTCGAAACAGTCATATAAATGTAAATCCATGGAGAACATTCTGACATTCCTCCGGACAGAAGGTTGAAATGACGGACATGTCATGGAAGAGGAGGACATCTGGGCATCCTGTTCAGACTTCCTTCTCTAGAATCATAGAATCATACAGTTGGAAGAGACCACAAGGGCCATCCAGTCCAACCCCCTGCCATGCAGGAATTCCAGATCAAAGCATCCCCGACAGATGGCCATCTAATCTCTGCTTAAAGACCTCCAAGGAAGGAGACTCCACTACACTCCTTGGAGGTCTTTAAACAAATTTCCAAAGAGGCACTCATAGAAGTAAATAAGAAATGGTACCCATTAAGACTTTTTCCTCAAACCTCCTAGATATTATTGCTGCTAGTGCTGATCTTGCTGTGCTTAAAAGAGCAACAGCAAGCCAGGCTTTCAAAACATTGCATGCTGTTTCAATGCATGATCATTGGATCCAGACATTAAAACACCATAGAAGCAACTGAATTCTTATTGATTTTTGTGGGTTTTTCAGGCTACATGGCCATATTCTAGAAGACCCATGCTGGGTCTCATGCTGGATAAGCTTTTTATGCACCCAGAGTCCCAGCAGATAATGATCACTAATTAAACAGACACTAATCCTCTGCATATCCTCCCACCTTGAGGCCTGGCCATCAACAACAGAACAATACACAGATTAACATGGAGATCACTCCTCCCTACCCAGGGTCACACAGTATATATATACCCCACTCTCTTCCATGCCAGCATTCTCTGATGATGCCAGCCACAAATGCAGGTAAAACGTCAGGAATAAACTCTTCTAGAACGTGGCCATATAGCCCGAAAAACCTACAAAAAATTAACCTTGATCACCTTGGTGGATGACCTCTACCAGAAATTGGGCATGTGTTGGTCCCTGTTGGTCCTTCTGGATCTTTCAGAAGCATTTGATGCCATTGACCATGGTATCTTTCTGAGTTGTTTGGCTGATATGGATCTTGACGGTGGGTGGAGTGAGGATTACCTTGCAATGGTTCCAGGCTTTCTTTCTTTCTTGGCTGAATAGTCAAGGGTGGTACTGAGGGCCATTGTGATGTTCCAAATGGTCAATAATGTCCCCTGTGTTATGCAACATCTACACGAAGCCACAGGGAGAGGTCATCCATAGCTTTGGGGTTGGGTGTTATCAGTATACTGATACTATCTCCAGCTCTTTCTTTCTTTCTTTCTTTCTTTCTTTCTTTCTTTCTTTCTTTCTTTCTTTATAACTGATGCCAAGGAAGCTGTCATAGTAGTGAATCATTTAAGTTTATCACACAGGTCCTAGAATGGGCCCGTCGTGTTACAAAAAGGGGGCATGATGGGAACTGGATGGGGCGAAGAACGCATCTTATCAAACAGAACGCCTCCGCCGCCACCACCGGACATTCCCACCGCATTCCACATCTATTCAAAAGTGTTCTCTATTATGTCTGGATCCAATAAAAGGCTAGATGTGGGTGAACAGACTGTCTTAATCCAGAAAAAATGGAAGTATTGCTAGTCAGTTGGAAAATCCTCTTAGGATTTGGATCACAACCTGTTTGGATGGCATTGCTCTCCCTCCAAAAGATCAGGTTGTAACTTAGGAGTACTCTTGGACCAGCACTTTTCCTGGAAAGCCAGGTTGCTCTGGTGTCCAGGAGTGCCTTTGCCTTACTTTAGCTGGTGCACCAGCTGCACCCTTTCTTGGGGAAGGCAGATATGGCCACAGTGGTTAATGCCTTAGGCCCGATAAACACCGCCAGGAAGCGTTGTCCTGGTGGTGATAGTAGGGCTCGGGAGCATGCACCAACCACACTCTCCCGAGCCCTATTACTTGCAGGTGGTGCCACTATTGCACGGCACCACTTACATGGAGGGCATAGAGATGACGTGTGGGTGTTTGAGCACCCAAGTGTCTTTTAGTGAAAGTGGCGTTGAAAGGGCTGTGTCGCAACCCTTATGACGCCACAAAGAAGAAGCTGCTCTAGGCGGCTTCTTTTTGGCTGTGCAGCTGTGCCATGCGGTTTGGTTGCCGCAACAACTCTGTGCAGCCGGTCTGTACTGCACCCAGGTTATCTCTCAGTCAGACTACTGTAATGTGCTTTATGTGGGGCTGCCCTTGAAAATTGTTTAGAAGCTGCAGCTAGTGAAAAATGCAGCAGCCAGATGGGTGTCAGGTGTTCATGATAGAAACTATGTAACACCAGTCCTGCAAGAATTGCACTGGCTTCCAATTTATTTCTGACCTCAATACATGGTACTGGTGTTGACCAACAAGGCTATCAATGATTTGGAGCCAAGATATCTGAAAGACTGCCTCCTCCCATGTGAACCTGCCAGAAATTTGAGCTCTTCAGAAGAAGCTCTGTTGCATGTCCTAACTTTCACTGTATCAGTGCATCAACTGTGGAACACCCTACGCAAGGAAATTAAGTTGGCCCAATCTCTTTTAAACAGCCAAAATAGTGCTGTTCCACATGATATCCAATGTCTGAAACTGCTGTTTTAATGTTTTAAAACTGGATTCTAGGATAGTTTTTAGACTGCTTTTTGGAGTTTTAAAAGAGTGTTTTAATGTGCTTTTAAACTGTGTTTATCTTTGTGTTGTTTTAATTGGTTTTTATTTATTCATTGCCTTGGGAGCCCTTGTGGGCCAGGAGATGATATAGCCCTTTTCAGCACTGAAGCAGACCAAGAGCCAAATCTTGCTGGATCTATGCTGCACTTTCAATCTTTGCAACAGCAGCGGCCTGAGCCTTATTTAAAGAAATACATTAAATAAAAATAAATAGTGTGATGTTCTTATCAGGTTAACCCTTCTCCACCAAAAGGCAGATCACAGTACTTTACAGTCTGCACTCATTGTTGCTTACAAATCATTGTCAATGCTCACTTCCATAGTAGAGTTGCAAGATGTTCCCCATGGTATCACCAGAGTTTTGACTTTACTTTCCATAGCATGATTTAGCTGAAGGCACCTTCCTGGATGAGAACAAAAGCTTTCTAAGGTGAAATGCTCCCCACTGGTCAGATGGTGGCACTGTGTACAAAGTTCCATGGGATACATTTGAGCTCATTAAGATGTGTCTTATACTAGCCATTGTCCTTTTTCATTTTTTGGTCTGATTTCCCCTTGGTTACCTTGTTGGAAACTGTACCCCCCTGATAATTCACACACACACATACACACACAGCATCTCTAACAAATGTTGCTAAGTGAGGGACTGCCACCTGTTAAGAATCTATGGTTTGAGGATTCACTGAAGTGTGCGGTTTTCCCACACTAGTATTTTAAAAGGTTATAGATCATGTGTGCATAATAGGCAGAACATTAGGTCACTTGTCTCACTTACAACAATAATCCATTTTGATATGGGTCAGGTTGACACAAAGAATCTACCCATACCAGGTCTATTGATGAAACTGATCCCCTTTCCCCTCAAACTAATGAAATTTTCAACTAATGGGTACTTAAGTTAATAAAGTGTGCCACACATCTGTTAGGAGCCATTTGTAAGAGAAACCTTTGGGAGTTCAGCTCTGAGATCACTGATATAACATATGAATAGTATCCCATTGGGACACAGCATGATATCAAATTAAGGAAAGCAACACAATAAATGTGTGAGAAGTAGTGCAAGTGCATAAACAGTGAGCAATCAAGGGGGCTTCTTTGCGATAATAGAAAAAAGAGCAAGAAGCATGACTGCTTCTTATTGTCCCAAACCCCATGAATGAATTGTCAGGCAAAACCCCTATCCCTCACTGAAACTAACGGTATAGACTGGGCTTAATCTAGGAATGAATTTTAGGAACCCGGAAGGAATGTTGAGTAGAAAAGTTACTCTAAGAATGTCACCACCAACATCAACAATAACATAATCTGTCAGCTTCCCTTTATTTGTTGGCACTATTCATTGTCATTGCAATCATATACAGAATTATCCTCCATGTATCTTTTTCTAAGTTATTTTCAATTTTGTCTGTCATGTTTAACAGATATAATTCCAGTTCTAACAGAATCTCTTTGCCTATTATCTTTGTAATCAAAATTTTAATAGTTTTCCAATATTTGTTTGGAATTGGGCATGTCACTACATATGGTAAAAAGTCCCCACATTCTTGTTGCACTTCCAGCATTTGTTTTACCCTGTTTTGCCCATTTTATTCATTTTTCCTGGAGTCATATACCATACCAAAAGGTTTTGTGTGTGCGTGGGCATGTGCATTTTGTGCATGCCTGAATGTACATGCATTCTGCCTGCATTTGCACATGTATCTCCTTTTAAGAAATGGAAACTCTTTTTTGTCAAATTTTGTAACTTCTTTTTTTTAAAAAAAGATCATTGTAAAACATGCACTTGATAGCTGAGCAGTTTCTGTCAAATGTGTGAAAAATTTGTTTCCCTGCATGCTAAGCTTTGAACTACATGTTAATTCTACTTTATTACCCTTTCACTCCTCATGTATTTCACTACAGTACCTGCACTTAACTTATGAATGCACTTATAATACAATCTGGGATGTGGTGGCTCAAGACACTAACTCTGTTGACTGCAAGATCAGCAGGTTGGCAGTTCGAGGCTCCCATCACTAGCCCCAGCATCTGCCAACCTAACAGTTTGAAAGCATGCAAATGCAAGTAGATAAACAGGTACCATTCCGGTGGGAAGGTAAACAGCGTTCTGTGCAATCATTCTGGCTACATGATCACAGAGTAGTCTCTGACAACGCTGGCTCTTTGGCTTAGTAATGGAGCACTGCCCCCCATAGTCGGACATGACCTGACAATTTTGTCAATGGGGAATACCTTTACCTTTTATATTACAGTTACAGTGATCTTGCTAGGCATTTCACCAAAGTACAGGTTTTAAAACATGATGGCTTGAACACTATTGTTAGTCTCAACTAAAGTAGACCCATTGAACCAACAAGATTTATCTATGGCTCACCTTCAACAATTGATTCAAGTGAGTAACTTTAATTTGAAGTAACCAATGGCATTGAGATCAATGCCTTATACTAAAATGTGTGATCATAAAAGCACAGATTTTAAACAACAACAAAAAATTAAAACGCACATTTCTGCCACAACTGAAACACACAGGTGAATTCTGGCACATGTTTAGAGAACTACAGGCCAGATTTCTTAGGTCAAAACCAAGAGCTTGGACTGCTGTTGTTTTTTACCAGAAACCAAATGCAACAGTAACACTGCAGTTGTGTTGTATATCCACACAGTATTGATACCCTGCTCTTTCAGTGCAGCTATAGGACGAAAAAAATAGAAGAGCCCTTGACCTCAGGTATACAATGTGAAATGACAGCCACAGAAAAGAGGATTAGGAGTAGGAAAAGGGAAGAAGATGAAACACTCAGGCACTGAGCCTTAGTGCTGGAATGGCCTCCTACCTAAAATAAAGAGTAGGGTGTTTTGTTGCTAGAGATTCAACAACATTTTGCTGCCTAAAACAGAAGAATATATAGCACCTTGAAGTCTCTTTTATTTGATAGAATCACAAGCTTGTAGATGAAGAGAATGCTGTGGATGTAGTGTATCTTGTATCAGTAGTGTATCAGTAAGACCTTTGACAAGGTTGCCCTTGATGTCCTTGCAAACAAGCTAGTAAAACGTGGGCAAGGCAATGGAGATTATCCCATGGAGGCTTACCATTCTTAATATGTGGCTAGATCATTCCTAAAGCATGAGGGTGACAAAAATAGACTTAGACAGCACTCAAACAAAACAAAGCCAACACTCCAGCTGTTCAGGTTTAAACAAACCGATAAAACCTTGCAAAAATTAAAAACAGAGGCTCTAAACGCAGCGTCTTAGAGCAGCGTCTTATCCAATCTATTCAGGAATAGGTGTAAGACAAGGCTGTGTTCTAGCCCCACATTTATTTAATTTATTTGTGGCAGATCTCCCAACTTTCATGTCAACGGTCGACACCCATCCTCCTATGCTAGGAAATCGCCCACTTTTTGTGTTGCAATATGCTGATGACACTGTATTACTTTCGTTGACTCAAGTGGGCTTATCGACAGCCCTGAATAGATTTAGTGAGTATTGTGCTAAGTTCCACCTACAGATAAATGTTACTAAATCAAAGGTTTTGGTATTTTCAAAAGGATTCACTCCAAGGAAATGGAAAGTGAATAACCAAATTATAGAGCAGGTAAAAATGTATACATATTTGGGGGTTCTTTTCCATTATAATGGTCTTTGGGCAAAGCAGAGAGAAAAGGTTGTTCAATCTGGAAAAAGATCTCTGGCGACTTTACAATCCTTTTATTATAAGAAGGGAAACTAAGATTTCCTTGCTGCTATGAAAATTTATAAAACCAAAATAAGACCACAAATACTATATAGTATATCTGTTTGGGTAACAGCTTTTAACAAGGAGGTTGAAAGTCTACAAAATCAACTCTGCAGGAAATTGTTCTCTATCCCACCATGTGTTCATCACCTAACATTATATGCTGAGCTTGGTCTGGATACACTCGAGACCACAGCTTGGTTGATGGCGTATAAATTTTGGCTTAAAATCCATTATAGACCAAATAGATCTAGTCTAATATGGTTTCTTTTATCTGATAATTATTATACTAACTGGTCAAAAATATATGAAGATAAATTAAAATTAAAGGGCCTAAATCTGGACTCTTTACTCCTCCTAACAGAGGAGGAGTGTTTTAAGGCAATTAAGAATTGTTTATTGAGTTGGGACTACATGATGACTTATTCCACTCCTCCCAGAGTGTGCTCCCCTTCTGTATTTGGCATTCCCCCTTATTGTGGCGAGATGCCAAAGTACTTTCAATCATTGTCCCTTCAGGCTTCGAGGAAAGCTTTCCTCTTCGCAAGGTTGAATATTCACCCTTCCTGTGTCACCAGGGGTAGATATTTGAGGATCCCTTTTGCAAATCGAATATGTTTATGTGAACTATCTCCAGATACTCTCCAACATATTATATTTCTTTGCCCGCTGTATCAAAAACCGAGAGCGAAATTACTAAAGAAACTATTGGAATTGAACTACTGTTTAACGGATATAACTCTAGTACATTTATTGGAGGATTGTAATGTACAGATTACACGATTGATGGCCAATTTTCTAATGGAGGCAACAAAAATCTGGCACAAATTAAATAATGGTTAGAGTTTAGTGTTAGATGATTTTAAGAACGATAAAAATTTTAAATTTTGAAAGTATTTATGTAACTATTTTAGTTTAATTTTGTATTGTATTGTTTGTTGTATATTGTCTATTGAGATGCCTAATAAAGGTTGATGGATGGCATGAGGGTGTGATTGCTGGTCACATCCTCCTGTATGGCAGGAGGTTGGATTGGATGGACCTTGTGGGCTCTCCAAACTCTTTGCTTTTATAATTCTGTGATTTCCTCCACTCTCCAATGACACAGAAACACAGGCTGAGATAACTAACATTATGAAATATAAATTACACTGGTTAAACTAAGGGCCGGAACAGATGGCCCTAACGGGGCAGCTTGACACCGCCCTTTTGATCACTGGATCGGAGCTCAGGCAACCACACACCGCAGCCCCAATCTGGCATATTTCCAGCCCAAAAAGAAAAAGGGTGGCTTTTCCGCTGCAGTGCAGGTTTTTCTGTGCTTCTGCAGCATGCAGCATATAAATGCCATACCGCTAGAACACTGCCATGCTGCCTGCCATCTGGACGGGCGGCATGACACCATTTTAGGGGTGCCAGTGGGGCAAACTCCATCTATAAGCCACACTCCCATGCTGCCCCCAAGCCAGCATACTGTGCTGGTCTGTTTTGCCAGTTGGTTAGGTATGTATCTTCTTGACCCACCACTCCCAAGCTGCATCCCTTAAAAGATGGGGAATTGTGATCATTGCATGTTGGTAAATAATTCCACATACATAAAGTGGGTCACAATAGCACGAGTTGCACTTGTATTATTGGAACTGACTAGCAGCATGCCACAATTAGAAGTAGAACAAAATTAGTTTTGAAACTTAATTTTCTAAGCTGTGATAGAGATGGGTTATTGCCTGAGATAAAAGAGGGACCCTCTCGATTTTACCTACAAAAGCGGAACCATTATCGGATATTAGGATTGTTGCCTTAAATTCAATATTTGGTGGAGATGATGAATTTCTGACCATCTCAACTCTGTAAGAGTAGTTTAAGTTACCTCTATTGGCAAAATGGCAATATTTACTGTTGAAATATTCACTACAATCCAGATTTGGTCCTGCAGCCCTAAGTGCCTCTGGGGTTTCTTTAATATTAGAAATATTAATAGAGACTGCCAAAGTATCTAAACCAATGATATGTGACTGTGGGGGGGGGGGGGGTATGTGTAAAGTTTTGTTTTTAATAAATAAAAATGATATGCAAGATGTGCAACAGGAATGGAATAGGGAATTGGAGTGCCCAGTTCTGGCTAAAGCAGTGGTTAACTGTCTTAATTTCTACAGCAAGTATGGCTATCTTCGATTACATCTTATTCAGAAGAAATTTGGGTATATTGGTCACCACAATGTCTTTTTAGGAAAGCGTTATCTAAATCAACAAATAACTAGAGATGTAATATTACTAATGCCTCGTTAACACATATTTTTGGAGATGTCCCATAGTTACCTAATTAGGTGGAAGTAATTAGGTGGATTATTTGGTACTGGAACTTTAATATTTAGAGATGTGTGTATTGTTCTGAATTATTGTTCTGAATTATTTTCTTGTATCTTGGGAAAACACGAAGGGCCAGCACAAGTGGATTTTTGCAGCCTCTTGACTGCTAAAAGATTGGTACTTGATATTGGAATAGTAACTTTCCCCAATCTGTGATTCAATGGATAGAAGGCCTAACAATGCTTGCAATATTTAAAGAATGATGTACAGACGAAACCTACAAATGGAGTTATATTTGGACATTTGCTCAGCTTTCATAGAAACTTATTATTAGCATGGTTGATTTTTAAAAAAACATTTTTTGTTTTCATTTTTCTCCTTCATTATAGTGGAAAATTATAGTCTGTAACGGAGAACTTTCCTTGTATATTTCGATCACACATTTTAAATTTTAATTAAATGTTTGTCTGTTTGGTAAACCAAGCAATAGCAGTACCTTACTTCAACATGGGTCTTAGGACATTGCATTCCATTGCACCTGAAGGCTGCAAAGTACTACAGAGGTGCAAGGCACATCCTACCTTACACAGTGTCCTGTCCACCATGGAGAGAAATAACTAGAAGGAAAAGGAAGCCAGCCAGTATCACTTTCTCCAACATTGATTTAAAAAAAAAAAACCACAAGTATTTTCCACCCCAAATTAGTGAAGAAATTTGTGAATTGTGCCAAAGTCTAGAGAAATGAATTGAAATTATTTTTTTTTCTTAAGATGTAGTTATTCCCATCATGGAGACAACAATGCTATATTTGCTTGCAATGTAGGTATGAAAGATAAAACTCTCCAATGGTTTCAAAACCAAACTTGTAAGTGCTATGCAGTCAGTCCTGGAACTGGATGGATAAATCTGCCACCAGCTTTCCCCAAATTCTTTCTACGTCAAGTACAATAATTCAGGATTCACGTAGGGCTACAGTGAGGAGGGAAAATCTCCTCCTCCTCAGTTTCTCTAATGCCGTCACATTTGGACTAAGGCCTATACACATCACATTTCTCGTTTCTGAAATTCTTGGTACCAGAGGTGTTTTAGATTTTGGGGAGATTTTGGAATATCTACATTTGCATATATGTACATAATGAGATATCTTGGAGATTGGATGAACAAAAAAATCATTTATATTTCATGTACACCTTCATAGCTTGAAGGTAATTTTATACAATATTCTTAGTCATTTTGTGCATGAAACAAGGTTTGAGTACATTGAACTGTCAGAAAGCAAAGGTGTCACTATCTCAGCCACCCATATGAACAACTTTGGATTTTGTTATATTTTGGATTTTAGATTTCAAGGGCCTCAAACAGATCAGCTGGGGGAAAAAACCATGGTGGGGCAGCACTGGGGCCATTTGCACTGGGGCCACAGCGAACGCATGTGCCTGGCCCTGATCCAAACCGCTGGCACAGTTTTGAACCAGGCCAGCAAAAGGAGTGGTTTTTTACCGCTCCTTTTTGGCTTGGTTCTTTATTAAAGACGTGGCCTTGGCATGATTTCCAGTCACATTTGAGGCATGTGTCCTCTAAATATTACTCCCTGAATGCAGCCGGAAACTGGTTTATTTGGCCTGTCTGTTTCAGGCCCAGGTAAGGGAATTTGCAGGTATGCACACACTCACACACATTTATAAACTATGTAAATCTATCTTGCTATCTTGCCTTTTGCCGTATTTCAGGGTAGTACACAAGTTATCAGTGAGATAGTGAGAACACCAAAGAGTTCAGGAGACCCAGGTCTACAGAACAAACATGACAGTGATCAGTGAACTTAGTGGATTTTGTTCCTGTATAAAAAATAGTATTGTAGCTTTAATTATTCCATTTAAACAAATATATCTTCTTTTTCTTTGAGGTATATAAAGCAGCTAGCTTTCATTAGGAAATATTTATAATATTATGAACAAGAGCAAATGGGGGAGGGGTAAACATATTTTTGTAGGCAACAAAAATTGCATTTTTCTTATCATCCATCTCACCACCACCATTATCATTAGAAAGTTAAGTATTGCATTCTTATTCACAGATTTTTTTTCCGACCACCTCCTTTCCCACCTCTGTTCCTCTTGCCAAGCAGGTATGCCTCATGATTATTGATTGGCATCCTACAACAATGTGCAGTCAACAAATATGCACATATGAATCAATGTTCGGATGGTCAGTAATAATGCAGCTGCACATTCTCAGTGTGCCACCACTGACTAGGGAGCTCAAAGGAATGTCTGCACTTCAAAGAATGTTTCTGGGTTGTAATACCACAAAAGGCTATGAGCAAAATCCAGCAGGGAAGCACCGAAGAGAGAAAAAGGGTTCCCCACTACACAGCCTGCTTTGTGTGTTCATCATTGTTGAGAGAGCCTGAGGATTCTCTGAAAAACAAGATGGGAATGAAACATAATTGCCTGTAACTCACCTTTAAGGCCATGGCCCATTTATATAACCCACTTAAAGCAGCATCAGGGGGTACCAGAGCTTGGGAAAGAGATTTTTTTTGAACTGCAGCTCCCTGAAACCCATACTGGGTATGGCCACTGACCTTGTTGGCTACAGGAATCTGGGAATTTTAGTCCAAAAAAAGTAACTTTCCCAAGTTTGGAATAATACCTTTTCCCCCCAGCATGAATATACTCATATATTGGAGGAAGGGATTTTAACCTCATATAAAAATAGCCAAGGCTGAGGCAGAATATCTCATACACTAATATTTTAGGGGGAGGAAATGGGGAGGAAACTTACTGGTGCTGGCAGCAAAATTTAATCAGTTTCCTTATCCTTGAACCCCTCTTGGAACAACACTATTTTATTACATGGTAAAGGCACCAGACTATCTGATTTCAGAAGCTAAGCACGATCAGCCCTGGTTAGTACTTGTATGCTAAACCACCAAGGAATACCAGGTGCTGGAGGCTAAATGTTAGAGGAAGGAACTGGCAAAACCACCTCTGGGTATTCCTTGCCCAAGAAAATGCTATGAGACTTACAGGGTCAGTGTAAGTCAACAAGTGAATCGAAGGCATGCACACACACAGAAACACACACAATTCTAAGAAGGATGATATATAAAGAAAGCTTCCACTCTATCTCCAATGGAAACCTTTATCTTTTTGTCCTACTTACTCCTGGAATGTCCCCATGTTATGATGGAGGGGGTCATACCAAAGAGACTTCAGGGGAAGGGGGCACCAATGAATGCTACCATTTTTCTATAAGCCTCTACTTTCAAAGTGACTAATTTTAAAGTAAGTCATTAAATGTCTTACTTCAGATTTACTAACACTAGTCTGGTCATTGACATCTATTTGTACATTTGAAATCTTTACTGGAGAAGGTTTGTTTATTTGTTTTGCAGGTGGAGTGAAGGCTGATAGGTACTGCAAGCAAGCAGGAGATACGTTTCATCTTTAAAAATAACAGTTTATAAAAATTCACAAATTTCTTGAAAAAAGGAGGAATTTCTTGAGAACATGAGGGTTTTTTTTAAATGTATGTGGGAGAAATAAAAAGGAATATATTTATCCATCCAGGCAAAAGGATCTGAGCACAGCTGGTCCTGCTGCCATTTATTTATTTATTTATTTATTTGATTAACTGATTGATAGTCCATGTTTCTCCCAAAATGGTCCTCAAAGAGGCTTACAAGTATGTTAAAATGAAATAGATACAGAAAAGTATAATACAAAAGTTCTAAAAGCATTTAAAAACCCAATCCCATTAAAGCATAACTATTAAGATTTTAAAAAAAGAATTTAAAAGCAGGAAGCACATTTTATATATTACATCTGTTGCATGCCCCTCTACCTGAACCAGTTAAGGCTAAGGACTTGTTTAAATAGATAGGCTGCTGGCCTTCCAGCAAAAAGAAAGCAGAAAGGAGGCCAACCAAAACTCCCTTGGAAGGGAGTTCCATAGCCTAGAGGAGCAGCTATCAAGAAGGCTCTCTCCTGTGTCCTTACTGGATGAGTCTGAGAAGGTGGTAGGAGAGAGAGAAAGCCCTCCCTCAAAGATCATAAGACTCAGGCAGTCTCATATGGGGATATGGTTTACAAATAGTCCTGGACTTAAGCCATATGGAGTTTTATCATTATCACTTCAAATTGTGACCGGAAACAGACCAGTGGTTAATGATGCTATTTCAGTAAGGGAGTTATATGCTGTCTATAACCAGTCTTGGGCCCAGAACAGATGAGCCTTTGAGGTGACCTCGTCACGTGTGAGGGTTGCCTGGTGGGTGGAGTGTGCACATGCCCGGCAGCCCTCGCACATGACAAGGGCGTCACAGCTGTGGCGTGCCCACCAGACACGACGCATAATGGTGACAATGCAGCTGCGCCACCCACAGACAGGGCGGCACAGCTGTGACATCATCGCGATGTCCCTCACGCTTTGCAGTGTCACAGCAACACCGCAAAGAGGAGCCACTTCCAGGCGCTCCTTTTTTGCTCCACAGGAGTGCCACGCAATTTGGTTGCTGTGGTGCTCCTGCAGAGCAAAGAGAGGTGCCAGGGAGGCACCTCTTTCTGGCAGTGTGTACCCCGCCTTGGTGAGCAGTGTAGCCGCAGCATTTGGGGCTTGCTGAAGTTTCTGAACAGTTTCTGAAGGCCCAGTGTATAACTTGTTACAGGAATCCAAATAGGTTGTAATCAAGGTATGTGTTACCATGGCCAGATATGACATCTCTAGAAATGAGCTGGCTCACAGGTATTAACTGTGCAAACACACTTCTGATACCTGTTGAAATCTGGGCATTCAGGTTCAGGGATGAGCCCAAAAATTGTAACCCCATCCACCATCGGCTGAATCCTTATTCTTTGACCTGCCTTCTAGATTATCAGGGGCACCTCTGTCTTATCTGAATTAAGCTTCAATTTGTTTACTCTCATTCAATCTATTACTGACAATAAACACTGGTTTAGTACTGAGACAGCTTCCTTGTATTCAGATGAAAAGGAGAGACAGAGTTGTGCCTTACCCACCTGCTGGTGACACTGAACCTCAAATCTCTAGACAACCTCTTCCAGCAGTTTTGTACATATGCTAAACAGCACAGAGGACAAAACAGAATCTGGAGGGATATTGCAGAGATCAATAGCCAGGGTTTCAAACAGGAGTCCCCCAGCACCACTGTCTGAGTTTTCCTCTCCAGAAGGTACTGTTAGACAATGTGAAGCCATTTCCACATTTGATCTGGTGTATGGTGGCAGGAAAGTATTCGCAAACTGTGTAGCAATTGCTAACAGATAGGCTGAAGTCGAGTGTCATCCAATGTAGACCCATTAAACCAAGAGGAAGTACTGACGTATTGACTTAAATTCAGCAGTTGATCCAGTGAGTTTACTTCTGTTGAGATTAGCTATTTGATTTGGGTTCCAATAATACTTGAACAATTCTCTACACTAATCAAGAGTGTGGTGCAAAGTGTTTGCAAGCAGTTCTTATTGGAACATTTGTCCACCAGGTGTTTTTGTACTATGAAGGGTTTCCCAAACACTGTCAGCATTCATCAGAAGTCATTTAGTTCCTATTTCTCACACAGGGGCTGTCTCCCAGGGAGAGTGAAAAGGGATAAAACTGTATTGGAAAACAGCTACATTATAACTTTTGTAAAGAAAGGGATTTTGTAATAAAGAGAGAATATTAAGGACAAATGAGAAATAAAAAGTAAAGACCTCCCCTGCAGTGTCACTCCTTACGTGATTAATGAGACTTAAGGAATTCACCAATGGATTCTCCAAGCAACTGAGCATGGCTTCAATGGAATGCAGTCAAGGGTTGCATTGTGTTAGGAAATCCCAGCTGTTTGGGAGCACCCAAGATTTGTAGCTTCAGACCTGTGAGAGAAATTACGCACCATTTTGTTGAAAATGAATGGGGGCATAGGGTGTTGAATTTTTAAGGATCAACATTGACAGTGACTTTCCAGCTTTTTCAATGTATTTAAATGAGATTTGAGCAAAAATTTCCTCAGGACAAATGTCAAGGTTATCATACTCTTCCCCCTTACATTTTTATAACTCATGTCTATAGATAGCATGTTTTTGAGAGATCAATGACCTTTCAGGAACACTAGGTCAGATTCCCAGAGAAAAAGGATCACCGCCCCCCCCCAGGTATGTGTACATTAAGGTAAACAAAATCAAATCTAATGTGCTCCTTCCTTCCCCCAAGTAATCTGCATTTCCTCTTGAAACATGAGACAAAGGATCTCTTTGCACCCAAAGCGTAAGGTAAGCCATTCTCTCTCTGCGTACCCCCTGTTGTGTCCCCAGACAAATCTCTCCACCCATCCATCTCAGGTATATACTAATCCAATCCACTCCAGCTTTCTATGATCTTCTTCTCAGACAGGTAAATATAACTTTACTTTAACTCCTAAACCCCCCTACTATCCCCTTTCCAGTTTTCATTTCAGTTAGCTCTGTATGCTGTGTTTGTTTGAATTTCTATCTTGTGTGGGAGATTGCACTCTGCATTTTTCTAAATAAAACCTTCATTCTCCCAAGCCTGGAGTCCTCCCAATTAATACTGGTATACACTGGTGCACATGGTCCAAAGATTATCCAAGCCTCTTGCAAAGCTAATTTCCCCAACATTTGAAGTACCCCTGATAGTTGACGGAGACCCCCAGTCCCCTGTCTGTTCTTTGGGTAACAAGGGAAAGGGAGAGGAGAGGAGAGGGAAAAGAGAAGGAGAAGAGGAAGGCTAAGAAAAAAAAGAGGAGAAGAGGGAGAGGATTGGGAAAAGGAGAGGAGACAAAAGAAGAGATAAAGAGTCAAGGAAAATATGAGAAACGTCAGTCTGTCCTCGCCGGATCCCTCCGCGTAAGGCGAATTCTGCCTATGCTCGAGCCCTGTTGGAAACAATGGGGCTTGTGTGCGGCGGCGTGGCGGCGCGGGCGCACGCGGGGCGCAACGGGTGCACACGCCCATTTAATTGAATGGGACGCGCTGCCCCTTCCACCCCACGCGCACCCCGCGGCTTGAGCGCGTATGCTCAAGGCCGCGTATGGCGCGCCCTCGTATGGCGCGGTCGCACTGTATAAACAACTGGGATGAAATAAAAAGTGGATTGTGAGTTTAAAAAGTCTAGGTGTTCCCAGGCAAATGACTTTACTTTCTTAAATTTGGAATGGTTAGTGCCATCCAGCTCAGTTCTGACAGGCAACCCTTAGGGACATCAAGATAATGAGGGGGTTGTTCCCTTATTCATGGGGGGGGGGGGGAGGGATATTCCTCTGTCTTCCAGAGAAAATTCATTACAAGCTCAAGCCAAAAATGATAGCCCAGATAAACTAGATGAGAATCTAAACTGGGGATTTCTAAATCTTTGGTACTTGGCCTAATTGCTGCAGTCAAATGGAATTCTGCTGCTGACTTTAGAAAGATTCTTAACCAGATCTGAATACTGAAGAAAGATATCTTACATGTCTTGAAATAACATTCACATTTAAGTCCATTTATGTCCTTTACACATATGTATCCTCAATATGTGGACAGTTGAGCTTGTATAAAACTAATATTACAAGATGGCGATTTCTTAATAAGCACAAAAATAACACAAGAGTTACAACTTCACATGCAGGTATCCACTTCTTTAAAACAACTCTGAGATGGCCTACAATATGTATGATGGGGGGGGGGGGGGGGTTGAAATGTTCTAGATAGAAAAACTGTTTAATCCAGCAAATATTTTACTTAAAAAGTATCTTCACAATTGTATACAAAATAATGAAAACCGAAATCTGGACAGAAGATAGAAGTACTGGAGAAATTCATTTCTTCAAATAATGTAAGATGATTAAACTAAAAACAAATAACAAAACTCACAACCACATCTCCCTCTAATGGAGAGCTGCTGGCCTGGCATTGCTTTTCAACCCTTACAAAATAACCATGAGAACAGCAGAACAATTAGCAAAGCAAATATTTATTCTTACCAAAAGGGGAAAAAAAGCATATTGAATAGATTTGTGCACAGGAAGCAAATAATTATTAGGATCAAAATTGTCTAATGTTCTCCTGATGCCATTTCTAAAACAATTTGAGTTTTGTTATTAGTGTGCATGCTATAATGTATTGGTTTGACTCTTGTTAAATGCTGTGTGGGCTAAATTTAATGAGTCTATTATTGTTGGCATACATAGTTGTGCTATTTCTATCAACAGTACTTCTGAACTCTTCCATAACAGCAGCAACCACATGGTACCAAGGACTGAACTAATTGATCTCTGTATTTTTAAAGGTTTTCTACTCATAGAATATTTTTCTTATGATTTCTGACTAGAATGTATGACTTCTTGCACAAATACTCTGTTCAGTTGTCTCCTTACCTGCCGTCACACAAGTTCCAGTTTAAAAATAAATAAATAGCTTCTGAGGAGTCTCCCATTGCTGCCTCAGGATGGTTGCACATGGCCTGTTAACAATCTGTTTAACATGGAAAGCAGATGCACCAGCTCCCAGGGATTCCAGGAACTTTATAAATTGTATATATTTATTTTCTTTCATCTTTGTTTTACAAAATCATACTGCTATAATTGCTAAACTGTGTTACAAATAAAAATGTAAATTATTATTTTTTTAAATGAAAGGTGCACAGTGTAGGGCATAGGGGAGAAAGATGGGGTTAAGGAGGAATGTGGAAGAATACACAAGGGGCCATTGATGGCAGAAACAGCCCCAGTCGTGCTATTAAAGGGACATGTGATAAAGAAAGCGCCCAAATCACTGTGGCCTGTTACAGACAGCCAAAATAAAGCTGCTTCAAGTCACAGTGGAGGTATGGTATTTGAATGATGCATGCGTCCTAAGAGTCCAGAAGTCGCACCTAAGCCACACTCCAGCCCTAAGGACTGGAGCATGGCTTTGGTGTGGCTTCTGGACTCTTAGGACGCATGCATCATTGAAACACCATACCTCCACTGTGACTCGAAGCAGCTTTATTTTGGCTGTCTGTTACAGGCCTATGTATTTATTTCCTTTTACTAACATGATTGCAGCGAGAATGAGGCTTGTGTGATAAAGTCCTCAGACTGTATCTAAGAATCTAGAAGTTAGTGAAATATCATTGCATAATGTGTCACATTTCAACTAGAGTTACTTTTTATAATGGTACTATTGTGATCCTATCTATGGTGATTTCATTCAGATGCTTTGTCAATCCATTTGGGATTGCTCTCAGCAGACCTATTGCCAGTTGAACCACAGTTGTTTCTCTTTACCCAGAGGTGCTGAACCACATAGACTCACAGAATCTTAGAGTTGGAAGGGATCTGCAAAGTCTTACCTTGCAAGTTAAGAAAATACAGCTAAAACACTTCTGAAAGATTCCCATCCAACCTGTGTTAAGATCTCCAAAGGAGATTGCCCTCTGAGGCTATCTATTTTACTCGTGAACAGCTCTTACAGAAAAAAAACTTCCTTATGTTTAGGTAGAATCTCTTTTATTGTAATTTCAACCCATTGGTTCAAGTTCTAGTCTTTAGAATGTCAGAAAACAAGCTTGCTTATGTTCTCCATGATGTTCAGAGATAGCTGTCATGTCATCTCTTTTCCAAGGTAAACATACCCAGCTCCCTTATGAGTTTTTTCTCATAAGATTTGGTTTCCACATCTTTGATCATACCCTTCTCTGGGTATGTTCCAGATTGTCATTATCTTTCATGAATGGTGGTGCCCAGGACTGGACACATTATTCCAAAAGAGGTATCACCAATGAAGAACAAAGTGGCACTACTAATTCTCTTGATGTGGGCCCTATGCTTCTGTTCATGCAGCCCAGAGTTGCATGTGTTTTGTTTTGGTTTTTGTTTTGTTTTTTTACTACTGCATCACTGATTAATGTGTGGTCTACCAAGACCTTAGAGCCTTTATTGCTTTCAACCCAAGTGTAACTCATTCTATATTTATTCATTTCATTTTACCTGTAGTACATTACATTTATCCCTGTTAAAATCCACTTTGTTAGCTTTGGCCCAGTTCTGCAGTCCATCAAGGTCATTCTAAATTCTGATCCTTTCCTCTGGAATATTATCAACTCTCTCTAACTTGGTGTCATCTGAAGATTTGATAAATTTGACTTCTATTCCATAATCTAAGTCATTTATAAAGACGTTAAACAACATTGGGACCAGGACAGAAGCACGAGGCACTCTACTAGTCAAATCAAGATATACTACATCCACTGCACTTCCCTGATCCATCAAGCTGGTAACTCTATCAATAAAGAGAGATAAGATTAGTTTTGTATGACATGTTTTTGAGAAGCTCATGCTGGCTCTTACTAATCACAGCTTTCCTTTCTAAATGCACTGGGGCCATGTCTGCATGGGCCAGAATACTCTGGAAGCAACCTGAATTATCCTGTCCTCGAAGCTGCCGCAAAGTTCCCCCATTAGCCTTGACCTTCCAAAGTGATGCCAGATAGCAGTTCACATGTGCATCCCACTGTGCTGTATGCCACCACTGATGGCAGCACAATTTGCTTCCTCTGAGACCAAAAACAAGGTAACCACCATTGATCACATGGGCGAGTACCTTGTTCTGAGGAAGTGACCTGTGCCAGCAGTGGTAGCTTTGAGTGGCACAGTGGGACATGCATATAAACAGCTGCCTGGTATCACTCTGGAGGGTTTTGGATCTTCTGGGGGACTCTGGAGCAAAAACTGATTTTTTTTTAAAAAAAAATCCATGTTCAGGGTGGTATATAGTGGGTTGGTCCCTGCATCATCTAGACTAATCATCATGAAGACAGGGGGAAGGCCATGGTATTTGGTGTGTGTGGTCATGGCCACAGACTGACTGTTTAATGATATGTTCTAGAACATTTCCTGGTTTAAGTGTCAAGCTGGCTGTCAGTAGTTGTTAGAACCCCCTTTCCTCCCTTTTGGAAGACGAGGACAACATTTGCCCTCAACCAAGTGGCTGGATCTCTCCTGTTCTCCCAAGATTTGCAAAAAATTACTGACTCTTGTTCTGAGATTACATCTGTAAATTTCTTTAGTATACTAAATGAAAAGTAAGACTAAGGCAATGATGATATTAAACTGTTTGCTTTCTCTCTGTCCCCATTAATATTTTATCAACTTATTTAAGCAGTGGCCCTACCATTTCTTTGTTTTTCCTGTTGCTCTGAGCGAAGCAAAAACAAATCAAAACACCTTTTTAAAATTAATATTAACTTGAGTGTGACACCATTCTGAGGTTTAGTTTTTCTGACTTTATGCCTACAAATATTAAATATTCATTTGTATTCCTCTTTGGTTGTTTCCCCCTTCTTCAGTTTCTTATACATGTCTCTTAATCTCAGCTCACCTGAAAGTTTTTTGTACATCCACCCTTGTTTCTTCAGACACCTCCCACTTTTCTTCCTTGTTGGAACTGTCTGCAACTGTGCGTTTATTATTTCACTTTTAGGAAACTCGCATGCATCGCGTACTCCCTTTTCTTAGAGCATTGCTGGCCATGGGATCTCATCCAGTATTTTCCTAAGCTTACCGAATCAGCTTTCTTGAAATCCAGACCACCCAGTGTCTGACAATGTTTGACTTTCCCTTTCCTCTGTATAACAAATCCCAAAAGGACATGCTCACTCCCACCCAAAGATCCCACTGTTTCCACCCAGTTTATCTCTGTTTGTTAGTATCAATTTGTAGGTCTCAATATTTCATAATCTTTCCTTCTCTTTGTCTCTGAGTCTGTTCTCCACACAGGTTTGTCACATTTATAATCCAAACTTCCTCTCTTTCAACCACAGTTATGTCTGCCATATTATGTTCTAATTGTTTATTATTAGTTTGAATCTTGAAATCCCATTGGATTTTTACTTCCCCATTTTATCCCAAATACATCAGATCCCATCTGATCTTGGAAGCTAAGGAGGCTCAGCCCTGGTTAGTACTTGGATGGAAACCACAAATGAATACCTGGTACTATAGACTCCATTTCAAAGGAACTAACTGGGAAACCCACTTCTGAGTACCCCTTGCCTAAGAACACCCTATGATATTCATGGGGTCAACAGGCAAATTGAAGGTACATACAAACACACCCACCCATTTTCAACAAGTTTTTCAGGCATATGTAATAACCCACCTATTAGAACTAGCTTTCCATGGTGGTGGGATTCCATGATCCTGTGAGGCAGGATGGTATGCTGAAAGTAGCTATGCTGAAAGTAGCACTGTTCAGGAAAAGCATTTCTGTTTTGTTCTGAGTAGGGAGGTAAATTTTCACATAATTTATTCTTGTATGCAAGAATGAATAATGTCAAAGTTTTATCCTCACTGGGAGAAGATTATGAAATTTTTAAAATCATTTTGCCATTTTTCTGAACTGTGGGACTTAAAAAAATAAAAACAAAAACATTTAGGAGAGAAAATAGTGTCTATTGTGTGAAATAATTACTGTGCACAAAATGTCTTTATATCTTGCTTCCTGCCCAAGAATGTATAGATGAGCGGTGATCTTTTTGTTAGTGAGAAAAAAAACACAACATAATTCATAAGATCTCACATGATCATGCTCTTTACTTTGCTCAAACCTACTCTGTCATTGGTTTTATCCCATACCCTTACCCATATCCCTTCCTGGGATATGCTTTTTAGACTTTCAATATTGGATTTCAATCACAAAGCCAAGAAGATTCTTCACTGTGCTCAAACATAACCTACAGTTCTCAAATGTAGTGGAAGATGCTATAATGCTGCCAGTAACCCTTAACAATGGCCTCCTAAGGACTGGAGCCCAGCTTTGGCGGAGCTTCTGGACTTTTAGAACGCATGCATCATTTAAACAGCATACCTCCAAAGTAACCCAAAGCAGCTTTATTTTGGCAGTCTGTATGGGGCCAATATTAAGAGGATTCTTTCCCCTTCTTTCTGATCCCCTGCTGCCACAGAGACCTATATACCTTGCTATCTATCCTCAGCCCTATATAATCTCACCTCCAGGCTGAGGTTGTATCTTCTCTTTTTCTGCCACTTTTTAGAAACATCCCAACTACCATCCCATCTTTTGGGGGGCAGCCACTTCAGTTTGGAAAACTCTAGCATACTTTTCCAAATGGATTCTTCAAAGGAAGACCAGATTTATTTGTCTCCTCTGAATAAATTTGCAACTTACTTGGGTAGCATGGTCAGCCACCTCAAGAGTCATCTTTTATTTCAGTTTTATTTATTTTCCCATTTATAACTAGGCATTCCTTCAAACAGAAGCTTACAACAAAAGTTTGCATAATAAAACCATTGAACAATTCAGGCTTAAAGGAACAAGAACTATTAACATCCTAAACATTTTACCAGCATATAACGTGCAGAATAGCTCACTAGACAGACAAGCGTTTATTTTATGTATATATTGGAATCTACGTTTTCGCTCATTCCAAGGATTAAAGCCAAGTATTAGCTACTACAATGGACAGAAATTGAAACAACTAATCTGATTTAGAGTAAGGTTTCAGGAGACATCTTAGGGAAGTTGTGGGGTGGAGGGTGGAATCTGAACCAAGGCTTGGGTTGAAAAAGGACTTCTCCTCATGAGAAGGCAAGCTGATGAGGATTCTCAAAACTTTGCAGAAGATTTCATCTACAGCATGACAGCAAGCAGATTTTTTTTCTCCTCTTTCCTGCTCCTCTTTAAGGAAACCCTTAAAGTAAACAAGGTTTGGCTACCACTCCATTATAAGGGTGCATTATGAAAGCGGTAAAGAGGGTAGAAGGCACATTTGGTTTTCGCATAGATGTGTGAATATCCCGCTAATGGCTTGGAAATAGCGACTTTCATGCATGCACTACTACTAAGTAGTAATTGCATCACTGGGGGCCATGGTGGGGTACTGGAACCAAAACCCAGTGGATACTAAGGGCTCACTGTACTCATCCTCATCACTCTCATCTATTTATTTCAATGACCTCAAACCTATCCCTGCATTTCCTGCCACATGCATAAAGGAACATAAGAATACCAAAAAGAAATAAGCCAGAGCATGAAATGCTGCGACCCTTTTGCCAGCCAGACATGTCTGCCCACAAAGCAGACGTGGAGGTAAATTCACTCCAATAAACCATGGGAGATCCAACAATAAGCTCAAAATCGATGATTATTTCATAAATAAACCGCAATTAGCTTTCACACTATAGCAATTGTGCAAATAAAGCAAATTCGTGAATGAAACAAAAACGAATTCACAATATTTTCCTGTGAATGCCTAAATTCTGGATCATGTCCCTTTCTTTTCAGATTAAGAGCTGATTTCACACAACATAGTTTGAAAACTAATCATGCAATAACGTTTAATTTGCGTAATAAACATGGGACCTACCCCTTTTAAACTTCCAGTTTTTCCCATGTGATAAACTCCTGCTTAAAGACTGGGCTGCCATGCAGATGTTAAAAATCCCTGCTGGGGGGCAGAGGGGGAGGAAGATAACTGCATTATTAAAGGGGAAATAATTCATTAAGAAAAATATGTTTGAAATATTGTATGATATTAATGTTCCACCTATCTATCTTTGTTGTTGTTGTGTGCAAACAAGTCATTTATGACATATGGTGACTCTATCATAGGGTTTTCTTGGCAGGATTTGTTCAGAGGCGGGGGTTGCCATTGCCTTCCTCTGAGGCTAAGAGAGTGTCACTCAGTGGGTTTCTGTGGCCAAGCAAGGATTCAAACCCTGGTTTCCAGAGTTGTAGCAACACTCAAACCACTACACCACACTGGCCTGCCTATCTATCTACCTATCTATCTATCTATCTATCTATCTATCTATCTATCTATCTATCATCAGCTATTATTTTAGCTATTTGTGGACTTTGTTTCATTTTTTTTCTAATCAACAACTGAGCTTTCTAAATTAAATGAGGCATCTCTGGGACAAAAAAGGGGGGGGCATGTTTATGTATAGTACTCAGATCACATAGATTACAATACCTATTTAATGCTCTCTGTCGTTAACAATAATAAAACAAGATTAAAATTAAAGCTGTGGAAGCAAAATGACTGTAGTTTCAACATCCCACAGAGATGTAATTAAGTATAACTACCAACAGGCTTAAGTCACAGACATCTAAAGGAATTCCATCCTGACTGCTGCAGAACAACAAAGGGAACTGCTTGTTTGGCATGTTAGGGGTATGCTGGTGTGAGTGGATATTTTGGCAAAGGCATGTATTTCAGGGATGAAGTCGGAGAAGCTGGTACAGTAAGCACTGCCAAGATATTGGCTGACTGAAATAGAGCAAAAATGTCTTCTCCCTTCTCTCCACTTCCCTGTTTTGCTTCATCATCAAAATGTTAGAGCCTCGACAGACCAGCGATAAAGACCAGCATTGGGGCAAAGTGGGGATGTCGCATCTGCATGCCACACACCGCAACTCCGCCCCCATGCTGGTGTGACACTGCACACCACACCGCACAGTGGGTGGTGCCATGGCGCTCCTCTGGTGCTGTGTCTAAATGACACAATGCACTGGCAGCTATGGTGCCCTTTCCACGGCACAAAAAGGAGCTTTTTGCAACTCCTTTTTGTGCCATCGGGGCCACGGCATGTAGTTGCTGCGGCTCTGATTTCAGCCCCAAAGCTCCTATTTCTTCTCTCACTCCACTTCCTTCATATTGCTGCCTGAAAAAACTAAGTTGGAAGTAATGTTTTACAAGTAACAACTTTGTCTCTAATTTGTTACCTTTGTTGTCATTTCAGTATTGTTGTTAACATGTCACAGTTTTTCTGGGGGTTATCTTTTCTATTTTTACAAGGATTTTTTAAAGTGTCATAACATTAAAATTCCAAAGCCAGAATCTGCCATCATTCCTATTCTGAAGCACATACCAAATCATTTTACTTCCAGCTGTTCAACAATGGTAAGGACAAAATGGCTTTCACCTCCTGGATTAGGGAGGTTGCTAAAATGAAAGAAACTTGGATGAAGGATTCAGTTTAGCTTTTTAGATAATGACTACAACTCTTTGATGGTGAATGTGCTCAAAGGCACCCTTCCTTTTAATTCAGCATGTGTATCTGTTACATTAGGTTTTGGCTGGTGGATCTTTATCTAGGAAGTCAATCCTGCAAGCCTGAATTCTTCTTCCATTTATCATAAACTAACGTCCATCATGTCTTCATCCCAGGAATACAATGAGGGTGTGTGTGTCCCAGCAAGGCCCACTACTGGCCATGTCATCATAATACAGCCTACCAATCTTTGAAAATTGATGTTATTAGGCAGTTTTAGACCACACCAAGTCACTACACTGGCACAACCTCCCCAGAAGTTACAAGAGAGCCATTGCGTTTTGCACACATATCTTTTCTTTACTGAAATCAGGGCCATTTTGGTTCTGGCTTTTATGATGTCCTTGCCATTCGCTTCTGACAGCTTCAGCACTGCATCAGCATTGGAACAGCAATGCCACATGGATGGCCAGATGCTGCACTGATGCCTCCAGAATCACCATGAGGAGCTTTCCATGTTCCTGATTAACTATTTTATTTTATTACTCTAGTTTATTCTATTTATATGACACCTTTTTATCAGAATGGGACCCCAGGTAGCTCATAGATAAAATTGATTAAAAGCTTAATAAAAAAATAAAAACAATTAAAATCATAAATTAAAATCAACAATATAAAATCACATTAAAAATGCAATAGTTAAAAAACATAACTATTCGTTAAAAACATAACAATAGTTAAAGAACATACATATCCTATAAAAACATCCCTGACAATGATTATATATTAAAAGCCTACTTAAACAGCATTTTTTTTTACTTGTTGGTAAAAAGAAAGCAGAGTTGGGGCCAGCTTAGCCTTCTGTGGAAGGGAGCTCCAGAGCATGGGAACAGCCACTGAGAAGGCTCTCTCTCATGTCCTCACCAAGTGCACTTGTGATGGTGGTGGGACTGGGAGAAAGTATTCCCCTGATGATCTTACAATTCTTGAAGGTTCATATGGGAGGATATGGTCTTTCTATGAATTATAGAACAGATTATCAATGTGGCACGGAAATCAATAGACGTGTGAACCATGCTGGAAAAGCAGTTGCATGGGAATAATGTATTTGTTGTGTGACTCACCTGACAAACTACATTTTCTTAAAGAATAGGTATGTTTCTTATAATCAATCACAAGCTTAGCCTTTAGTACAGATAATAAAACTAGACACAAGTGTGTGCTTTTATGGATGCTGGCATTATAGGAAAGAAAAACTCCAAGCAATGTATATGCTGCCAGAGCACATAAAATATGGGAGAACTGGGGAGTAAGACTTTATAAATGCAATCCACTCCTACATTTAGAAGTGACTGTCATGAGCAAGCTGTTTTTCCTTTGAGCCAAACACCTCCATAGTTACACCAGAATAAACCGAAAAACATACTTTGATCCAATGGACAACAGAGGTGTTTAACAAGTAGAGGTTACAGAAACAAAGCTATAGTTTCCTCCTCCTCTTCCTCTTCTTCCTCCATTAGATGTTACCAACCTGTGTTCCTCTACTGATTAAAAAAAAACCCATAAATTGATAGAATAGAGACAAAATAATTCTTAATTATTCCGCTCTCCACATAACCTCACATAGCTTTCCAGAATATGTTCTAATAATAATAATAATAATAATAAATTTTATGTATATGCCGCTTTTCCAAAAGATCAAAGCGGTTTACATAGAGTTTAAAACCAATTACAAAACACATCACATGGTGTACTCAGCCATAAAGAACAAATGTTGAATGTTATAGGATACTTGAGGAGGAGAAATCACCTAAAATAGCTTCAAAAATAAAAAAAGGGGCAACAAGGGGTATAATACATGAAGACATGGACATAAGAAGATATTTTCTGGATCAAACTAACAGCTTATTCAGTCCTGCATGCTGTGTTTTTGTTTGTTTGTTTGTTTACATTAGTGAACCAAATGCCACTGGGGAGATCATGAAAAGGGCATGAGCAGAGCTTTGTAAAGCTACTTTTCTGGTCAACAAGACTCAGTCAGAAATCCCCAGCCAACAAGTCAAATGGCCATGTTATTTAGTTTTCCACTCAGTAATAAAACCTGCTTGGTAAGCTTGGACCAATTGCTCCCCGAAAACCCTATGTAGAGATTGGTTCAAAGGTGTTTGGGAGAGTTATACTAAAAAAAACACAACAATCCCCCCCCCCCCACAAGCTCTGGGGAAATAAAGGCAATAGCCACTTTTGATGAAGAGATCAAGCTAGAAGTTTCATGGAAAAGGTGGGTTTTGTGGGGATGGGGAGGCAAATATTATAGCTCAGCATGCATGTTCCGTATGTTTTAAAACAAGCCCATTCACCCACCTATCAATTATTCCATTTATATCCTGCCTTTCCTCCAGTTAGCTCAATACTTAATTCTCACAACAAATTATTGAAGTATATACGGTTTTCAGAGAGCAATTGGTCCAAGGCCACCAAGCAAATTTCATAATTGAGTGGGGAACTTGGACCTTCCAAAACCACGTCCAGCAATTGTAAAAATCATACCACATACTAACTTCTAAATACATACACACCGAGTGACCTTATTGATCAACACCAGTTAAATCAGTAGATTTATCCATCCTCTCTCTACATTTCAGCCTCAAGCTACAAACTGTGTTCCAAAAAAAGACATCATAAATTACAAAGAAAGGCTCACTCTCAAGCACAGGGGAATGCTAAGCCTTGCTGACTGAGGCAGTTTTTACCTAGCTTCTGCTTATAGTATTCCAGAATTGGAGGAATGCCCTATTCATGACACAAGCTTTGCTTTTACAAGACCTGGCAAGACACAAGAGAGCTATCTAGGCTTTAAAGTGGATACCCTTTGCATCTTTAGTATATGTTGTCATTGGTTGAGAAAGAAACACTAGTCAGTAGTTTTCAAATGAACCTACTAAGCCCCAGGGACTAACTTGAATTTTTATAAGCTTCCAAGCAGGACATATGATTCACTTCAGTTTGGTTTTCAATGTCCTCTCTCTGTGGCCTATGTTCTTTTATGTTTACACAAACCACCATCAGCCTTTAATGAGCAGTGAGAGGAACAGCACAGCAGAGTCAAAATCTCTATTACTCCAGTGTTCATAATTTTAAAGGACAAGCACCCCCAATTGAGAAGGGAATCAGACAAGGCTGCATATTATCACCCTACTTTGAAAATATCATACAAAAAGCAGGTTTAGACTCAGAAAGAGGAGGACTAAAGTTAACAAGAAGGAACATCAACAATCTAAGATATGAGGATGTCACCATACTATTAGTGGAAAAAAATAATGGACTTGGAATAACCACTAAGGAAGGTCAAGGAAGAAAATGTAAAGGCAAGCGTAATGCTGAACATAAAGAAAACAAAAAGAATGATCATGGAGGATCTACATAAATTCACCCTAGACAATGAAGAAATAGAAGTAAAGATTTCCCATACAGTTGTCCCTCCATATCAATTGGTTTTTTGATTCATGGATTCAAACATCCAAGGCTTTTGAAAATATTCAAAAAAGTATAAATTCAAAATAGCAAACCTTGATTTTCCATTTTATATAAGGGATGACATTTTGCTCTGCCATTATATTTAATGGGACTTGAGCATCCATGGATTTTGTTATCCGTGGGCCATCCTGGAACCCAACCCCAGTGAATAACAAGGTCCCACTGTATTTTGGATCAAACATTTTTTTAGAACATAGACTGCAGTTAAGAAATCAGAATTGGACTAGGAATGGGAAGGGCAGCAATGAAAGAACTAGACAAGATCCTAAAGAGCAAATATACACAGCTGAGCATTAAAGTTAGAATCATCCAAGCCATTATATTCCCCATTACCATGAATGGCTGTAATAGCTGGAAAGTAAAGAAAGCGGGGAAAAGAACTCATTTGAGATGTGGTGCTGGAGAAGAATGCTGAAAAGACTGTGGATAGCAAAAAAGACAAACAAATAGGTCCTTGAGCAGATCAAGCCGGAACTCTCCCTGGAAGCCAAGATGATTAAGTTAAGGCTGTCATACTTTGACCATATCATGAATCACTGGAAGAGACAATAATGCTAGGAAATGAAGTAGGCAGCAGAAACAAACAAACAAAAAAAGAGATAGAAATAAACTAAGAACCATGAATGCAACAGTACAACAGCTAGTGAGCAAAGATAAGGAAAATTACTATTACAACAAATGTATATAAATAGAAGACAACAACAAAAAGGTAAGAATGAGAAACCTATTCCACAAGATTCAAGAAATCAAGGGAAAGTTTAAACAAAGGGCCGGGACTCTCTACGACAACAATAAAAATAACCTAATTCAAGACCAGAAAGGAATAAAACGATGATGGATGCAATACACAGAAGAGTTATATAAAAGGGATGACAACATGAAGGAGACATGAGATGAAGAGCCATATGAAGATGAACCCCACATTCTAAAAATTGAGGTGGAAGCTGTAATAAAAGAAAAGGCAAAAAAAAAGGACTCCAAAACAGATGATAAAAAGGAGACACAAGAGGCTACAGCAAATATAGAACCATAGCACTAATCTCCCATGTGAGCAAAATTATGCTCAAAATTCTGCAGCATAGGCTCCAACCATACATGGAGAGAGAAATTCCAGAGGTCAAAGCAGGGTTCAGGAAAGGAAGGGTTCACATTGCAAATATATGATGGCTAATGGATTGTAGCAGGGAGTTCCAAAATAAAATCAGCATATGCTTTATAGACTATAGCAAAGCCTTTGACTGCACAGATCATGAAAGGCTATGGAATGCCCTTAAAGACATGGCCAACACATACGATAGTCCTAATGAGGAATCTGTCCTCAGGACAAGAAGCTACTGTCAAGACAGAATATGGAAAAACAGAATGGTTCCCAATTGGCAAAGGGGTCAGACAAAGCTGCATCCTATTACCCTATCTATTCAACTTATATACAGAACATATTGTAAGGAAAGCAGGCTTGGACATGGAAGAGGGAGGAATGGAAATAGGAGGAAGAAATATCAACAATATGAGATATACTGACAACACCACAATACTAGCAGAGAACCCCACAGACCTGGAACAACTACTAAGGAAGGGCAAAGTAGAAAATGCAAAGGCAGGCTTACTGTTAAACATAAAGAAAAAAATAATGATCTCAGAGAACTTACACACATTCAAACTAGATGGTGAGGAAATAGAAATAGTAAAAGAGTTCTCATATTTGGGATCAAACTTGATCGGAATGGGGACTGCAGCCAGGAAATCAGAGGAAGATTAAGAATGGGGAGGGCTACTATGAAAGAGCTGGAAAAGATCTTTAAATGCAAAGACATACTACTCAGCACAAAAGTCAGAATCATGCAAGCCATTGTATCCACTATTACCATGTATGGATGTGAGAGCTGGACAGTCAAGAAAGAAAATAGGATGAAAATCAACTCACTTGAAATGTGGTGCTGGAGAAGAGTGCTGAAGATTCCATGAACAGCCAAAAGGACAGACAAATGGGTCCTAGAGCAGATCAAGTCAGAAATATCTCTAGAAGCCAAGGTGACAAGACTTAGACTGTCATACTTTGGACACATCATGAGAAGGCAGGAATTGCTGGAAAAGACAATAATGTTAGGAAAGGTGGATGCAAGAAGAAAAAGAGGAAGGCCACATACTAGATGGATGAACTTTATTAAAGGGACCATGAATATGAGTTTGCAGGAGATGGGCAGAGCAGTAGAGGACAGGGGGGCCTGGAGATGTTTCATCCGTAGGGTCACCATGGGTCAAGACCAACACGAGGCAGTTATCAACAACAACAGCAATGAGAGCAAAGTATGGTACCCTGTCCCACAGAGTCATCCTAAATTCTAGTCCTACCTGGGGTAAAAACTGAAGTATTATCATCACCCACATCAAGATGGTAAATCATAATCTAAGCCTGGGAGGGATCTATACCAAGCTGGCTGCTTCCCAAATGCCATAGTGCAAATTTATGCATTTATTATTACAGAGGTACCCCGGGTTACGAAATTAATTCGTTCCGCCGCCGCTTTCGTAACCCGAAAAGCTTTCGCAAGCCGAAACCCCATAGGCGCTAATAGCGAAAGCCGCGATTTGGTGCGAAAAAGCGCCGAAAAGCACCAAAAATTTCTTTCGTAACCCGAAATAACCTTCGTAACCCGGAACAGTTTTTTTAATTGATTTTTTTTCGTAACCCAGAAATTTCGTAAGGCGGCGCATTCGTATCCCGGGGTACCACTGTATTTTATTGTATTATTTTATTTCAATATTTATATCCTGGTCTCTGTCTAAAGAGATCAGGGTGGCAAACAATTGAGCAACATGTTCAGGGTTCAGAAGGCTAAATATGTATTAAATTATTTAAGAAGTTTAAAGAAGACAGAGCAAAACCTTGTGAAATACTTTAACATAAAAGTTTAAAACATGTATATGCAAGGTTTGTGTGAAAAGAGGTAGAATCATAGAATCACAGAGTTGGAAGAGACCGGAAGGGCCATCCAGTCCAACCCCATTCTGCCATGCAGGAACTCTCAATCAAAGCATCCCTGACAGATGTCCATCCAGCCTCTGTTTAAAGACTTCTAAGGAGACTCCACTACACTCCGAGGGAGGAGTGTGTTCCACTGTTGAACAGCCCTTACTCTCAGGAAGTTCCTCCTAATGTTGAGGTGGAATCTCTTTTCCTGTAGCTTGCATTCATTGTTCCGGGTCCTGTTCTCTGGAGCAGCAGAAAACAAGCTTGCTCCCTCCTCAATATGGCATCCCTTTAAGTATTTATACAGTATAGGTTTATCATATCACCTCTTAACCTTCTCATCTCCAAGCTAAACATCCCCAGTTCCCTAAGTCATTCTTCATAGGGCATGATTTCCAGACCCTTCACCATTTTGGTCATTCCCCCCCCCTTTTGGTGCTGAAATGAGAGAATGTAGATGCCAATCAGGCCTCTAAGGGGAAGAGAATTTTAAAACTTGGGTGCCACCGCAGAGAAGGCCCTCTCCCATGTCCACTGAGAGCATATAGCCTTGTCTGATAAGACACAGGTGAACCTAACATGCGGGTTCCTGGCAGGATTTGTTCAGAAGGAGCTTGCCTTTGTCTTTTCCTGAGGCTGAGAGATTCAAACCCTGTTCTTCAGTGTTATAGTCCAACACTCAAACCACTACACTACACTGGCTCTCACTCCATAACTACAAAAGCAACTGACAGTAACTAAACCTAGATGGAGAAAACTAATGTGTCCAGACAGAGGGATAGGTAAGAATTTTATTTCAGTTTGTTTTTGTTAAAAATTTTGTTACTCCTAGGCTTGAAGCATGGGTTATTCCATCACGATAGTGAACTATTCTAGAAATTGAAACAAGGTCGCCAGCTCTCTATTTTTCTTAGAGACCCTTCATCTTCAACAACTACATGGCAAGCATCTACTACATAGTCCAGACTGGGAAAATTTGTAGCTATTAAATTTAGCTGGCATGCATGAAGGGAGAATTTTGGTTCATTATCTTTTTTGAAAAATGTACGAAAATTCACCAACTCTTCAAATTCAGGACAGAAAGAAGCTGAGATTAAAAAATTTAAAAACTGAAAGAAAACATTGACATTTGCCCATCCGAAGACTAATGCTGGGAGATTTCAATCACCATTTCATTAGATCAGGTGTGCACATGTGCTTCATGAGAAAGGGGGAGGTATCCGTCTTTGTGGGATAGCCAGTTAGCTCATGAGGTTTCAACACAGTAAAGCAAAACATCATAGACCCGATGACTAATAAATACATGTGTTAAGCCTGTGGGGAACAGAGAGGTAATTGCAGGAGGGGAGCGGTTCATGGCCACAAGGAGACCCATGAAGAAAGGTCAGCAGTTTATATCCAGGGCTGTTAGAATCCTCTCCAAAGCAGTAGGCTGTTTTCTGGTCCCGTTAGGAGTGTTTGCTTTTTCACACAAGCAAAATGCGGTTCACCTCAAGGGAAAAAGAAAACAGATCATTTGATCCCTCGCAGTAGGCCTGCATACCATGTCACTATATTCATGAAGGAATCATGGAAATACATCAGGGGTGAAAGGCACCACCATTCTAGCCTAGCCAAACTTTCTTTGGAGCAGTCCCCTAGGGGCTGAGGATCGAGCTCCATAGAAAATAATAAAAGCTTGAAGAGAAAAAACAATACCAATGCATGGACAAATACAAAAAAATAATAATAAGTGAGGGCTCCCTTCCAACAAACCTGTAGACTCTGTGAAATGCCTTTTCAACACCACAATGCACATTTTCTGTTTTGCTTCATAGCAAAATCATTAGATGCAAGTATTGCCTTTGAAATGGTAAAGAAAGCCACTGATGAATGTTACATTGTGGACTGAAGGTTGCCAAGACTAACAGATTGCTGTTTAAAGACTCCAGAGTGAAATCCCTGTTGAAGAACAAAGCTTGAAGAGTAATTAGGCACAAGGCTAACAAAATGGTATGCTACTCAATGCTGAAATTGCTTCAACCTCTTTGCTATTTGAACTACAGTTATTTTTTTACTATACATTTGAAAAGATTGTCCTTAAGAGAGCATTGTCTAACTTCTCCTTCTCTGTTTGTTTGTCACCTCTCTTTGCTGTCCAGCTTTCACAATCATACATAGAAATCAGAAATATTATGATTCTGACTTTGTAATTCAAGGATATATCCTGACAACTGAGGATCTTTTCTCAAGGGCACCACTAGAGCAGTGCTGGGGGGTGCAAACCACACCAGGTGACACCGTAAAAAAAAAAAGGGGGTGACACCATTGCTCCCCAGACATCTGTCTTTTGGCAGAAATGGGTGTAGCATTCACTTGCACCCCTTTAAATACTGAAGGGGTGGTATGAAGGGGGTAGGACTCAGTGGGAGGAGAAACAAGAGGCCTTGGGATTTCTTTAAAATTATTATTATTATTATTATTATTATTATTATTATTACATTTTCTTTAAAATCACTTTATCTTACCACAAATTTCACTTTAACTACATGAAACTATGCACATATAAATATAGTCAGGCTGTGGGTATGATATTGTAATTTAAAAGTATAGTTTCAATGTTGCTAGTTGTTTATGTCACAACTATTATTATTACATTCAGTGATATATGAGAATTAGAATGTATGAGTAACATTTGTACAAAAAACATTTACCAATTACTAAGGATTTTGTGATATGGGAGGAGATAAATGGTGTGTGTGTGTGTGTGTGACACCATGAGTTATTGCACCAGGTGACACCAACCCTAGTGATGCCATTGTCTTCTCTATTTCCTTCGTAGCCTTCCTTCCAAGTCCTAGTATCCATTTCTTGATCATAGTCTCCATTCTGATTTAGGCTGAGACAAGGAACTTTATCGCATTGCCCCCAGAACGGCCCTGTCGCGTTCCCAAAAGGGGGTGTGACCAGAATGGGATGGGGCTAAGAACAGATGTTATCACACAGCGGAATGCCGCCTCTGCCTCCAGACGTTCCCATTGCGTCCTACATCCATTCCAGAGGGCGTGATTTTTGAGAACTGTTCGAAAGCGTTCTCAAAAATCATGCCCTCTGGAATGGATGTAGGATGTGATGGGAAGTTCCGGCAGCAGCGGCAGCGTTCCTCTGTGTGATAATATCTGTTCTTAGCCCCATCTTGTTCTGGTCATGCCCACTTTTTTGAACATGACAGAACCGTTCTGAGGCCAATGCAATAAAGTTCAAGGTGTAGAAAGTCTTTGACTATCATCCCCTTAAATTATGTAAATCATCTGTGGCAATTATTTTTGTTTTCCTAATGTTCAAGTGCCACCCTACTTTTACACTTTGTTCCTTGAGTTTCCTTTCTAGTTGTTCCAAGTCTTCACTGTTTTCTGAAGGTAATACCGTATGGTGTCATCTGCATATCTTAAATTGTTGAAGTTCTTCCTGCCATTTTTCATGTCTGCTTCTTCTGAGTCTAATCCCACTTTCTGTATTATATGTTCTGTGTATCAATTAAACAAATAGGATAATAAAATACAGCCTTGCCTGACTCCCTTCCTAATGGGAACACATTCTGTTTCTCCATATTCTGTCTTGATATTGGCCTTTTGTCCTGAGGACAGCCAATGCATCAGGAAAATCAAATGTTGTGGCAACCCCATTTCTTTTAGCACAATCTAAGGCGCGTTACAGACTGCCGAGAAGCGGTGGTCTGCTGCCGCCGCCGGTTGCAGCATCCGGGAACTGCAGCAGCCCAACGACGTGGTTCCCAAACACTGCCAAGAAGGCCCGGAAGAGACGCTGTGAGGCGCCAGTTGCGCACTCGTGGCATCACTTTTGTCACGCGACATGCGGATGCAGAGCGTCCGCTACGTCAAAATGGCGACGGCCATGTGGAACGGTCACCGCCATTTTGTGCAAGCTCCGCGCATGCTACGGTTGGGGGTGTGTGGAAGCGCCGCCGCTTCCTAACCCTAGCACGCGCAGAGCGCGCACTTTTAGGCCCGTCTATACCAGGCCTAAAGTTCTTCAAGATCTGCACAATCAAAGATTTTGCTATAATCTATAAAGCACAGTCTGATTTTCTTCTGAAATTGTTTAGTGCTCTCCAATCCACACCTGCTGTATCCATGTACAAATTCTTTGTCCTGAAAAGTTATGGTATACCTTGTAGGAATTCAAGGGAGACAGTAATATGGTCAGGGAAATATACAATTTCTGGAAATATTTGTGGAATGTTATTTTAATTTTTTTAAAAAAAACTTAAAATGCTTACATTAGTTTCCTTTTCAGTATAAAGTACACCATTTCTGAGTTTAGCACTTCACTGAAACATCTCATTCACTGCTTTGTTTGCAGAGAAAGATGAACCTGAAACCTTATTTCAGGGCAGCCTTGTTGAAAGTGTGTTCTTTTTACAGCATTGATCTAAAGGGTTTGTTTGGATTTCTTGAGAGATGATATACAATATGTAAGATTCTCCACTTGCCAAGAGGGAGGCAGATTATCAAAGAAAGAGAACCACAGAAATATGAATATACAATTCCATGCCATTTGATTTAATTACATCCAGAGCCAGTTACCACAGTTGGACAATATAAAGGAATAGAGCTGGGAAGATGAGAACATTGGTCCTTTTTACTTTCCCCTGCTGGTAATGACAACCTGTTGTTATGTGCCTTCAAGGCATTTCTGACTTGGTTTTTGCCTTTGTCTGATGCTGAGAGAGTCTGACTTGCCCAAGGCCACCCTGTGGGTTTCCATGACTGAGTGAGGATTCAAACCCTGCTCTCCAGAGTCCTCATCCAACACCCAAACCACTTCACCAAGATGACTCTCTGACAACTGGCCTTTTCATATATCTTGCATGCCCTTGTATTGGAGACTATGGAAAGGGAATGCTACAGAAAATGTTCTCTCTGGATGTTATCACATGGGGCAAAATTGGAAGTTTAAAGTGAGGCCAATGCAGGATCATCCAGGGTTTAGGGACAAATTCGCAGCTGCTTTCCACATGACGCTGCAGGCTATCAGAAGAGAATCCAGGGAGAATGTGAAGTCAATCAGGAAATAAGTAAATTTGCAAAACTACCAGATTTATGTTTCCATTTTGCTTGCAAATTGACTCCTGTCATGTAATGGCTGCTGTGTGAAAAACCAAGGCTCCAAATGCATCCAGTTTCCTGATTCCGCAAGCTGCCTTGCTGTCCCTGGGAGAGACGTCTTAAAGGGATATACACACACACTTCCCTGGCTCAGTCTCTCTCCTCCTGGCTTATGGACTCTGTGTGAGTGTGTGTGTGGTTTTGGACTGTGCAAATAAATTTTGGCATGAAATCCATATAATAGGCTTGCCATAACTAGGAGTCAATTTGAAGGCACACAACAATGATGTGCACAACAAAAATTACCGAAAAAACAACCATCAAATTTTAAAGTGTCAGGAAGTCCACAGGAAATAAATAAATAAACTTGGCTTTTCAAATATTAAGCAGCACAGGATGTTCATAGATTAGCATGTTTGAGCGTCTAGGTGACCCCTGTGCTTTGACAGTGGTTTTATTTTGTATTTTGCTCAGATGACTATAATTCATATCCTGATCAACAGATGGTATAAATAATTAAAAAAAAGAATATTAAATAGTGTGTAAGCAAGGATGCATACATCACCAAAGGAAATAGTTCCACATGGAAAGTGAAATGCTCCAATTGTCGTGTTTATTCAACCAGAAGCTTAATGACCATCTTTGTTTTCCAGCAGTAGTATTGCTAAGGCTTATGTCTGTGGCCTGGAAACATTTGCACAATTTTGTTCTGGTGCTGTCTGATTTAGGAATGTGTTGTGGTTTTGTCAGCTTGACGTGCCTGTGGGGAAAATAAAACCATGGTTGTTAGTACTGCTGCTAAGCTTGCTACCAATTTGAAAATAACAACGTAAAATGACAAACACATGTATCAAAAATTCAGTTCATCGTCATTTCCCAGCAATGACAGCTTCATTTTAGTAAGCAAGAGAAAATTTGGGAGTAATCGACAGGAGAACTTATTTGCCAAAGGTGACAGGATTTTCACTTCTCTGTAAAGGTCACAAGTACATATGATATGCTTGTTGCAAACAATGCCAGTGCATCACCCCATTTTATTCTTTCTGTGTAGGGTGACTCTTCACCTCCTACTTATTATGGAACCGTGGTGTATATGATGAATAGGAAATATCCTTCCTCCTAGGCATTCCTTTTTTTTGAGGGGTGGGGAGCAGGTATCTTGAATTTGTAAGACCTTTGTTGGTAAGTAGAGAACGGTGAAAAATATAATGTAGAGAAGCTTTATTCACTGTCCAGTGGTGTTTGGCCCGGCTACCTCCTCTGTTGACACCAGTAGTTCCTCAGCCTCTGGGTCTGTTGATGGTGGATTACTTCCCCCTAATAGTTTAATGGGCAGCAGAGTTATACATTTATCCCTGTCCTCAAGGTCTTGCCTTCTTTCTCATCCTAAAATTTGCCATGTTCTCAGTTACAGGTGCAGCATTTCTGGAACTTTTGAAGCCCACAAGAACACAAACCTGTTTTTTCCTGTTCCCATTCCCTCCCTGGGGAAAAAAACAGAGATTTTAACAAAAACGGGAGGGGAAAACCTTGTAATATTAGTAGACAGATTAAAGTCATTTTTGCTATTTTAGTAGCACAAAATACAAAGACATGGAGCAATGGATTCAAACTACAGGAAAAGAGATTCCACCTAAATGTTAGGAAGAACATGTTGATAATAAGAGCTATTTAACGGTGGAACACATTCCCTTGGGAGTCTCCATCTTTGGAGATCCTTAAACAGAGGCTGGATGGCCATCTACCGGGAGTGCTTTGATTGTGTGTTCCTGCAGGACAGAAGGGGGTTGAATTGGTTGACCCTTGAGATCTCTTCCAACTCTAGAACTGTCTGATTGTATAACTTGATTTGGCATTAAATTATCAATTAAAAGTATGGTTTATTGAGAATATAATTACAAATTGAACTTATTTTTTTAAAAAAAATACACATGCAGCTATAATGTCTTGGATAGTAAAAACATCAAAACTTAAAATGATTTTCTGTGGCTTTTTGACAGATGTTGGTGCAAGCACAAAAATAATAATTAAACAATAAAAACAGAGGGAAAACATTAATATTAATAAAACAGAGTAATTTTTTTGTCTCCATTCATTCTCCATCATCTAATTTCATCTAATTCTATATTGTATTATTATCTATGGTTTTATATGTATTTTGTAGAATGTACGCCATTAGCAGGTTTCATTTTTATTGATTTTATTGTTTGTACGTACAGCAGTGTGTAAATCTACAGCGCTATATAAATAAAGTATAATAATAATAATAATGTCAAGCAGACATAAGGCATTCCTTCCCATAAAAAGAACCAAGAGAAGAAAATCAAAGCCATGAGTTGTAATGATCTGATATTTAGAAATGATTTGGGGACAGTAAATATGTGAACACCTTGTCATAAGCATTTTATTTATTTTATTAATCACTATAAAAGAAAATATTTCATAATCCCATCAGATGGAGCAATGAGAGTGCATGTGCTATCAAAACTGCTATGCCTGTGTAGGGTGACGCACTCTTTCAAGAGACCAAAGCCAGATGACAGTCAAGAACTGCCTGCCGCAAGCCCACACCACAGGTCTTTCAATCTGCTACTGACAGCAAACAAAGAGAAACTTGACTAAATAACTTCAGTGACCTCACAAAATCCTTTTCCATATACACTGTGGTTGGAAAGTGTTGGTGATTGGCTCAGACTGCATGTGAGAACTGTCAGCAAACAAAACTCAGCTTTTCTCCTCCCCTTCTGCAGCACATTACATTGGCATTTTTTTTATATGGCCATGTTGGAGACCTTTTCTGACTCTGTCCCACCTATAATTGACATCCAGATCACCAGATCCATCCAAATTCTTTCAGACTGTGCTGTTCTGTTCCAGAACCAAATGAGGCTGTCTGGTTCATTTTGCAGCTGGTACAAATCAGTCCAAAACAGCCCACTTTGCTTTATTATTCAGGATTCAGTCACTTTGCAAAGACTTAGTAAAAAAATGTTCTCTTAATCCTCGTCCTACAAAATGGGACATTTTGGTACTCCAGAAGCACAAATTGTGGAAGTATTCACTCAGAGCTAAACCTGTAACACAGACATTTTATGGTATTTTCAGCAGGAAATATATGGCACAAAAGTGTGGTGGTGATGTGATACTTTTTTATGGGAGACCTTTCTCTGGGCAGGCAACCTGGTACATCATGTGAAATTCAACTTGGTTAACGTTTGATGACAGTATTAGTGGAACCCTTTTCCCACACTTGTGAAATGTGGTAGGAGACTGCCACTTTGGAGTCCTTCACATCTATTATCTCAGAAATCTTTACCAAACTCCTCTAAAATATAACAGTATTATTATACATACACATCCTTATTAATCCTAGGTTTCATGGCTAGTGTTACTTTGTTGTCCACTCCGACTGTGGGAAGAAGGAAAAAAGTGTTGCATACACCACCTTGAGTTCATTAGATGAAAAATAGGCTATAACAGTAGCTTATAAAAGGGGGAGGGAAACAAGTAGTCCATGTATTGTCATGGAAAATGTGGACATGCCAGCTCTTAAATCTCTCCTCAAGGTTTCAGAGTGAACTATGGTATTGCATGAGGAAGTATCATTCCAAGTGGAAAATAGCACAGCACATGTATATACCCTACTTCACTTGCATGTACCTAAGAAAGATTTTTGAAATGCTTGTTATATGATGCTAAGCAGGCTTTATAATTCTTAGTTCTGGGGGGGGGGGTTTCTACTGATTAGATTTTGTTATTTTGCTGCTGACTGTAGTACTTAAACTGCCTTCACCACTGACCTAACCACAAACTCTCATAGTAGAAGCTGACTTTGATTTCACTGGTATCAAATCCTAGGTCAACAGGGGTCATTGTTGCCAAAAACAAATGTCCTTAGATGTTGCTTGAGGTTTTAAATTCCTTTGCATGCAGGGTTTAAATAGCTAAATAGTATGAATCTTTTCCATTCCACCAACAAATGATACCTGCCAAAGGATACCTATTTAATTCTCATTGCACAAAAATATATAGAATTGGAAACCATCTCATGCAAAACTTAACAGTATAGGGAAAAACATTCTTTCACTGGCTTGGTTTTGCTGAAGAGGAAGACATTTTGTTATAAAATATTTTGTGGTCAGGACTGTGAAATATGTAGGCATTTAATATATTTCTAGTGAATATGTGTTCAATTTTGCCCATTTTCTTTGGTTGGGGATATATTACCTCTGACAATTCTTTGTGAAAGGAGCTTCTATTGCTCCCTAGATATTTAGTTTTGCTTTCAGATTCTATATGCTTTGATCTTATAAATATTTAAAGGGTCTTTTTTATTCTGAAAGAAGCCAAGAACTTGTAACAAGTCCGGTCCCAAGTACTGGAAGAATTTCCGTGCAATGCAGGCATTATTTATTTATATCCTGTCTGCCTTCAATGGAATTCACATTCTACTTTAATTGGGTTCCTAAGCAGTTTCCCATGCTTACATGGACCAAATCCACCTCTGCTCATCTAGAACGAAGTTGTTGAATTTGTATCTTCAGACAATGTTCAAGGGTAGAAGCAGAGTTAGAAATGTTAAACACTTTCAGTCTCATTCAGAACTTGGAAAAGTTACTTTTTTGGACTACATTTTCCAGAACTCCCCAGGCAGGCACTAAATATATTCTACGTGCAAGTCTGTGAATTGAATGTCCTCTCAGGACAAAACTGAGGGACCTTCCATGAAGCTGATTTACCTGAGCATACATTAGACTCAACCAAAGGAGTCTCTCACTTCTCCAGGGAAGAAGATGGAACCCTTGAGGCAGTAACATCTAAAGATGTGGTGCACAACAAGTCCATATTCAAAGGGCTCCAAGTACTCCTTGGTCAGTTCATCTCTGTATGTCAGTAATCGCACTTTATAAGATTTTATGTGCTCATTTGACTAGAAATACAGTGATTGTTTCACCACTATACTATCATCTGCAAATTTCAAAGAACATGAAGGAGGGCCTGTAGGTCTGGCTGGACTACCTCAAGAATTTCAGTAGGGTGTCTTTCTGGCAAGAAACCTTGAAAGGAAGTTCAAACCTCCAAGTACAGTCAGATGTATCCAATAGCATTGGTTCTGGGATTTACTTCAGGGCTGCTACAGTGGACCCTTGTTATACGCTGGGGTTTGGTTTCAAGATCCCCCATGGATAACAAAATCTGTGAACGTTCAAGTCCTATTAAATATAATAATGGTGTCCCTTATTAAAAATGGAAAATCAAGCTTTGATGTTTGAAATTTATACTTTTTTTTTTAACATTTTCAAACTGTGGATGCTTGAATCCGTGTATAAAAAATCTGTGTATAAGAAGGGCTGACTGTATATGCATTTGGCCTTATTTGGTTCAGCGGAGAGGGTTCAGCATCTTCCAGTACACAATCTTCCTAGCAGTCTTCTTCATTTTGGAGCCGGTCACTATCTAGCAGGTCTCCTTTACTAACAAAAAGGTTGAGGAGTGTGTGTGTGTGTGTGTTTGTGCAACAACCAGGCTAATGTCTCATTTATCAACCCATAATCTTTGTGTTTTGAGTGAGTCATGCTTTCATTCTAGAATCCCCTTTTCTCCATTGAATTTGTGATGAGAAAGAACTGAATTTTGGAAAGCTCATGTGTGTGTGTGTGTGTGTGTGTGTATTTTTAAAAGGCACAGAATTTCTCACCCCAATCCATATACATTCTGATGTCATATATTGCCAAGATACATTGCATTACCTGGCATGATTCCCCCCCCCCCCCCAAATAGAGATTGTCCCTGAATCTATATATCTTTGTCTCTTTTTTTCCTTTCTGCTTTCATAAGTTAATGCATATTGCAGTATAGAAACTAACCAAGCTGTGGCTGCCTTTAACAGATACCTCTGACCTTGAGTTCTATAAATTAGAAAACAGAAAAGGCCTGTTCTTACTCTTTTAATCAGACATAATTTTGACAAACTGCTTCCATATACTTGCTAATGCTTTTCTAAGCTACTCCACATCATTTCAGCACTTACTTCTTTGTATGAAAGCTTTATTGTTCTCTGTTAACCTATCTGCCACTCCCCTCCCCCTTTTCTTCAGTTCCCATTTTTGCACACACTGCCAGCTTCTGTATGAAAGGCCCACCTGCAGAAGACCCTGGGACCACAAACATGAAGGTAGAGAAGATCCAGCTTAAACCTGACCATTCAGAACACTTGTACATATCCAGAAAGACAAACTTCATTTCAGTTTCATTTCCTTTGTCAACTACAAAAGCAATAGTTCCACAGAAGAAGAGCCAGTAAGTGTATTCTAACATTCCCAAATGTCTGAGCATAAATTTATTTACTGGATCAAGAATGAAAGGTATTCATTTGTGACTGGCATGATGGCGGGGAGGGGGGTGAGGGAGAAAGTATTGCTGAATGAATCAAAATTATGGAGACAGCTATGGAGATTTATAAAATATTGACTACAGCTGGGAGGACATGATATATGATGAGTGCTGAGGTCATTTCCAATGTAAGGTTTGCTCATTTACTTGTGCAGGTGGAGCAGAAATAGTTGCTAGTTCATGAAATGAGTATTTTGGGTTTTGACAATGTAGGGAAAACCCCATAAGATTTTGGAGGATTAAAACAGAAGTGGGGAACTTGTGGCGCTCCAGATGTTATTTGGCTTCATCTCCTATCAGCCCCAGCCAGTATAGTCAATGGTGAGGGGTGAAAGGAGATGTCATTCAGCATCTTGAAGGTCCACAGTTTCTTCCTCCTATGTTTGCAGTTACCATTCCCAAGAGCTGTCAAATAATATATTTCCCAAGATCAATCATATACCCATAATAGACCAATCAGATGGATAACCAGTGCTATCATGGCATATCTAATTCAGACCACACCCATATAGCCAGGCTGGGGCATTCAGCAGAGGAACCAGACTTATCCATCAGCTTTGGTACATGGACAAAGCTTCAGCCAGGTACTCCAGGGTCATCAGTAGGGTGTGCATGAGGAGTATAAGCAATAGCCCAGAACGGCATGAACACCCAGTGGAGATTTTTGTGGGTTTTTCAGGCTATGTGGCCATGTTCTAGAAGAGTTTGTACCTGACATTTTGCCAGCATCTGTGACTGGCATCTTCAGAGAAGGCATTCTCTGAAGACGCCAGCCGCAAATGCTGGCAAAACGTCAAGAACAAACTCTTGTAGAACATGGTCACATAGCCCGAAAAACCTACAAAAAACTATGGAAACCTTCAACTTCACCCAGTAGAGTGGTCACTTCCATCTCTCCCAAGACCCTCATGGTCAACTACCTCCAACAGCCTAGGTGCCTCTGCCATCCATTAGCTGTGTCCACTGGGGGGGGGGGATATTGCTGCCATTTGACAGCTTATTCCAGGTCTGGCAAGTCTGCTGACCAAGTGAGAAAGAAAGTCATTCTCCTTTCCATCTTGGCCACCATCTCTGCCAGACACAGGAAATGCAGTTAAAGAGTGGAGGGGGATATTAAAATATGGTCCACACCAGGTGTCAGATATACTAGGTACACCACTGAGGTACTCCGTGTGTAACACCTATTTGTCAAAAGAGTTCCTCATCCAACAGACCAAATTGGACTGACTGTATTTATAATATATGATAGTGTGTGTGTGTGTGTGTGTGTGTGTGTGTGTGAGAGAGAGAGAGAGAGAGAGAGTGTGTATATATATAAATATCAGCGGTAGAAATAGAAAATGGGTTCTTTGTTGAAAAGGAAGAAAGAAGGAAAATAAAGCAAAGCAAAGCAGCTGGTTCTCTACTAAAACCAATTGTCATGTTAGGCTATTCTGTACCTTGTGGATCACATAGGGTTGCACTCTAATATCATAATTCTGAACCTGCATCAATAAAATGTCCCTTAGTGGTAATAAAACACCCTACATATACATCTATGTCAGGCAAAGCAAAGTTTTGGCATGATGACAATTTTGGAATTAATCCTTCGAAGAGGAAATGTGGGGCAGGCACTGTATGAAATTGGATTTAGTGAGCAACATTATTTATATGGAGTTTTGCGCCTACAAAACACATTATCACAGCTGAAATATACATTTCATACATATCCTTTGTTGTTGTTTTAAGTGTTATGGCAAAGTGCACAAAATTCCCTATATTTCTAATAGTGATTCAAATTTATTTCTCTCTCTCTTCTCCCTCTCTCTCTCTCCTGCTAAAAGACTCAAAGTGATGCTTCAAATCCCTAAATCACATAAGGCATATTTTTAATATCTTGTACTAGGGATAACCTTTTCAATAGCACTGGAAATCCCTGTGTATGCTATCTAGGTGAATCCAGATGGATGGCTTCCATATGAATAGATTTTTCTTCACTGTTTTTTCCTCTTCTCATTCTGGTATATATAGCAGCAATGTATGCTGTTTATAATGAAGGACTTCACTTAATAACTTTTCATTTATTTTGTTTTATTTTTTATTATTATTTTTAAAAAGCAGATGTGATGAAGTGCATGAGAGCTTGCAGTTTAATAAAACACACTTGTCTTCCCTCAGATCTCACAAAAAAACAGATCAGATAGTATTCTAATGGTAAAAGTTCTGCTCTTTCTTCTTCAGTTGATAAATGGGAAGAAATGACATTTTCTCCATCCAAGTACGTGTGTAGCATATATGTCACTGATTCAAACCTAGCTTTGTTAATTTATAAACTGAAAAGGATCTTTAGTGTTAAGATGGCACGATGAGCTGTTGTTGTTGTTGTTGTTGTTGTGTGCCTTCAAGTTGTTTCCAACTTATGACAAACTTAAGATTAACCTATCATGAGGTTTTCTTGGCAGGATTTGTTCCGAGAGGGTTTTCATTTGCCTTTTTCTGAGGCTGAGAGAGTGTGACTTGCTCAAAAACACCAAGTAGGTTTCCATGGATGAGTAAGAATTCAAACCCTGGTCTTCCAGTGCCCTAGTCCAAAACTCAAACCACTACACCATAAGTTGGCTCTCATATGGCAAGATGGGAGTATGATCCAAATAATTTGTATGACTTTTTTAAAAAACTCAAATAAAACCCTTTTCAGTGGGACTTAAAATATTTTCCCTATTAGATTTGAACTAGGATACATCATTCGGGTGGTAGACCCACAAGTATCAATGAGATAAATTAGTAATCAACATGGGCTTAAGTCCTATTGATTTCAGTAATCAATGAGCCTGAGTCTCATTTTTTCACACTAATTTTCATGTAATCACAGCCAACCTCATGATTACTGAGGGTTTGGATAATTATCATTGTTTGTTTGTTTTTGGTTTTACTCCCATTTAGATGTTTATCCTAACAAACCTTAATGTTCTGTTTGATGGTTTGGAACGATATGGAACTTTTAAAATGCATTTTTATAAACTGCATAATTCATCAATTCTTCTTTGTTTTATATTATGATATTGTAGCTGATGTTCTTTAAATGGCATTACTTAATTGAACTATAAGTGTACCAGTTACCATATTTAAAACAATGTCTCAGAGCAGTGACCATCTGTGTTATGTATATGTTATATGTTAATATGCTGCTTTCTTTAAATGGCATTACCATTATCTTTTGTGAACTGTAGTTTGTTTGCCTTACACACAGGAAAGCACTAAATAATAAAATGAATTAAATTACAGCTTTCTACTATATCTGGTCCATCACACATATAACTGGAGGCTGTAACACAGATGGTAATATTGCATATATGCACTTTGTATGTAATTGTTTTAATTGTTTTTAGATTAATGTTTTATACCAGACCATAACAAACATAACATATAGAACACATATCAACCTCCAACCTGACAGTTCTTGGTATTCTTGATTCATTGACTGCCTGTCTCTTCAGGTTTATTGTTATGCTCTTCTTCAATCACTGAAATTTTCTTCTACTAACCTCTACTGTTTGTATTCTCCTCTTATCACATACTGATGTGTTTTAACCCGCAGAGTAAGCCATTTCAAGTCCCATATTGGCAGTAATGTATTCTAATCTTTTATTCCAAGTTTCAAGTCAAGTCTCAAGTCCCTGTCTTGAAGTCTCAAAATGAGTCTCAAGTTCTTGCAAGATACTTTCAAGTTGAGTCGCAAGCCTGGGAATCAACTTTAACAGAAAAATTAGACAAAGGACTGAACATCCTGGCTGATTATTATGGGGAAATCCAGGGAGGAAATCCAGGGAGGAAATCCAGGGAGGAAGCTGGCAACTATTTGGCAAAGGAAAAGGTGAAGAGGAATCAGTGAGGTTGCAGGCGGACTACAAAGGCACTAACCTGAGTAGCACAATCTGAGTTTATCAGGAGAAGGGAAGGGGTGAGAAGACTGTCATGGATTGTGTGGTCACTGTGTGTGTTTCCAATGGAGGTGAGAAATCAGTGGCACTGAGGAGACTGGAGAGTGCAACAGTGTGTAACTATTCATTTGGGTTGAGGAAGAAGCAGGAGGGATATGAAATCAAATGGAAAAAGTAAACTAGAGGTTGGGCTTGAATGCAGAAGGTGAGGTCTGCTCAGCAGCCTGTGAGAAATACTTCCTGCACTCTCCAGGTTGAGTTTTGCCTGCTGCTAGGAAATGTTTTAAAAGACTCCTGCTCCTCCAAAGCCAGCAACTCAGTAACTTAAAATTGACAAGTCTTGAGTCCAGTTGAGTCAGTGCTTCATTTCTGGCAGAGTCAGGTCCAAGTCAGTTCACTGAAACAACTCGGGTCTGACTCAAGTCTAAGATAAATGATGAGTCTACATCACTGCATATTGGGAGAAACACTGGGTAAATAATAAGCACTCAGCTCCACAACCCAGTTGTCATGTAGAAATCTAACTGCTGTGACTTCCACATATTTGAGACAAAGGAAACAGCAGCCCAGGATTCACTACACAGGAAGCTGTCTTGTTTCAAGCTAGACAATTAGTCCATCTAACTCAGTTGTGTGAGCCAGCATGGTGTAATGGTGTGAGTATAGGTTTATGACTCTAGAGAGCAGTGTTTGAATCTCGGCTCAGACATGTAAACCCACTGGGTGACCTTGGGTAAGTCACACACTCTCATTTCAGAGGATGCAATGGCAAAACTTGCCAAGAAAATCCTTGATATATTCACCTTGGGATCACCATAAGTTGGAAATGACTTGAAGGCACACAACAATAAAGCTCAATTTACCATCTCACTGAATGGCAGGGTCCCTTCAGGATCTATTCGAAAGCCCTACCCGGAAGTTCTGGAGAATGAATTAATGATCTTCTGGATGCAAAGCATAATTCATGATCTCACATTCATATTTTCTCTGCAGCCTATCTGTGTGGATAGGAGCAACACACTGTGCGCTTCTTCCATGCTATTTCAGCAGAGCTTCACAGAATGTGTGATTCGTGGCATGCTTTATAGTAAAAGAGAAGGAAAATTTGTAAAACTTACTTCAAAGCATGCAAGGGGCTTATTTTTCCTTCTATTCCCTCAGTATTTCCATTAAACTGAAAACTATGACATCACAACAAACCAGATTGCCAAGACATTTTCATTCATACACACACACATACACATACACACAGCTACATCTTCAACAAATTATAGCTCTCGGAATATAAATCAGAATAATTGTTTAAATCAGAGTGACTGTTGAAACTGATTTACAGAGATCAAATAAAAAATGTAATAATTCTTGTGGTCTCGCTAATGCCCAGAGCACCGAATATTTCTAAAAATTTGAGTTGTCAGTTATATATAGTGTTTACATTAGCATGCTGCTTGAACACAGCAAATATATATTTTAAGATGAAAATGTGAATCCGGGGTTACAAGTATGTTTCTGAAACAGCTAAGTCATCTTGTTTCAAGTAAAACCAGATGTTTGCTTAAAGTGAAAGCCCATCATTTCTTTTAATTACTTTCATTGGTTAGGCCACCAGGAATATCCATATGTGCACACAATGATCCAATTAAAATCAAAGCACTCACAATGGAGAATGCAATCATCAACTGAATAACCACTGTTAAGACAGACAGTGTACTGATTTGGGATTCTACCATCTAACTCCACTAAATTCCCCGCAACAAACCAAACAGAAGCAGTGCTGTAAGCCATAGAAACATGTAAGTAATCATCTTCATTCATATAAGTGGTCTGCTGCACTTACTGCCTGATCGCCATTCAACTACATTAATAAGATTCAACCTCTTACTTGACAATCTACAGCTGTGAGTCTACTACATTTATTGATCAAAGGCTAGTGCTAGTCAAGAATATCACTCAATACAAGAAAGGAACACTTTTGAAGCTCATTCCATTTGGAAATGGTACTTGTTCTGTTTTTCTTTTCTTCATCAAATTAAACCCTCTTAGGATCTCTTACTCTAGATTACCTGAAAGCAAATTCAGGCTCGACTGTGCAAGTCAGGAACAAAACAAATTGCTAGTCTACACATCTAGCTCCAATCTATCTCTTTTGAACAATTACAGGATAGTATCCTATCTTGTAAGGCAGAGTATTAAAGAGAAAGGCTATTGTGCTCTAGCCCAGTCTCTAGAGCAGTGGTTCCCAGACTTTGGTCCTCCAGATGTTTGGCACTTCAGCTCCCAGAATTCCTGTTAATCAAGTTATCTGAAGCATCAGGGCCTCCAAAACTTCTGGAGGACCAAAGTTTGGGACCATTTCTCTAGGGACTGGCCTACTGTTGGAATAAACAAGCCTACTTACTTTCTGACAAATTTAGGAGTGTGAAGGAAGAATACCAAATCTCTCTGGTTGTGAGGTACCTATAAGTACACCACCAGTAGAAAACACAGTGGCTTCCATGAAAGTGAATAGCTTGAAGATAGTATTCTTCAGTCTGGATAAACTTTAGACCACTGTAGTGAATTCTTCACACACCAGACTCATCAGCAACAATATTAGGGTCAGGTTAATGATAACTACACAAGCAACATAAGTAACACACTGTGGTTCATACTTTTAGATAAAACTGAAAATATCTTATAAGCACCAGTCATCTCATTCTTGGAAATCATTGAGTGATACAGTGGGTTGCAGTTTGGCCTTCTACAGATTTAAGCACCCGCAGACGGCAAGCCCCTGTTGTCCCCAATGACGGCCACTCTAGTGAGCACACACTTGTTGCACCGCCTTTAGGGAAAATGAGGCTTGAGGTCCCACATTTTTGGTATCTGCAAGGGGTGTCCAGAATGGATCTCCTGCACATACCAAGGTCTGCCTGCAGTTGTTTCCACTAAGGGAGCCACATTATAAGAATGCACCCCCAACCCATAAGCAACAGTACTCCTTTTCTAAAATGGTTCACAATTGCTTGAAACAAGAGATATCTTGAAAAGTTATATCTATCATTGGTAGAATACAAGTCATCAAAATGCCTATCTGCTAGCTGGTAGAACACCAAGCTCTCATGTATGTAAGGGAAGTATAGTGATGGATCCCAGAACAAATACTCAAATACCCATCTTTTCTATCCCACCTTATTTCAACTCCCACCAGCAGAATATCACCTAAACTAGCCTATGCAAGAACTTTGATTATGACACCAATCTTTCCCCACTGTGTTGGATGCTTCATGAGGAAATAAATGTAAAATCAACCTCAAAGTGTGTCATCACAACATATATTTCACAGGAACATGCAGTAACTACATGTCTTTCTACTGAACTATTCTTTTGGTTGTACATTTAATATCTGCTTGTCTTCACTGTCAAAAGGAGCCTAGTCTAGGCTTCATTTACACTGCAGAAATTAATGTAATTTAACACTACTTTAACTGTTGTGGCTCAGTTATGGGATCTGTAGTTTTGTGAGATATTTAGCCTTCTCTCTCTCAGAGAATTCTGGTTCTATAATAATACAAATCCAATTGTTCCATAGAGTGAAGCCATGGCAGTTAAAGTGATATCAAACTGCATTAATTCTGCATTGTAGCAGCAGCCCTAGCTGAGCCATTCCTTCTACAACCCACTGGAAGACTTACTTGAGAAAGATCCTGATTCTTTTTTCACCACTTGTCTCCTCCCTCTGCCATCACAACAGACCCTCATCTAGATGTAAGGCAAAGCTGGACAGAAACCTTAAATGACCAAGACATACTCTTCTAGGCTTCTATAGAAAAATAATTCTAAACAATGCCTTTTTCCTTCACAATTTTTCAGGGAGGAAAATAACAGCTAAATGAACATGAGGTCTTTCTATTTATTACAAGACAATTAATTTCCACAGTGCAATTTAAGTTGTGGCCTCCTGGTAATGTATTTGTAATTAAACTATGCTATGATTTATGAAAGTCAGAAGGGAAGTAACTTAACAAAATATTCTAGCGTTGGTATTCCTAACCTCTCCAACTCCCACCCACCCAAAGGGCAATATGGTAGTAACCACATTGAGTGAGCTGACAAGTTCATTGATTTCTTTACAATAAAGGCCTGATGTTGGCAGCCTTACCAGTTAGATAAGCTTACCCTGAAAAGTTAGCAAGGCTTATGACATGCAACTTAAAACACTTAACTTTAAAAAAAACTATCTAAACCTAAAATACTAAAATAACTGAGTAGAATAATAATTTTCTGGAATCAGTATGTTTCACTTTCCAGTCCTCTTCCAATAGATTCACCTTTGCTTCCAGCTTCAGGGTATAAGGGGATTAAATACTTTGGGGGGGTGCTAACATTATAATAAAAACATGCCTTGATATCCATATAGCTGCTGATTGTACATCCCTTGCCGTCATCCCCATTTCATCCCATGAAATGGGATCAATGCCCAAACTGTCTGTAATCGGCAAAATTTCATCTTCTGATTCATGTTCCTATGCAGCTAATACATGGTGGTGAAATGTTGCCATCCTGACTAGTAGCCATTTATAGCCTTTACCTCTATGAAATGTATTCAGTCCTTTCTAGCAGCCATCCAAGTTGGCAGCCATCACTATATTGTGGCAGACTTATTGCAAAAGACAATGATGCTGGGAAAGGTGGAGGGATGTAGGAAGAGAGGAAGGCCACATGCTATATGGATGGACTCTATTAAGGAGGCCATGGGTTTTATGGGGTTGCAGGAATTAAGCAGAGCAGTGGAGGACAGAGGGTCTTGGAGATGTCTCAGTCATAGGGTTGCCATGATTCGAGATCAACTCGAGGGAAGTTAACAACAACAACAACAACAACAAAAGAACCAGACATGAATTAGACTCAACTGAAAAACAAAAGAAATATTGTCAAAATGACCAGAACATATGTGATATCCAAACTCAATAAGGTCTTGATTCTTAATTTGGTTTTAAAGTCACACCCAATGTGATATTTTAATATTTTAATGTTATTTATTCAGTATGTTTATATCATACTTAGATGTTCATAATCAACTATGGTCATGTACCATAAATGTTACTGATTGATTAACTGATTGATTGACTGACTGCTGAAAAGAGCCTGTGTTCTTTCAGAAATAGTCTTAACCGTCAATATTTTTATTTTTATGAAGAGCTAAAGTGCTACAGCACTAAACAGTGCTAAACTTAACTTTTGAAAAAGAGAAGAATTCAGTGCTTCTCTACCAACCAAAACTGAAATATAGAAGAAGTTTCAGGTTGGAATATTGTAGAATTGTGTATCTGCAATACAGGCCTTCCCTCAAAGGGACCATTCACTTGGCTTTGCTGGTTCTAATCAAGCCATTACCAGAGGATTGAAAACTAAAAAGCAAGCTGCTGATTTGTTAACGCTAAAAGAACCAAAAATTATTTAATTCCTATGTGAATGTAAACCACAGTGATTCATAGATACTCACTTCTGCTTTGTGGTCTCCGTTCTGGAAGAAATCCATTTTCCCCCTTCAGTTGACAATGGAGACAGAACTCATTGATTCATGATACTAACAGCAAGACTCCAAGCAACTTGTCAGCTGGAATTGATTTTGATAGTTTGGAAAACAACATTGATCTTGGGGATGGGGTGGAGTGGGGGAAATAAGATCCCAAGAAATGGGTTGAATAACAGTCAAAATTACAGCAGCTTGTCTAAATCTTAAACAAAGAGTCATTATACAGAGAATCTGTTCATTGTATATCTGAAGACAGAATAAATCCAAATTCAGGCTCTTCAGTGCATACTTTCCTACAAATAAGAAATGCTACTGTAACTACAATTACTATTATTTATCATCAACAACAACCAATAATATTACTAATATTGATACCTATATCATTGCAGAGCATAAAAGTATCATTACTTTTTTGGGATAACAAGGTCACATATAAGGTAATGATAGTGTAATTATTTTAAAGGCATATCAACTAATAAATTGTAAAAAGTACACACAAGCATTTTGATTGGAGGGTTTGTTTTTATGGCATTTTCATTTATCATAAATGCTTCCTTCCCCTAAAAAATGTTGAGATAAGAAATAGAAAATAATAGTAAAGTAATAATCGATTCAATAAGTAGTACATTTGGTTACATTTACAACCTTGCCCACAACATTCACAGTAGTATTAACCCCTAGCTGTACCGCAGCCTATATTGAAAGAAAAGCATCATCATCTGTGTGTAACTTCCAGAAGTTTTTGGTGCCTGTGCCAAAGTAAAATGCAAGCTGTGGTAATGTCTGACTCATTGGCAGGCATCCCATGCACACCTATCTTGAACATGTCCCATTGAAATCAGCAGTATTTTCTTTTGAGCAGGAGTGTACAGAATTGCACTGTCAGGCTACATTCCTATACACATCTGAGAACAAGGCCTGATGAACTCAATGGACTTCCATCTAAGATGCATATAGGCTTACATTCTAAACATACTTTATGGTGAACATTCAGGCATGTAAAACATCCCTGGGCTGGGATTAGGAAGGAAAGTATGAATTGTCATACAACTGTGGTGTTTTCACCTTCTTTTATGCCTTGCGGTGTTGTTGTTGTTGTTGCTTTTGCTGTTGTTATTCAAGTCATTTCTAACTTATGGTGACCCCAAAGTGAACCTATTATGGGAGTTTCAAGGCAGGATTTGTTCAGAGGGGGTTTGCCATTGCCTTCCCCTGAGAGGGTGTGACAGTGGGCCAAGCTAGTAAATGGCCAAGTTAGTAAATGAACCCTGGTCGCCAGACTCATAGTCCAACATCCAAACCACTATGCCCTGCTGACTCTTGGTTTTGCAGTATATTAAAACATAAACTTTAGGGGGGTGGGATGTTCAGTCTACAACTCCCAGAAATTACTATCCACTGTGGCCAATTGCTATGGTGGTGGTGAGATTCTGGAAGCTGAAGTTCAAAAAGTAATCTTTCCAAGCACAGCTAAGGTCTTTAATATCTCTTGATACAAACCTCTAAAATCCATATTTATATTTGTTATTTATACCCAAGTTTGCATAGCTTATTGGCTCATTAAACCAACTAGAAGAGAAGGCTAATCCATCTGAATTTCAAATGTTCCAGAGCTCTCTCTGGAGCACTCCAATGCAATGTTGCAGCTGGTGGTCGGATATGATGCCACTTCACTCCCAATTTTCTTTGAGAGCTGTTTTGAGGGGTTTGGGTGGGTATGGGTTGCTGTTCTAGGGTGGGGAAACCTAACCAGCATTTCTAAGCTTCCACACAACTGATGGAACTGTTTTTCAGCTGAACAATACAAGTTTAGCTGATTTGAGGGGTTTGTGGCTACTGATGTGTAAGGGCCACACAAAAGACCATATGATCAGTGAGCCACATACTTGCTGCACTAGTACATCTTGTGAAGTTTGGGATTTCCTCCTGCCATTTTGCAGGATACCACATATTACCCAGTAACTCTTCAGACTATATTGTTATGCCTTCGGTGTTTTGCTCTTGAGACTGAAGTTTTATTTAAAAGGGACCTACATCACTTTTGTTGATATCTATGGGAGCTGGATATAGAAGGCAGAGCAGAGGTCATAAAATTTTACAGCAAGCATCTGGGCACAATTTTATTTTTAACAAACAGAACCCAGAGTTTGTATAACATCTGCTGTGGTAACTATGAGGAGTTTATATCAAGATTTTTTTTTTATGCTGTGCTAGCAATAACCACCTACTTTTGTAGGAAAAGTGTAGTCATTTCCAGCTGGTGACCTTAGTGAAGTGGACACCTGTCCAACAGAAATTGGACTGAAACCCTCAGCACATTTGATGAAGGCAAAGGAAGACTGTCATCAGGGTAACAGCTTTTATTTTGGAACTCGGAAGTGACCTGTAAATCTGTTTGTTCCAGGGTAACATCATTTTCCGATAAACCTTGGCTACTCTACTGGGATTTGGTACTAAGCTCTAGCGCATCATATTTAGGGGAAATAACTTGGCTTTAAGATAGCAACTTGTATAACACTACAAGGTAGAGTGGGGGGGAACCTCAAATGTATCTTTAGTTCACTGAGAAGATATTGGTTTTACTTTTGCTGTCCTGTTTCCACTGAGATATGTGAGCAAAAACAAATTACCTATGAGCACACTTAATAAAGTTAAGGATGAACATGGTGGGGTTGGGGACTAGAAGGACCAAGAAAGAAGAAATTTGAAGAAGGATTGACTTCTCTAGCTTTTCTTTTCTAACTGAAATAGGAAAGGTCCAACATTTTGTGTGTCTTGGTGGCACTGCAAACAAAACAGGTGGAACGGATGAAGGGATTAAAACCAGAAGACCAAAAGCCAGCCACACCTTTGCAACTAAAAGAAAAAAGAAAAAGAAAGTCAGAACATTTTCCTCCAAACTAAACTGTGACTATTTAATAGAGGTGTAAAACCTTTATTTTTATATAGTGCTAAAACTTGGAGACATATTAAGACTTTATTTTTTAAGCCGCAAGGTTTCCTTAAAAAACAGCCAAAAAAACCAAAACAACACTATGACATTGCCAGAAACAAAATTTAAAAAGAAAAGTGATGACTGTGTCACCACATAACTAGGTTTACAACTCAACCTACATTTGAAAAACTGACATAGACCAAACTCAGGTGCTGTACAGATTGCCCCAAAGAGGGGGCATGCAGCGGCCCCTTCCCTAACCAGATCGGGGCTGCAGCAAGCTCATGCCATGGCCCCAATCTGGCCCCTGGAAAGCACAAAAAGAGCCGCAAAAAGGAACTCCTTTTGCGCCATAGCTGTGGTGGTGCGTCCTTATGATGCCTCTTTGGCGCTGCATCATGTGGATGCAGCACCAGAGGCATGTCATGGTGGCACGCCCCATGTGGACTGGCATGCATCAAAATGGCATCATGCGGACAGAGTTAGTGTGTCCAGCGTGAGGATGCTGCACTCTGACTCTGCCCACAGGCTGGCACTTGCTGCCAGTCTGTATAAGACCTCAGTTCTCTGAGTAAAGACTGCCTTCTTTTTCTCTGCTCTCCTTTTTTAGAGGTGATCTATGTATAATAAATGTAGTATGCATATATAATAAAAATAGGAAGGTAACTTACCTCATAATGTAACTTATGTACGTAATGCTATATGACAATTGTTGTGGCGATTGTTGTGTGACTTCATGTAGGTAGGGTAACCTGGAACACAATTTGATGAGGTTATGCTTCATAACTATTGCTATTGTATGCCTTCAAGTCATTTTTGACTTAAGGCAACCCTAAGGTAAACCTATTAGAGTCTTCTTGCAAAGATTTATTCAGATGGATTTGCCATGGTCTTCCTCAGATACTGAGAGAATGTGAATTGTACAGGCTTACTTAGTGGGTTTCTATGGCCAAGCAAGTCTTCAAATCCTGGTTTCCAGACTTTGAGTCAAATACTCAAACCACTACACCACATTGGCTCTCCATGTGCCTACCATAAAAATTTTCAGTAGCATACTACAATAAGTGAAGTCAAAACAGGATCCATGAGATACAAAAGAGAAGCATCAGGTACCCCAAGCTTTAAGAGAGAGAGAGAGAGAGAGAGAGAGAGAGTGAGAGTGTTACAGGGTGCAAGTCCATTCTTACTGTATGTGTGTGTATTTGTTTGATAGTCTAATAAATCGGTGCACCCAAGAGGAATAGAGGGCTAGCTCTCTGGAACTCTGCATAAGAGCAACTCCAGAGCCAGCCCCATCACTGGGAATAGTAAGACAGACATTTCAAGTTGTAGATGGCAAAGGGGAACAGGGAAGACATACTAGAACACAGACTTGTACATGGATTCCTGCTGTCTTCAGGGACAGAGGAAGATGCTGACTCCTCACCAATTATGAAGAAAAATTAAACTGCCAGTTGTTTGTTTGGTTGTTTGTATGAAATGAAATAATGAAAATAAGGGAAGGATCTGACCTTTTTTCATTTAAGGCAGAAATATGTTTTGCAGCAAGTCTGTAATATATATTAACATTTTGTTGCAGAGCTCAATTGTAGCTTAAAAGGCACGCATGTACTGATATCTCTCTGTACAATATTCATTCATCACTGACTGACTAAGTGACGATAAATAATAGAACTTTGGATGGTTCATTACAACTCCTGCTACAACTCATTGCAAATGTCTAGTCTAGGGCCCCTATTAGAAACTGAAATTTGTGTACTGAGATACCCAGCATTTTATATGTATGGTGCAAATCTGCTTCCATCACATTAACATTTGGCAAACTGGATTCTGCATGTGGTGGATGGAATTATGTCCTACAGATATCCTCTTTTCAAGAGAGGCCTCAGCTTCCTAGGGAAGCCATTTGCAATGTGGCAGTCCAGATGCAAGCCTGGAAATGGGACATCCAATATAAAATAAGACTGGAAGTGTCTTCAACTAACAGAATGGAGGACTGGCCATGAGAAAGATGACAAAGTGATAGCCTGGTACAGTATAAAAAATTAATCCAACTAGGGAAAAATGAATAGTTTACATAGCTGACAACAGAGAGATTTTGATCTCATCCAAACTAGAAACTACATATGAAATTAGGAAGTATAGGAATTTCCCACACCTGCAAAATTTCCATTAAAAATACCATGCCTTGGTGTAGGCTGATGAATACATGTTTTTACTGGATGAGATCTATGGGAGAGAGTGGGTGGGTGGGCAAGCCATATTCATACTGGATGTGTTTTCGAATAATAGAACATATTCTACAACCCAATAAAATGAAATGCTGCAATCTTCAGTTTAAACTTACACCTTTGTTACACTGGCTAGGAAATTTCGCCCTTTATATCACTTTTTGGCAACATGTCAACACAAGTAAAATTTAATAACTTATTTGCTGGCTTGACAATGGGACATCAGTTGTGTTGCCAATCAGCAACTTGAAACCTTGCCCCTTGTGAAAAAGCAATTACCTGTATCCCCCAAATTTCTAGAGGCACTGCCACCAAATGGAGAGCCTCCCATGCAGAAAAAAAAATCCAAGGAAAGTGTGAGTTTTGATTCTTCAGCAAGTTTGAGGTAGTTTGCCAAAGCTAATACACTGTGATCCATCTGTGTGAAATGATCAGCAAGAGAAGAGACTCAAATGCTGCCAATAAGAAGAATGTTGTGGGGGGGGGGGTCCAAGTGAAGTGGTGGGGCCAAACCCCCCGAAAGAAATTTGGTGCCAGGGAATGAGGATTCAATCCCAGTCTCCCAGCCACTTGCACTTTAAAAGTTATGTTGACTTAAGTGTGACAATAAAAGATACAAGATGGGTTTGCTTGTTTATTAGATGTTTAACCTCCCCCAAAATCCAAAGTTCTCAGAAACATAAAATAAAAAGTGGCAAATCTGTCAGATGTTTATATTCCATTAGATGCATTTACATAAGAACTGCAGGATGGCTCCTCTGGTGTGTGTGTGTGTTTTATTGCTGCTTGAAGATAAAGTGGTAAAAATAAATCCATTTGGGCCCAACATATCTGAAAGTGGTTCCATTGTGACCTCTAAATTTGATGATGGGAACACTGGCTTGGATGCACAAAAGGAAGCCATTCCAACAATGGGACTTTCCATTACTTTCTTTTCGGCCTGCTAGATCTCTCCAAAACACTTTGTATTTAGGAAAGGCCTCGATGTGGCATTGGGTCTGCCGTGACAGCAGTGGATTGAGGCGACACTTCTACCCACTTTTCTCCACCCTTCACTCAAGCTGTTGGGGAATGGGTGCAATTGGTTGAAGAGGAAAAATCCCATCCTGTAAGAGACATCTCTTCACACATGCTCTAGATTCAGTCATGACTGTCCATGTTTAGATCACTGAAGATTTTCTCAGCCAGAAACTATATAACACATTTACTCTCACCTTTTCAAAAGAAAAATATCTGGTTGTCATTGTACATGCCTTTCCTCACATATATATCTTCTATGTAGCATACTTGGGCATCCACTTTGCATCCACACTGCAGAAGTAATTTAGTTTAGCACTGCATAATAATAATAATAATTATTTATTTATTTATTTATTTATATCCTGCTCAATCACAAGGAATCCGGACAGGTAACAACAATAAAAAAATACATTAAAAATACAATAAGATACAAATTAATCCCTTCCCAGTGCTAAAGCAAATAATAGCAATAAACAATATAAGAATATTAAATACGATTTGCTAAAAATTGGGGGGGGGGAATTAGGTGGACAAAGAGAAGCACAGTTAACAGTCGCAGTTACATATTAAGGGAGGGGAAGGCCTGCCAGAAGACAGCCATCTTAAGGGCCTTCTTGAAGGCTGTAAGAGTGGAAATGTGGCAGATCTCCTCTGGCAGGTCATTCCATAGCTTCAGACAAACTTTGCCACAACAAACTAGATTCTATAAGATGGAGACATGACAGTTAAAGCAGTTCGTACTGCGTTAATTCTGCTGTGTGGTAGCAGCCTTAGTCTTGTGATTCATCACTGGAAGGTAAAGAACTTAACATCTAACATCTGCCTAACAAAATAGAAATTTCTTCCCTACACACATAGACCTCCCAAAAACTAGACTTGGGGAAAATATTGTAAGAATGACCTGTCACATGTTTAATACTGGCCATCGGGGATCAAACCTATGATGAAGAGTTGCAAAGGATTAAGAAATTGTAATGAGTTTGACTGTATGCTGTTTTCTAGTTGTTGCACTTTTTTGTTTACCTTCAAATATTTTTTCTTTAACTAAATATATTCCTTTAGCTATCCTGAGCCTATTGGAAGGGAGAAGTTATGAACCTGAATATAATATGCATGAATATGCATGTAAGAAAAACTTGCTGGATTTCAGAAGGAATGGAACTTCCCAGATTGCCAGAGGTCACTCATTCATCTGAATATATACCAAATAATTTCAACAAGTACTGAAATGAATAAGTACCAGCTAACATTAAAACCTATGCCAGTGATATATGATGGATTTTCCCACAGCCATTCCCTTCTTATTAAAGATGTAAATCACTATGGAGTAATTTATAAAAGTGCAAAAAGCAAGGCACACAGTTTATAAGCCAGGCGTTGCTTTTTTAAAAAATTGTCTATTGTCATTTCTATCACATCATTCAGCCTCTTTCCATATGTACTGGTGGTGTTCTCATTCATACTCTCTACAGGTGAAAAAAAAGCATATAAAATATATTTTCAAGCTATCATGTTCAGAAATGCTGATAGAAATTCCTCTCAACCTGGACATCAAGCTAGCTAAAACAACACACATGCAAAATGATTGAGCTTAACCATAAGTACTCCTGGTGAAACTGGTGGTGGTTCAGGTTGCTAGGAAGTTATGTTTTGCATACAATCACCTTGGGTTTCACCCTTGGAGAAGACTACACATCAAGGACCTCAAAAGCAGACAACAGAGAGGGCTACAGCTCCTTCGTAAGATAAGTAACATGACTGTGTGTCCTACTTAATGGAGAATAGTCTTTTGCCTGAAAGGATGTCCAGTCCAAGTCTAAATTTAATTTAAAGAACCTTAAGGAAGGAGAGTAAGGGCAGGTCTACACAGACCATCAAAATAGGTTTCCCTCTTCCTTCACTGCAACCTGTCCAGATGATGCAGAGCCAAAGCCCAAATTCAAGTGTGGATTTTCGTGTGAAAAGGCCAATTTTGCACCAAATCCAGGCCATCCCTGCCTTAAAGTGAATTTTTTAAAAACCTACCTTTTACTCTAAATGTTCCAGGAAAATACAGAGCACTCCAGAGTGACTCTGGAAAGTCATTTACACAGTGTCACTGTGTCCGCTGGCACTGCAGCCACTGGCCTGAGTTGCTCCTTCTCACTTCACATCAAGCTGACCACCCATGTCATTGATAATGTGTGCCTTATTTTTGACCTCAGAGGGGAAAACTTATGCTGTTGGTGGTGGTGGGTGGTAGAATGGTACATGCGTGTAGACAGCCACACAGCGTTGCTCCAGGCTGCCCAGGTAAAGGGGGAATTCAGGGCAGCTTTGGGTCCAGAATACTCTGGGAGCAACATGAATACTCTAAGAGCAACATGAACTATTTTGGCTAGTGTAGACCCACCCTAAGAGTCTTGAAGTTTCCCATCTGCAATGAGCACGTGGACAGGAGACTAAGCAGGCACACAGATCCCCTGGTCACAATCTTCATGATGTGCTTTCCTTTAAATATCTTTATATTTTTATCTATACATAGAAATGGACATACATATATTCTATGTAGACAGGTCACCCTTTTCTCCCTCTCTTGATGGTGCATTTTCTCCTTTTTGTGATGTCCTACATACAATCAACTGGGAGGTAGGAGAAGAAATTCCAAATAGTTGTATGAAGGAAACAGGAGGGAGTATCATGAGTCAAATGATTAATATACTGAACTGCAAGACGGCATTGCAGCCTGGTGAGCTAGCTTTTTTTCCCCAAAAACAATACAGAAAATAGAAAGGAACCTTTGGGGGATAAACAGGAGGAGACTAGAAACACAGCTGGAAACAAGTGAACATTTTGGAAACTGAGACAACTGGAAACCTCATAACCTACCTCACAAGAAAAGATGCCCACAAAGAAAGCCAAATGTGTTACTTTTACAAACCGAACTACCTGACATTTAAAAGAAAAGGAAGAGGAAAATGCAGCAGTGTTTAGAAGGGGACATGATCAGAGGTGACATTAAAAGGCACAGTATGGTGCAGTAGCAGAGACATGCAAAATGACCTGATCCAGAAAAGTCGATCCAGCCCCAAATACTGAAAGTTTCAAAGTGATTTCTGTTCCTGTAGGCAATACTGAATAAATAGGACAATTTATGTTTACATTTACCATCAGGGCTTGTTTTCCAGATGTCAGCCTCAGGAACTCTCACATTTACTGACAAACAGAAATGTTGTGGGAACAAGGGTAGGACCATAAATCATGAAGCACATGCTTTGGATGGAGGGTTTCCCAGGTTCAGTATTAAATGACCTAGGTAGCCAGTCACAGATGTGAAAAGATCTGCTCAGAGTAACTTCACTGCCAAAGAGAGTAGCCTGGGCTAGTAGAACACATAGTGTGAGTTATTATAAAGGACCTTCCTACACCCCAAATCGACAGATAGGTTTAGTTGAATTGTTCAGTAGAAGGGGATGTCTAGAAAAACAAGGTTTTCCCATACATTTGAACATACAGTTTCTTTGACACAATAAAAGAAGTTTCGAAAGGAGCAGAGGTGTAATGAGGTGATTTTAAATTCTTTACAGAAAAGAGGTGGTATGATACACCTGTTTAAATATTTGAAGGAGTGTCATACTGAACATAGAGCAAATTTGTTTTCTGCAGCTGCAGAGGATAGAACCCAGAGCAGTGGATTCAAACTATAGGAAAAAAGATTCCACCTCAACATGAGGAAGAACTTCCTGATTCAACACTGGAGTGTTCTGCTTCTGGGTGTGATTGAGTCTCCTCCTTTGGAGGTTTTGAAACAGGGGCTGGATGGACATCTGTCAGGGGTGCCTTGATCTCTGTTCCTGGATGGCAGGTGGCTGGATTTGATGGCCCCTGTGGTCTCTTCCAACTCTATGATTCTATGATCCTATGAAAAGAATGCACAAGGGGGTTTAATGCAGAAAATGGCTTTTTGCCATTGTTTTCAGCAAAGAACACATTTCTACTGTTTTCTAAAGGGAGAAAAACCCATGTGTGGTCTTTTTGCAGAACAAATCCCAAATTGCAAATAATCCTCAAAAACTGTGCCATTTTCGAGGAATTTCTCACAGCAGGGGGAAACATGATTAAGGGCCAAGACAGACAGGCCAAAAGGGGCATGGTGGCAGTGATACTAGGGTTCCAGACTGCATAGCAACTGCACGGTCCAGAACCCTAGTATGTAATGGTGATGGCCTGATGGTGGCGTCCCATCCACACAGGCGCCGCAATCTTGATGTAAGCGATGTGCAGCGTCTGCACGTCGCTGCACATCCATTACGTCACAGGTGCGCACTTGCGATGTAACGTGGGTGCCGCAAGAAGAACCCAGAAGTACCAGGTTCTTGTTACTCCAGAGGGACATCATGCTGTTTGGCGGCTGCGGTGTCCCTCCAGAGTTAAAACGGGCGCCTACAGACCACTGTTTTTGGGTGGCCTGTACTTGTGCCTAAATTGTTTATTCTTGTCCCCGAGAACATAATTTATAAAGGTTTACCTCTCTAGTCTCATAGGGGAGTTGATTTAGATGGGAACAGGTATTTTCCCCCTATTCACAAGGCAAAGAAAGAGCCAGCCCCTCCTGTATTTAGAACAGTGTGTATTAGTGCCTTTGAGTCAGCTGTCAACTGATGGAAACATCATGCATTTCATAGGAATTTCTTAGGCAAGGAATTACTCAAAGGTAAAATTCTGACAGTTTCTTCTTCTAAAATGTAGCTTACAGCATCTAGTCTTTGTTGGCAGTATACCATCCAAGTATTAACCATGGCTGACACTGCTTAGCTTTGAAGATCAGATGGGATCTGGTGACTTTAGGGTATCAGCTTCCTGCTAATTCTGATGAGTGGGAAGGGGTCCTTCTGCCCCCCAAGATCCTGCCTTGATGGCGCCATTGCAAGAGCTGGTTTGCTGCTTCCCACTTTGCTTGTCTTTTTTTTAAAGGAGCCTCTAAGCAGATGGTGTCCTGCTGGCTCCTTGCTTTCGAGTTGTGGTAGCAGGTGTTGAAAAAACTTTCCATCCTGCTCCTGCCTGAATGTGGAGCTAACGCCCTTTGGGAAAACCGCAGCAAAGAGAAATGGCTTCAGGTTCGGCCATTTATCAGTGAGAAACATTCATAAATGCAACTCCTCTTGTGGAATTGATTAATATTTCAAACAAATGAGCACTCCACAAAGGAGAACTTGCTGTTCACAGGGAGGCAATAAATTATAGACGATTGCTCCAGAGACAGGTTTGGGAAACGAAGGACACTGTTCAGATAAGCCTGCATGTCTGCATCTTTAAACAGATTATATTTACATTCTAGCATATCTGTAGCATCAACCCAGGCCATTTCAGTTTATTAGCACTGGAGTTCTGGTGGGGTTTTGTTGTCTGGAATGCAGTCTTTGGCATTCTTCACTGAGGCCCCTGCACTTTTTCCTTTACACACACACACAGAAAGGTCCTACTCACATGCTCTCATCGGCTACAAAAAGCTGAGAACAGGAGCAAGTAAAAGAGAAAAGTTCTGCATACTCTTAGGGTAGATTCTTATAACATAAGTAAGCAGTCACCACAACAGCAAGCCCAGGTATATGCTAATATAGATCTCTATAACATGTGAACCAGACAGTCATGGATACAGCCAGCATCAAAGTGATGAGACATAAAAATCTGAGTTGCCCTGGAAGAGTTATTGCAAAAGAAATAAAACAGATCTTCACTTAGAAAATGGTTCCTGTTCTTAAAACTGGCCAGACTCCCACAACTTGGAGATATACAGATGTGCTTCTATTGCGCCTCTTGATTGCATCTCTGATAAATATCCTTCTTTCTCCAAGTGCTTCATTTTTCTGACCACCTGTTCTGCAGTTGATATAGCGTGGTAAATGTTGGTTTTAAATAGGTTCCATACCTCTAGGATTCTTGGCATGTATCCACTGAAGTCCATTGGTCTTGTTAGTCCAGGCTCTAGACTACATTATGACCTATTGGTTTCAGTGGGTCTACAGAACTGATTAAATTTGCATCCTGGATTGTTATTATTTTTTTAAACATGATTTCATTTCATAGTTGGGGAAATATAAAAGTTCAAGGACTTCCTGTGTGGTGACCAAAGTTTTGAATGAACGATCCTTCCCTTCAGCCTCCCCTGCACCTCTAAGTAGCTGATGGTGCTACTCAGGGTAAAAAGGGAAAAGTCAGTTTGAAGCCAACACAGAAAACTGAATACAGAAAAGAAAAGCAGACACCTTAAAATAAATTGGTTTGCTTTTATAATGCTGGTAAAGGTATTATAACACTGTTAACTCAGCATCTTTATACTAATTGAAATGAAATCCCTAAAAAAATTCAGAGAAGTCAGTAGATTAGAAAGGATATATAAAATTTTGTTAGAGATTGTCACAGAACTGGGGAAAGTCCTGATCCAATTAATGCTAATTGCAGTAATATAGACTTGAGTCAATTGACTTAAACTCAGATCAGACTTTAGTCACTTTGATGACTCAAGTGGCGCAGTGGTTAAATGCCTGTACTGCAGCCACTCTCTCAAAACCATAAGGTTGCGAGTTCAAGACCAGGAAAAGGGCTCAAGCTCGACTCAGGCTTGCATCCTTCCGAGGAGGTTGCTAAAATGAGCACCCAGATTGTTGGAGGCAAATTAGCTTACAGTTGTAAACCACTTAGGGAGTGCTTAGGCGGTATGAAGCGGTATATAAATGAAGCTTGTTTGATGCAGCAATAAATGATGCCTCTCCCTACTGCACATTGGAGGAGCCTTCTAAAGCTTTTGAAGAGCTTTAGAAAAATTCTTCTACCTCAAGCCCACGACTTAACACTTTTGCTGTTCCCCTTCAAAAAATGTGCCATGTGCTGTAGGGATGAGCCTTGCCTGCTGCTGCTTCCAGGAAAAGCTTTAGAAGACTCAGCTCATGTGCAGTGGGAACAGGCTACTAAGCAAGTAGACCTTGCTTTTCTAAAATTCATTCTTGATAAATTGCCTATGATAATTTTTTATCTGTGCACTTCTTCTTCTAATTATTGAAATGCTACCACCACCACCCAGCAAACACACCACTGCTGCCACCCTCCTTTTTTCCTGTTAAAGTTGGCTCCCAGACTTGGGACTTGACTTGACATTTTTTTGCAAGGACTTGAGGCTTGATTTGAGACTTGGAATAAAAGATCTGAATACATCACTGGTTAATTATGCTTAACTCCCAATAATAGCAGTCGTGATGAAGTTATGAATAACTTCCCCATTTATTTCAGTGCCATTTAATATACCATTAGCTCTACTTGCTTTGGGACCCTAGTATATGGAATCAGTCATAAGCTGGTTTGCCACATACCTCAGCAAGGTCACATTGTCCATTCCATAGATTTATCTGGGGTAACAAGAACTGAGTATAAACCTTTAGGAAGGAAGGTCTCAAAGAAAGAAGCTCAGGGATATGTACTGGGGGAGTTTCTCCATGCTCATCTTACAGTTTCATTCATACAGCAGGTTGGGGAATCAGATTCAAATTATTCTTAGCTATAAAAACTATGGTTGGCCTGAGGATCTTCATTTCTCAGTTTCAGCTTCAGATTTCTCTTAATACATAGCAATTTGTATTACTATGTTTTACTATGGGGATAAACGTCACATGGAATTTAGAGCACTTTGTATTTCCTTAAGTTATAGAAACATGCATCTTGATTCAACTTCCAATCCTATGCCAATGTAATTGTGAGTAGGCCCCACAGAAATCAATGGAATTTATTCTAAGTGGACTCTTAGGATCTAGGTTTAAGTGTCAGCAAGATTAACAGCACAATCCTTGCAAATCTACTCAGAAGGCAGTTAATCTGTTAATCCTGTTGATACTTAGGTCTAGATCATATTGTTAGTCTGAGTAGAATAGACTCATTGGATCAATTGACTTTTAACTACTTTTTGACTCACAAATCAACAACCGGTTCAGTTAATTCAATGGGCCTACTCAATCTTGAAATAACCAACAGGATTCTAGCTGTAGAATGCTGAGAAGTTTTTTTATGGTCATACAAATATTTACTAGGAAATAATGTTGCTGCTCTTAAAAGCTCATTAGTTCAAAGCGGTGAAGATTTCAGTTCCTGTATAAATGTGCCAGCCAGATCTGAGCCAAACAAATTACACCTCTTTTGCTCCAGGAAGCTCTAACCACCAAGGCGGGAGTGTTGTTGTGCTCATGTAACAAAACAGCTAGCTGTGCCATCAAACTAACTCCTCAGTTTTTTACTGCTATTCATAGAGAGTGGATGGCTATAACTCAACCAAAATGCTTGAATGAAATGTAGCAGGCAGAATCCCAGATTTGGCCACCCCAAATTCAAAATTCTGATCAGCCTTGGAGTTCACTGAGTGAACCTGAACATTTTCTCTCTCAGTCTTGCTATTTTATGAGGCTATTGTTGAACCTCACATCACACTGCCTGGAGAAGTTAAGCTCCACTTCCAACAGCTTATAAAATAGGGGGTTGTGATGGAGGAATGGCGCTGATGTGGGTCTTATTTGTTTTTTGCCATGCTGGATCATGGGTCTTGCTTGCAAAGATACCTTTGGAAATGTTGCCCAAATCCTGGAGAAACATAAAGTATGAGAGAAGAAGTGAAATGTGAGTGGAAGATATCAATCTATAGTTTTGTTTTTTTTAAAGGTACAGAGCAGAGCAGCCAAGGAGAAATGGACTCTTACTTATCTGTCTGTCTTAACTGCCCTTAACTGTACAAGCATAGCTATTTCTCTCTCCTTCCGGCAGTAATACAAATGGAACACATGACTAGAAATCTGCAGTTCTTTAGCTCTATGTGCTGATAGTGAACTCAGCTCTCAAAATAACATCTCTGGGGACAAATGGTACTATCTACTCACAAATGGGATTATCAAATGACTTGTTGAAATACCAAAGCTTACAAACACACAAATGCACACAAATGGTGGTTGTGGGAGACAGATTAATGATATTCCAAGTGGCCTCCCAATATTGAGTGAACATGGAATGGAGTGTTCTGAAAAGAGGTGTGTGGCTAGCTACATGTTGCTTCTTACCTGACATGTTCTATAATAGTCCCATGGAAAGAAATCAAACTCTTCCATAGGAGGGAATTTCTGTCTTCAGTTCTCTAGGCTTTGGTGGGGTTCACAACTCTCTTTTATAGAAAGGGTGTTTATAAACCTAAACTTTATAGCTGATGTGCTACTGTTTCTACACACAAGGGGATTTCTTTTTATGGAATGCATGCAAACATTAACAGTTTGAAATGTTGCAACCAAGAACAAGCTTTAACCAGCTGATTCTGTTGAATGTGTAAGTGAGTGGTTAGTGGACTGCAGCCAGTCATTTTGAAGCTGATTTCTGGAAAGCAGAGTAAAAGGTGTCCCGCTAGAACAATTTATCAAGAGGACTGATCTGGATAAATTTTATCATGTGAAGTAATAAAAAGTGATCAGTGTGATTTCAATACCATTAGGCTTTAGAAAGATAAAGCTCTGGACTATCTAGAACAATAATTCCCAAACTTTTGTCCTCCTGGTGTTTTGGACATCCATTCTCAGAAGCCCCAACCAGCTTAGCCAACAGTTAGGAATTCTGGGAGCAGAAGTCCAAACCAACAGGAAGAACAAAGTTTGGGAACCATGGATCTAGAACTATCTAAAAAATATCTTTTCCAAGTTCTGATCATTTTCTTTTGGATTCATGCATGAACATGCACACAAAAACACACTTCTCTCGTGTTTAGGAAAAACCAATCCTTTTCTTGTTTTTTCTCAGTGTTATGCTTTTATCACTCTATAAAAACAACAGTGGGTAAATTCAAAAAAAGCCAAGACGAAAGGAACAAGGAGGGCTTTCCATCTGGCAGCCCTCCTGTACATTTTGGAGCCAAGTGCACTGCAAGCAAAACCCCAGGTGTGTGCCACATGAGCAGGTGAAGAAAATAAAATATGCTTATGTGGTTTGTGATGACAGCTCTGAGTCCATATAAACTATAATACATGACAAGAAGTACAGTTATCCCAAGATTCCAGAATTCCTTGTATGCATTAAGAAGAAGCAATTGAGAGGCACTGTGCCTCCTCTTTTTCTCCCTCCCTCCCTCCCTCCTCCTCCTCCTCCTCCTCCTCCCTTCTTCTTTCTTCTCCCCCTCCTATATTTCAGAATTGTTTTATTTTCTTATAGTCCATTTAAACTGAGCCGTATAAGTTATAACCTGCAGCACCTATGATATCAGAATAGGTCTGACAGTTCATAAGGGTTGAAGTTCTTCCCATATATTTCATGCTCTGAAATCAGAACAAAATTACCAAATGTGCCCTAACAAGGAATTCTGAAGAAGATAACCACACAATGAATCTACTCAGAGCACATGTTTAAGCTTTTTGCCAACAGAATTAGTTGCCAGGGTTTTACATGTTACAGTTCTATGGCTCCATCGTGAACATATTGAGCAAATGCCACAAAATCCATTTATGAGTGACTGGCTTATTCCAAGGAACAGGAAGATTCAATGGGGTCTCCGTGTTGTTTGAATGAAGAGATGAGAAGAGGATAGAGAGAGTTCACACAGAGTCATCATAATAAAATTTAAAATGGTGGTAGGGAAAGTAGGCTGTGTATATATATGTGCATTTATGTCAACTGTGGTTCTAACCCCCTTTTTATATCCCACAAATTGACTGACATCTCCAAATTTCCCCAGAAGTTTACCATGTTTAAAAATTGAGCAACATCAACACTTCGCAATCCTGGAGTAGTGATTTTCCCTTTAATCCCCACCCAGCCTAGCAATCATCTAAAAATAATCCTAAATTCCAATAAAAAGTACAATCTGGAAGTAGATTCTAAGCCTTCTCAAATTCTAAGTGTGTGTGTGTGTGTGTGTGTGTGTGTGATTTTTCACCCCAAATGTGGCAAGGTGGTTGCCCATTCCCTTTGAAATCCTACAAAATCTTTCAAGTAGCCAACTTGACAAGTTTCAAGGGATATAATAATAATAATAATAATAATAATAATAATAATAATAATAATAATAATAATAATA
>NC_056522.1:154030819-154041524 GCF_019175285.1 Sceloporus undulatus | reverse complement strand
TTTATTTGTATACCGCCCTCTGGCAAACCAATCCGGGCGGTTAACAACAGTAAAATATAAAATATGACAATTAAAAACACTTTATCCCTCCCCCCCTTAAAACAGTATTAAATAGTATAACATATTAAAAATACAATATCAAGGATAAAAACAGCAATTAAAACTAAAAACCCTGATATCCCTCTGTTGATCCTCAACCATCTCTAAGATGGGGCCACGGGAGGAATGAGGGAATCAGGGAACCTGGGAACCTGGGCCGGGATGGTTAATCTGGAAAGGCCTGCCGGAAGAGATCCGTCTTGACCGCTTTTTTAAAGCTGTCTAATGATGTTATCTGACGGATCCCATCCAGCAGGTCGTTCCAGAGTTTGGGGGCGACAGCAGAGAACGCCCTCTGGGAGGTTGCCGCAAGCCTAGATTTTAGAGGCTGCAGTAAGTTCCTCCCAGAGGACCGGAGAGCGCGGGGAGGATTGTACGGGAGGAGGCGGTCTCTAAGATAGTTTGGACCCAAGCCATTTAGGGCTTTAAAGGTGATAACCAACACCTTGTACTGGGCCCGGAAGCTGATAGGCAGCCAGTGGAGGGACCTCAAAACCGGAGTAATGTGGTCCCTCCTAGATGTACCTGACACAAGCCTGGCTGCCATGTTTTGAACCAGCTGTAATTTCCGAGTCAAGCACAGGGGTAGCCCCATGTAGAGTGCATTACAGAAATCAAGGCGTGAGGTTACCAGTGCGTACACAACCGTCTCGAGATCCCTTAATTCCAGAAAAGGGCGCAGCTGGCGTATCAGCCGAAGCTGATAACAGGCACTCCTGACCGTCGCATTTACCTGATTTGTCATCAGGAGCGACGAGTCAAGGAGCACCCCCAGACTGCGAACACAGTCGCTGGAGGAGAGTGTGACCCCATCCAGGACTGGAGGTTGCAACCCAATTCTTGGTTTCGGGGCCGCTACCATGAGCACCTCCGTCTTGTCTGGATTCAGTTTCAATCTGTTTTTCCTCATCCAGCCCATTACCGCCTGGAGACATTCATTGAGAGAAGAGATGCCATCGGAATTCGAGGCCGACGAACGAGATACGGAGAAATAGATTTGGGTGTCATCAGCGTACTGATAACACCCAGCACCATAACTCCGTATTATCTCACCCAGCGGCTTCATATAGATGTTAAATAACATATAAAGCTCTCAAAATTGGTCACATTGGACCTAAACAGACAGGCCAAAATAAAGCTGCTTTGGGTCACTTTGAAGATATGCTATTTAAATGATTTATGCGGCCTAAGAGGTCGGAAGCCACACCAAATCCATGTTCCAGTCCTAATGACTGAAGTCCAGCTTTGGTGCAACTTCTGGTTTCTTAAGATGCATGTGTCATTTAAACAGCATACCTCCAAAGTGACCCGAAGCAGCTTTATTTTGACCTGTCTGTTCAGGCCCCTTGTTTCTTTTCATTGTGAATAAAGTGTGCAGGTTCAGTATAAATATTGGACCTATAAGCAGAATTCCTCACAGGAATTGCAGCTGTTGTTTACTGTCAGTGAAATGTTGCCCCCAGTTCAACATTATCCCAGGGGGTTCTTCTTAAAATCTTAAATCAAGCAAACTGTGATTAATGGTGCTTTGTGGGTTTTTCGGGCTATATGGCCATGTTCTAGAAGAGTTTCTCCTTGTTGTGATTAATGGATCAGAACTTTCATCCAAGGCTAGCTGTAGGAGAACGCAGAGCTCTTTTTCTTTCTCCACATGTAGTTCTGCCTCTAGCCATTGCTCCTGGTCCTTGCAAGTTTTTGCTCTGGAGTCTCAGCTATTGCTGAGGTAGCCTTTTCCACCATTTTCTCCTTTATAATATAGTTAATCTTATGGAAGTAATTATTTGCTCTTTTTCCCCCTGTCAATGGAAGCAATGTATAATTTCAGCAATTTTCTTCCCACTGCAAGAAAGTCTTCTAAAGCTATACAGTTTTTGAAGCATATTCACAGTCTGGAACTTATTCTGTGCTAAAACTGCATGTGGTAGTTTTACATAGAAAACAGGACTCTCTGTTCAGGAATCAGCATTTTTTGTGCAGAAAACAATATCTCCACATATGATGAAATTATTTAAACAGAGATGTTGGCTGCTGTCACACTGCAGAATTAAGACAACTTACATCGCTTTATAGGGATTTATAGTTTGTTGTGGCACCAGAGCTCTTTGACAGAGAAGGCTAAGTGTCTCACAAAACTACATATCCCAGATTTCCATAACACTGAGCCATGGCAGTTAAAGCAGTATCAAACTGCATTAATTCTGCAGTGTAAATGCAGCTATTGTGAAGGTGCTCCAGTCTTTCCAACAACTGCCTGATTAAAGAATTACCGTATTTTCCGGCGTATTAGATGACTTTTTAACCCCTAAAATCTTTTTGAAAGTTGGGGGGTCGTCTAATACACTGGGAAGGCTTTGCTGCCGGCGTGAGGGCCACCAGCCTTGCCCTCCTCCCGGGCCCCGCGGACCCTGGGAAGGAGCGCTGCGGCCTGGCGTGAGGGCCGCCAGCCTTCTCCTCCTCCCAGGCCCCGCGGAGCCCAGGAAGGAACGCTGCAGCCTGGCCCTCCTCCCAGGCCCCGTGGAGCCCGGGAAGGAGTGCCGCGGCCTGGCCCTCCTCCCAGGCCCCGCGGAGCCCGGAAGGAACGCCGCGGCCTGGTCCTCCTCCCAGGCCCTGCAGAGCCCAGGAAGGAGCGCCGCGACCTGGCCCTCCTCCCAGGCCCTGCAGAGCCCAGGAAGGAGCGCCACGACCTGGCCCTCCTCCCAGGCCCCGCGGAGCCCGGGAAGGAGCGCCGAGGCCTGGCGTGAAGGCCACTGGCCTTCTCCCTCCTTGGATTTTAAGGAGGGGGTCTTATACGGCGAGTACATCCCAAACGCTATATTTTTACAGGAAAAGTTGGGGGTTGTCTTATATGCCCAGTCGTCTTATACTCTGGAAAATACAGTACTTCCAATACATAGCTTGAAATAGTCACGTAGTTTGAGTGAGAGCAAGAAAGACGGAGAGAGTTAGAAGGAGAGGAAAGCGTATTAACATTGGCTACACATACAGGAGCAGCTCTAAGTCAGGAACTCAAATACAGCATTGTTTTGCTTTTTGAGGATTCATCTTTTATACTGTCGACCTTTCTTATACACAGATTTTTTATACAGGGATTCAAGCATCCACGGTTTGAAAATGTTCATAAAAAGTATAAATTTCAAATATCAAACTTGATTTTCCATTTTTTAATAAAGGAAACCATTTTGCTATGCCATTATATTTAATGGGACTTGAGCATACACTGATTTTGCTATACACGGGGGATTTTGGAACCAAACTCCAGTGTGTAACAAGGGTCCACTGTATATTCTACTCATCCTTCCTGAAATGTGAAAAGGAACTTTGTTGTTACAGAATAAGAAAGCATCCTTAAACTTGAAACATAAATGCAAGTTCAGGATGGGAGGTAAGCAATTTAGTGGATTAAAATCAGAACGCGTTGTTAAATCACATTTTGTTTCCTGTTCCTCCATTGGCTGGTCAACATTGTGGACTGTTGCTAGCTTAAGCATTTTTCAAATACTTCCAATTAACTTTTATTTGATATTTTATGTTTCCCCTCATAAAACCTTTAGGGGGATTAATTGAGACTGTGATGTTTGTTTATAAGTACAGCTGGCTCACCTTCAAGTTTGCTTTACAAATGGGATGTCTGAAAGATATCCTCATAAAACTGAAGGGTGGATCTTCAAACGAGCAGTCCTTTATCAGAAAGGAAATTTAGATTAAAGTTACAAGAGGGAACGCTTCCTATATCTTATTAAATGGCTTGTTTATTTACTTGCACAAGGAAAGCACACAGAAGCAAGTAACATTATCTTTTCATATAATATTAAAGAATACCAAAATAAAAATCACAGTTTGTTAAAACAAGGTGCCCCCAAAGAACCAATAAACCCAATGTTGATCATCCATGAATAATATAAATTGAAGTATAAATTCTGTATGTCCTGGGAGTATAACACTATGGTACAGTTCCCTTATTACTTGGAGAGGATGGATGAGGTTTTAGACCAAAACAACTGCTGACTATAAAACCAGATCAAAAAGTCTTTATTTTGAAAGAATACCTTTAAAGACTATTTGAAAGATACACTGTTCAGCTGTTAAATGTCTTGTAAGTTTTCCAAGTTCTTTGGTGAACTTTCTTCATAAAAAAAAATCTCTATTATTCTCAACAAAGATTGATGATGGGGTTATTAAAAAATCCAAAAGTTGGATAGATTTGCTGTGATTATGAATAAGGGTCATCGCACTACATTACTTAGGAATGTTTTTATACGTTTTGGGGTATAACTATTTTTGGGTTCAAATAGACCTTATTTCTAGTCTGCTTTTCATCTTTAAATGATATCTGTTTTTTCCGTCTCTTCCACACAGGAAAACAAATAGAAACTCTTATTGGCAAAATAGCCACTGACGTTATAAATGCGCAACTTTACTGGATCCACCTTCCTGTTCTCTCAGAACAGGGTGTTACTGAGTAGATTCAAACAGGGCTGTGGTCGCATTACAGTTCTTTCCCACCAAATTTGGGAAGAACATTGCTAGCAATACTCATCTCTTTCAAGAATCAGCTTATCAAAGAAGTAAGTCCTTAATTTAAATTCAAAAAGGATGATGATAAAGCTCAAACATGCATCTCAAGCATACCTCAAAACCTGCTCTAATGCCGGAGAACACTATGTGGGTAGTGACATTACATAATTTAGGCTATAGATAGCTCTTACTGCTTTATCACACTAGGGCGCAAACAGGATTTAAATTAGAGTTAAACGAGAGCTAAATAGGAAATGTTGTGTGATAAACATCAGGCATTTCCTGTTTAACTCTTGTTTAGCTCTTGTTTAAATCCTGTTTGCCCCCTAGTGTGATAAGGCTATTAGTCTAGTTGTTGGAATGGAATCAGGATTTTCCTCTTATTCTTTTCTGTATTGTTGTTGTTTTATTAGAAATCGGTTGGTTAAAACTGAACCTCTGATCATGTCATACAATGAAGTCTTTGTCTTCTCACCCAGTATGCTCTCACTTTTGTATATGAAAGCAGTTCCATGGTGTGATTGTGACACTGACAATTACCTGAGTAAATCATGCTAAAGTTACCCAAATATGTGAGGCCCTCCTTAAACCTGACTTTGAAATGTTCCTATAATTTAGCGGTTAGAAATATCTTAAGAACCTATATCTCTATCAGGAACTAAAGAAGAAATTTATCTAAAGAAAGGATGTGTGTGTGCCAGAGGAGAAACCAAAAGCTAGACCAAATTTTACGAAGAGCACTCCAGGTAATATATGTTTTAGATCTCAAGGTTTTTGAACTGGCTGTGTGGTCTTCGTAAGATCTGGACAAGGGCAGAGTTCAGTGTCGGTGTGTGTGTATGTATGTGTAGGTGTACACACACGCGCCTTCAAGTTTCCTGTCAATTTATGACATTGTCAACTGTGCAGCAGTTGCAAAACTACACTTTACACATAGGCAAAAATATTCTGAGCAACTTCATTGACTGCATGACACTATTAATACCCCTGCAGGGGTTTGAGTAAGAATTGCTCTTATGTTAGCCTAACAGTTACCTTTGTGTTGGCCATATCATAAATCGACTAAAGCAGTCTGGTTAGTAGAGAGCTACTCTTGAACATGTCTGAAACCTTCAGTGGGCGAAAAACTAGCAGCTGGGTAACTAGAGCTGGTCCATGGAATGTAGTCCGTATCCCTCCATCCTTATGAAAGGCCTGCACTGGTTACCTGGGCTCATCTCAGGTTGTTTGTTTTGACACATAAAAGCCCAAAACATCTTAGGGATCTGCCATCAAAGAAATGACTTGGGATGCTTCCACATTGCAGAATTATTGCAGTTTAACACTGCCTTAAGTGTCATGGCTCCATCCTATAAAATCCTGGAATTTGTAGTTTGTTTTGGCACCAGAGCTCTCTGACAGAGAAGGCTAACTATGCCACAAAACTACAAATCCCAGCATTTTATAGCATTGGGCTATGACAGTTCAAGTAATGTCAAACTGCATTCATTCTGCAGTGTAGATGCAGCCTCCTCATATTATGTCTGGTCATAAAGAGCAATAGGAAAAGCCTTCTTCAGGACTCCATTAGTAGCAAGGTCCTACTTGAAAAGCATGATGGTTAGTGCTCTTCTCTGTGTGTATATCCACACTGCTGTATGATAGCAGTTCGATCCTACTTTAACTGTCATGACTCTATTTTACAGAATCCTGGGATTTGTAGTTTAATGAGTCACCAAAGCTTTCTGACAACCAGGCTGCATACCTCTACACACTAAAAATCCCAGGATTCTGTAGGATAGAGTCATGGCAGTTATAGTTGTGTCAAACTGCTTTCATTCTGCAGTATGGATACAGTCTTTGCTACTCCCAACTGAAGAAAGCTCTGCTTTGAGAATCATGAGTCCCATTCTTCTTGCTAGTAGAAAAGATGATAAAAAAATCTCTATTTAAATTGAACCTTTTTAAAGTTGAGCCATGTCCCTTCACCTCCATGGGCACAACTATACTACCAGTGGAGCGAACAGGATTTTAACCTTATTGAGAAAGGGATCTGTCATATTCATATTCCTCCTCCTCCTCTTCTGATCATACCTGAAAAATTCCTTTGGAATTGCCCTTTGTGTCCCTTGGCTGCTTCAATTCATTCTGAAAGTCAGGATTCCACAATGTTGAGGAAGAGCTTTCAGTAATGCCTGCACTACATCTATATCAGTTCCATATAATAAATAACTTATTTGAAACCAAAGGAGGGGGGCACTTACATTGTCAATTCTGTGGCATTGAAACATGAATAAGGCTGCCACCACCATCCTTCCCCTAAACAATGAGGTGCAGTCAATGAATTGCAGTCAGTACGAATCAGGTGTAAACTTGCACCCATTGAAGCTTCTAGACACTAATGAGGAGGTGAGAACCAAGGTATCGCATTACCAACATCCCAAATCCTCCGAAATTATACTTTGGAATAATTATCTAGGAATAATATCCCTTAAGCAGGTTCTTTAGATATTTGACTGTGTCAAGTTGTACGTTCTACATTTACAGATAATTGTGGAGTAAATATTTGGTAAATGAAGTATTTCACATCTGTCTTGGACCAAAGCAGTCCTCCTGTCAGTAATACCACTAAACACTTGTAAAAGTATGCCGGCCATTACTGAGTTATGTGCTCTTGGCATGTGCAGTCTTTGAACTCATGTTACTGTGCCGCCAGTTAAAAAAGTATGTTCTTTTTATCAACTGGATGTCTTTCAGTTATACAGCTGCTGCCTGACAGAGAAACAAGTGAAATAGATATTAAAGCCTCATTTTTGAAAAACAAAAGATAATTATTTTTTATTCAATAGCAAGCTGTTGACTTTGTCTATCTCTCCTCATGCTACAGGAGGGCGTCATGCATCTAGAGGTTATCCCTTAGAAATCCTGTTGAAATGAAGGGAGATGGAGTTGAAATAAATATTTTTTTTACTGGATTAGGGGATTCTGGAAATTATAAGACCCTTCCCCCCCAAAAAAAACCCTTAACCAAGACCTTGTTAGAGCCACATAAAAGCACTACGGCATTTTCACACCACTAATATTCCTCTTGTCCTGAGAGTCACATAATTCAAAGGAACCATTGCCAGCAATGTACATTGTTATTCCAAAATTCTCAGAAGTTAACTGATTATGTAAACCAATACAGTATTCATCTGCAATCTTTCAAAAGATGACAGATGGTTTTCAGAGGAATAATCCCTTACCCATCCTCTCCCATGCTTCAGAGCAAGACCACATACTCCAGGAACTCTTTTAAGAGCATAAACTAACTTTAAAATACCAACTGGAAGGGGGGGGGGGAAATCTTGTGTCCTTGAACTGCAAGCTGTTAAAACAGAAGTGACTGGGCCGTGTGTGTGTTTTTTATTCCCCCTACAAAAATGTAGTTAAATTATAGTCAAGATTGCTCCTACGCATTCAAGTGCAGCTGGCAGAAATCTAGGAAATGGCTTATTAATAAAACAATAGTGAGCTCCATTGCTGTCATGCATAAGAAATCTACAACCAGCTTTACCAAAGCACAAAATATGGACTTACTGTGGCTGTTCTTAATATCAAAAAAACATGACAGAAAAGCCATTTTTCTTTGATATCTGAGTGTTTGGGAATGTACTGGGGTACAGTTTTCTTCATCTGAAATGTATTTGCATTGGAGTACTATAATAATGTGTGAAACCTTTTCTCCAATGCTTAATTTCAATTTTCTACCTTTCTGTTCCCACCTAAAGAGAGATAATATACTGTGGTGGCAATGTAGACAAGCAAGGAAGTTTCTGGTTTGCAGATTTCACTTCAGTCATACACTAGTATAAATCTTATCTCATCTATGAACTCCTTGTCTGACCTCAGATAAGTTGTTATATCACTTGTCTTTAGTCCCTTCTTACTTCTGCAACAGGGGAAAGGTAATGCAGAAAAACAGTATTGGTGTAGGGATTCAGATAATCTGTCTGAGATGCCTCAGATGCTCAAATCTGTTATATAAAAACATGAAGTAATATTATTTAATTTAAAGCACTGACTGGAATAATAAATAGTGATCTTGTCCATTGCTGAAATGTCCATTATCAGTTACTAGGAATCTGTTGGTTTTTTTTGAGGGTGCTAGTCATAAAGGAAATCTGCCTCTGATTTGGGAAGAAAACATTCTAAGCAAGATGTCCCTTTATCATGAAGATGAATCCTTCAATTATATCATTCAGAACATCTGAGGTTCTGAAGCATTTAAATTTCCTAATTCTCTTCTGAACTATTGGCTTGTGATCCAACCAACAGTTTCCTAACTGGGCTTCTTCTGAATTTGGATCTGTCTTGAACCTAGATTGGCTTGTTGGGCACACTCAATGCACATCTCTATTTTTCATTATTTAATCAAACATGATTGGCTGTTGCTAAACGAAATACACTGCAAACAATAATCCAAACTTTGGTAGATATGGGAACTTAAAATCACGTCATATTCATCCTGCCACAGTCCCCATTGCATCAGTTGAAAGTGGTCAGCATCCACATTCCTGCAGCCAGCATATCTAGAGCCAGATGTGGACAGAACCAGTGCCTAAAAATGAAGCCAAAATGAATGCGGTTAGGATTAGCTAAGGTCCATAGATGGATCTGGGTCTGCTGTTTTAATCACTTCTTAGATCAACAAATCTATTTCAAGCTGAGCTATCTTTGAAAAAATACTAAGTAGCTCAAAATATGGTCACAGGAACTGCTCTGGGACCATATTGCCCCTGTGCATAATGAGCAAGCTTCAAGCAATCTGATCTCTGTGGACCTAAGTCCATCTACATGCAATATAGAGGGATAACAGTGACTTGCCATACAATGTTGTTTTAAAGTTTACAACCTGATAATGGATGTGAAGTGCTTTGAAAAGTCCACTTTACCAATAAAATGGGGAAGGGGAGGAGAACATATAAAGCACCACTGAGAACTTCATACAAAAACAAATAAATAAACAGCAGCTGTAACAGTATCACTAGGGACAGGAACATTTTTTCCAGAAACCTCCTTAAAAATGACTTTTCCCCCCCAGTCCCTGCTCCCACTCAATGTTTGTCTCTTTCCCCCAATGAAAAATGCTTTACTATATGCATGGACAGCATGCCAGTTTAGGAAACTCAGGATATACCAGGCATATGGAACTCTGTCCTCTAACTGCAAAAGGGAGAAACCTTAGCATGTCTAAATTCAATAGCTGCTAGTTTGCACATCTCTCCAAGAATACATACTATGTGTTCATGTCATTTTCTGTTTGGTGGTCTTTCATCAAATAGCAAAATCAACTGGCAGTTCTAAAACTTCTTTGTACAAAAGAACACATTCCACATTGTGCTGCAGAACCACCTGTTTAAGCACTGTGTCAGTATATGTAGAAAGTATATGTGCTGAATTTCACTGGAAACCCATGTGTGTGGCCTGCAATGCACCTGCAGCTTGACTGCAGAAAAAGATAGGTCATGATGTGTTAATCTCTATCAATGCTGGTATCTGGAATTCTCCACAAAAAGACCATCTTAAGTGAAGAGAAGGTAGCATTAGAACAAGCAGTCTATCTGGGTGAGAGAAAATATTCCATTTGCTACCACTATAATAAAAGGTAAAGATTTTCCCTTTGACAAGATTGTCTAGTCGTGTCTGACTGTAGGTAAGTGGAGCTCATCTCTGTTACTAAGCCAAAGAGCTAGTGTTGTCAAAGACAACTCTTGTGGTCTTGTGACCAGCATGACTGCACAGAATGCTGTTACCTTCCCATCAAAGTGGTACCTATTTGTCTACTTGTACTTTTATATGCTTTCAAACTGCTAGGTTGGTAGAAGCTGGGACTAGTGGCAGGAGCTCACTTCATCGCATGGGGCTTGGGTCTTGAACTGCCAACTTGCCAACCTTACAATCATCAGAGTCAGCATCTTAACTGCTGAGCCACTGCATCTATAATAAATGACTAAAAAGTAAAGGACAAAGAGGTAAGTATATGTCTATAGAAGGAGTGATGAAAGTGGAGAGTGGCTGCAATGATGATGATGATGATGATGATGATGATGATGATGATGATGATGATGAT
>NC_056522.1:154024957-154030809 GCF_019175285.1 Sceloporus undulatus | reverse complement strand
TTATATTTCCCGCCTCTCCCAAGGATCAAAGTGGGATTACATCAATAAAATAATACAATAATACAAATACAAATGATAAAACACTGATACTGAATTTACCACATTCCTATTCTCTAAAAAACAGTTCATCAGTAGCCATTATAATCATAGTCGAGAGTGAAACATCATCATAAGCTTTTATATGGAGTCCGATGGATAAGCTCGCTGGAAGAGATCCGTTCTGAGTGCCTTCTTAAAGGCCTCTAAGGTATTGATGAGACGGATCTCTTCCGGTAGGCTATTCCATAATTTTGGAACTGCAGCTGTAAAGTTGTCGTTAACCTAGTATTATGATGTTCCAATAAGTACTTCCCAGATGTTCTGAGAGTACGGGGCGGATTGTGTAGAGAGAGACGTTCCTGCAAGTAACTTGGGCCTGAACCATGTAGGGCTTTAAAGGTAATAACCAACACCTTGTATTGCACCAGGAAGCTAATGGGCAGCTAGTGAAGTGATTTCAGTATTGGTGTTATATGGTCAAACCTAGGTGTTCCAGTGACCAGTCTGGCTGCTGCATTTTGAACCAACTGAAGCTTCTGAATTTGGTACAAAGGTAGCACTAAATAGAGCGCATTGGAGAAATCTAACCAAGAGATTACCAGTGCAAGTACCACTGCTTCAAGGTCCTTTTGGTCCAGGTAGGGACACAGTTGGCGTATCAACCGAAGCTGATATCAAGCACTCCTGGCCGTCGCATCTATTTGAAATGTCAATTGTAAGGACAGATCCAGGAGTACTCCCAAATTGTGAACTTTATCCTTTAGGGGAAGTGTGACCCCATCCAGGACTGGTTAACAAATCTCTGTCCCTGGACTTGAGGTACATATTCCAAGTACCTCTGTTTTCTCTGGATTCAGCCTGTGTTTGTTTTCCCTCATCCAGCCCATTACTGACCCGAGGCAGGAATTCAGAGGAGAGATGCCATTCCTAGTCACTGCAACAGTCGGAGACATAGAGAAATGGATTTGGGTGTCATCAGCGCACTGATAACACCGCACCCCACGTCTCCGGATGATCTCACCCAGCAGTTTCATGTAAATGTTAAACAGCATGGGGGACAGAATGGCACCCTGAGGGTGCCAGATATCAACTCTCTTTTGGAAGAACAGCTGTCCCCCAGCATCACCATCTGGAATCTGCTTGAGAGGTAGGAATGGAGTCACTGGAGCGCAGTGCCTCCAATTCCTAACTCCCTCAGGCGTTCCAGAAGGATACCATGGTCAATGGTATTGAAGGCTGCTGAGATGTCCAAGAGCACCAGCAGGGTCACACTCCCCTTGTCGATGCCCAGACGGAGATCATCAACCAAGGCGACCATGGCAGTCTCAACTCCATATCCCGGCCTGAAACCGGTTTGAAACGGCTTCTAGTCATTGCACAGTCTGCTTCATTTTACGAAGATCTTCTGCGTACCACTCTCATTTTTGCACCTATTTCTCCTGCAACTGCTCCTGGATTGTATGGCAGCCCTTGTGGTGCCAAACCTGCCCAGGATAGGAGCCACAATGCAATTGCACACTAAATGCCTCATCCAGAAGCATCCTCTTCCTGAAACTTAGAAATAGCTCACATGCCCCTCCCATCATGTAATGGGGTAAGAAAGACGAGTTAAAAGTCTGTATTTCCTTACACAAGCCAGCATGTGTTTTAAGATCTACAAGAACGGCTTTCTCTCAGTTCCACCACATTCACAGGTACATTTGGCGAGGACATGGGAGAGAGCCCTCTCTGTGGCTGCTCCTTCACTATGGAACCTCCTTCCACAGGAAGTCTGGTTAGCATTTCCCGTACTCTCTGTCCATCTGCAGGTGAAGAAAGATCTTTTCATTCAGAAAGGCCTTTGAGTTGTGAATTATATAGCAGTAATATGTGTGAACTGGCATGTTGTATTCTATTTTATTTTTATATGTTATTTATAATTATGTTTTAAGTTTAACTGTTTTAATAATGGTTTTTAATATATTGTTATTTAATTCTTGCTGTAAAATGAGATTTTAATTTAATTTTGTTTTAAACTTTTGGAAGCTACATTGAATTTTGGGGGAAAGGTGGGATATAGATCTAATAAATGAAATAAAATATTCATACCTCTCACCAGAATGCGATTTCCCCAATGATGGAGGTTTATTTGTCCATCCATAAAAGGTGTTTCTTCAGGGTACCCATACTGATAACTCTACTTACAGCATTCTTAGGGTCAAGAATTACAGAGTTGGAAGAGTTTCTGAATAACTTTGCAGTCTCTTGAAGGTGTCCCTGAAAGGTCATTGAAACCAAACCAAAGCCTGTAACATCCCTCTAGTCAAACAGGTCCTTGCCTCGTATGGTTAAAAAACAAACACACATTTTTCTCATACTTTTTTTCTAACTATAAAAAAATCTTTGGATTCTTGCCAGATTTAATATTCTAACGCTTATTTAAATTGAAATATGGTGTCAGTTTTTAATTCTAAGTAGGCTGCAAACGTACAGAGTACATTAAATTGAATAAAATCATCAATCACTGTAGTGTTTCAGCAGGGTGATGGCAGCAGCAGCTGTGTGTTTGCATATGTGTGTGAGTGTGTGTGCTTTAAAAAAAATTGATGAACACAAATCTTACCCTAAGTTAAATACTATGTTATATTACTCACACTTTAGCTGACCTTCATAAATATCAAGTCCTTGGAATCAAATGTCTTGACATTTAATATGTTCGTGCAGGTTAAACAGGACCACATTGCATTAGAAGGTCATATGTCACCCATAGCTTTTTGAAAGACTTATCATTTTAATGAAGAGACTCAATTCACATTCAGTAATGAAATTGTGGATGAGCTGATTCCATTCTGCCTTTTGGGCAAGCCTGCTCTTAGTGTTACTTGAGAGGATGATATGTCTCCATATGCCACTATTTCTTTTGTTAGCATGTGTGCTAATTACTTTGTTTGGACAATGAGCTACTTTAAAGAAGATGGATAAAATTCTGCTGGACAGTTACAAATATGTAATTTAAAGCTATACATTCATAACCTCTATGTATTCACAACCCGTACATAACCCCTACTTTGGAGGCTATGTAGAGACCATAAAAGTCCTCCAAACACAACATACCAATAAGCAGCCCCTGGGCTTGATGGGGGTCCATTTTTCTGTCAATCAGGAAGTGGCTTCTTGATATTCCCACCCACCTGTCACACAAATGATCTTTAACACAAGGGGGATTTGTTACAGATCCTTTCCTGCCTGTTATGATCCCAGCAGCTGCTTACCACAAAGTGGGTTTTGGAGGGCCTGGCTGGAATCCACTCCCAAACTATGGAGTGGTCTGCCAGATGAGATCCATCAAATTGCCAGCTTAGACAGCTTTAAAAAAGCTATCAAGACAGATATCTTCCAGCAGGCCTTTCCTGAATAAAAGTGCCCAGCCACAGAATGACTGCCCCCCGCATCATGTATCAGCCCTCTGCTCTGTCCTCACTGTATTTTATTGTGTTTTTAATAGATGTTTTAGTTGTAATTTGTTTAATCCTGTTTTAAGGCGGGGGAATTTGGGACATAAATTTGTAAATGTGGATTTTAACATGTTGTAGCCGCTTTGATTGTCTTGTCACAGAAAAGCGGGATATAAAAAAAAGTTTTATTTTATTATTTATTTATTTTTATTATTTTATTTATTAGGTCATACAGGATGGATGAGAGTAAAAGAAATAAAATACTCTTAACTGTCTTAGGGATAGTGCTGTTAGTTATTCAAGTTTGCTGTTGGCTGCAAGATGTTCAGGCCTGTGATACTCAGGTTGAACCACAACTGCTCTTATGTAAGGAAAAGAGATGAATTTCAAGTGCCTTGAATGTACAGTACTTTGCATGAAGCAATATTGCTTGTGTGTTACCCATATCTGTTATTATTATTATCATTATACTTTATTCCTATAGTGCTGTACAAGGGAGCCACTAGCCTTCTTCCCCTATGAACTCATGTTTGTTAACTTTTTATCATATGTTCCGCATTACATTTTCCCATGTGTATGCAATTCATGACTGGTAAATATTCCTTACTGCTTGGAAAGATAATAGATCATCAGCATACTCTGGGGTGAGGACAGTGATGTATATAGTGGTAAATTTTGAAACTTTAGAAAAAGAGTACAAAATCAAATCATGAGTCAGTCACGTGATGTGCTGACTAAAAACTCTAGTACAATTCTAGGCTATATTAACAGGAATATAGTGTCTAGATTGGGGAAAGTAAAAGTACTATTCTTTTCTACTTTGCTCAGACTTCACCTAAGGCAGGAGATTATTGCATGGGCTTTCCACCCAGCCCCAGAGCAGACTGAAACTTTGGGGGGAAATTTCAGATTGGGTATTATCAGACCAGCAGCATTGCAACCCGATCTTAGCCATCCCGTCCCTGATCCGTCCTAATCCCGTCCTTCACAAAGGATGGTTAACTCCTGTCCTTTGTGAAGGATGGGATTAGTATGGATCTGGGTGGCTAAGATCAGGTCATAATGCTGCTGGTCTGAGCACAGAGGCATGCGATAACATCCGATCTGGAAAAAAATTCCCAAAGTTGCAGTCCACTCTGGGGCCGGGTGGAAAACTCATGCGATAATCTCCATAATGTGTCTAGTTCTGGACATAACAGTTCAAGAAGGATGTTGGCAAACTCGAATGTATCCACAGGAAAGCAATCAAGAGGGTAAAAGGTTTAAAAACAAAGCTCTGAAGAGTATAGCTTAGAAAGCTACATTTACAACTGAGAGAAAAATATTGAGAAGACTATAGCCATCTTTAAATATCTGAAGAGATGTAGAATGTAGAATGTAGAATATGGAGCAAGGTTCTTTTCTGCTGCCCCATATACTAGGGCATCAGTTGATGGATTACAATTACATGAAAAGAGGTTGCACCTAAACATCAGGAATAATTTATTTACTGTTTGACAGGTGTTTTTTTACAGCAAATAGACTGGGGGGGGAGGCAGAGTTGGACTCTCCTTATTTGGAGGTCCTTTAACAGAGGTTGAATGCCCATCTCTTGGGAATGCCATAGATTTATATTCCTGCATGAGTGGGGCCCTTGCATTCCCTTCCAACTCTGGATTTTATCACATGGGGGGGGGGGAGCTGAGATTAAAAAGGCATTTTCCTGGCAAAGTCTTGAGATCACAGCAAGACATATTGTGATTAGAAAGGACTTATCCCGTGAATAACCATCATTGATTTGTTGCTAGTTATTCCCTGGTTATTCCCAGGATAAGTCCTCTCTAATCACAATGTTGTCTGAAAACCTTTAGCGTGATCTCCGGATTTTGCCAGGAAAATGCTTTTTAATCCCTGCTTCTCCCTGCTTTCCCCCCCGTGTGATATGATATGGAAGGATGAAATAGCTGAATATTTACATTCCTAGGCAAGAGACATTTGGGATCCCTTACTTATAATCATGCATTCATTCATTCAATCTGTCTTTCTCTCAGCAACATGACTTGAGGCAGCTAACAACATACAGTCAACCCTTGTTATATGCAGGGGTTTGCTTCCAAGATCCTCCATGTATAACAAAATCTGTGTATGCTCAAGTCCCATTAAATATAATGACATAGCAAAATGGTGTCCCTTACAAAAAATGAAAAATCAAGGTGTGATATTTGAAATTTATACTTTGAATATTTTCAAACCATGAATCTGTGTATAAAAAATCTGTTTATAAGTAGGGGCGACTATTTAAAAATGATACAGACTGAAACTATAAAAAAGCTTCAATAAAAGTATAAAGATGATGATGATGATGATGATGATGATGATGATGATGATGATGATGATGAT
>NC_056522.1:153907916-154024947 GCF_019175285.1 Sceloporus undulatus | reverse complement strand
ATGAAAAAGCGAAGCATAAATTTTTGCTGAATTGTGTTCATGAAGCTGCAGTAAAAATACAGATAAATGTATCTTTATATAAAAATTGTAGTCAATTTTTATTACTACTGAACTGGAATAGTACTTAATGCAGTATGTCACCACTGTACTGGAAATATGTGAAAACAAGTCATCATCAACAAAAAAAAGGCATGTTATTGTCTCCATATGTGATGGTCTTCTGTAACAAGGATTTAAAAAACAAAACATACCTAAATCCCAAAATAGCATATTGTATGTTATCATGATTGCCTTTTAGGGGAATTGTAGGTAGTTAAGTGATAAATAATAGTACAGTGATTAGTAGGCACAACTTGAAGGCAACAACAAGAAAATTAGTCATTTAAGAGACAATTTTCTAATTCCCTATTTAATGAAATAAATTTTTCATACCTTAAAAGTTAAGGTTAAATCACTGGAATTCAAACCTCCCTTAATTTTAGGCTCCTCTGAAAGCGGTGTAATACTCCTAGTTCTTCTGGTGACTTTGAAGAATGCGGATAACTTTATTTATCAGTTTCAGCTCTGAAAATTATTTCTCACTAGGTGCAAAAGGTACAGTAACACTGACAATAATGTAAAATACTACACATAAATTTAGTTATATATTTTGAATATTACACTTATGGACAGCTATGATTGTATATTTTTCTTTAGGTGTATTATATAACCTAAGAAAACCCTCTTGATGATAGTCAGCACGTTTGCTGAATCAATGACTTCAGGGCTATGCACACCAGGCATAAAGGCTGGCCTGGTAGTCGAATCGGGGCGTGGAATCCACATGATGCATGCCCCAACTACATGTCGCTCCACATGGCGCACAAAGTACCAGCCTGTGGGCAGAGTCAGGGCGCAGCATCTTGATGCTGGATGCCTTAACTCCGCCCCCATGGCACCATTTTGGCATACGCCAGTCTACATGGCACAGGCCATCATGACGCACCTCCAGTGCTGCATCCACATAAAGTTATGAAGCCACATCAACATGACTGTGGCACCCCTTTCTGCACTCTTCAGAAGCCAGATCGTGGTTGCCACAGCCCTGATCCAGCCAAGAAAGAGGAAGCTGCATGCCACCCCTTAGGGGCAATCTGTACAGCCCATTTGTCTTTCATGTAGAAACAAAATACTTTGAAATACTGTGGGAAAGGGAGGGGGTTAAATAAGCTTCTCTATTCCCAGATCACCATCATTTCCCCACCACCACCTCCCCATACAGAAAACAAAGTCTGGAGTGTGCCCAGAAACAAAATGAGGCCAGACCCATGGTTGTCATTGTGAAGTTGTGAGCCACTCCTGAAAGGGTAGCCTCAGCATGGATGCTGAAGTCCTCCAGCATCACACGTTGTGGATACTCAAACACTAACCCAGAGACCACTTTGGTTAGCTCAGGAAGGGATATTGTTGAGCAGCAGGGTGGATAGCACACCAGCAGAATCCTTAATCTCTCCCATCTTCCCACCTTTAAATAACCAACTCAAACCCTGCAGATAGGTATAGGATGCCTGGTCAGGAGGATATTATCCCAATAGACCACTACAACTCCACCACCCTCACCTGCTGCTGCATAGAGAATCTTGGTGGGCAAAGCTGAGAGAAATTACCCCCTCCTCCTGCCACCTGCTTCATCCAACCAGGTCTCTGTAATACATGCCAGGTCGGTATGTTCATCCAGGATCAAAGCCTGAATGGAAGCTGTCTTACCAGTCATGATCTGGCGTTAACCAGCAGTATTTTCAACCTGGGTGGGGGTTGTTATCATGACTATCCAGATTATATTTGGGATGGGAGAAAGTTTGGGGATGACTAACACCCTATTGTGAACTCTACCACCCCACCACCTCCAGGATAATGCAACCATCTCCCCTTTCCATATCTCCCAATACCCTGTATAACTTGGATTGCTGCTTCCTGGTTAGCATTACCTCCCTCCCTTTGCTGGTAGCATATCTTCCCTCCCCAGGGAGTATCTATCGGCAGGTAAGGGTTTCTTCCACCCCAGGGGCTAACCCAAGCTTGCTGGAGAACCTGCTGAACACTGCTGACTGTGCCTCAGCCTTTCAAAGAGGCAACTCACACAGTAATGATGAAGGAATACCCAGGTGAAGGAAGAGGTGGCAGATGGAAGGCACAATAGCTGACAACTCCCACGCCTTCTCTCCCAAATAGTCTTGGGTCCTCCTCTCTCTCTCTGCAGGGGTGTTGTGTCCTCTACTAGTGTGGTGTTAGATTTTTGTAAAGAATAGACTTGTTTATCTGCAGTGTTGCTGAGTTACAGATGAGGCAGGCTGGGACTGATTATAAATGAAGCAGGCAGGATTTTAAAGAAAACCTGGGGTGTCCCTAAAGTGTGAGGCCTCGAACATGTACTCATTTTGCCCCCCTCTAAAATCATAGCTGCTAATTGATGCTGCTGCTATGTAATTTCAAGGTGACTCTAACTGATAGTGACCCCATTTCTCGGTTTTTCTTGGCAAGATTTCTTGAAAGCGGTGTTGTTGTTTTTTGCCTTTGCCTTCCTCTAAGGCTGAGAAAGTGTGACCTGTCCAAGGTGACACAGTGGGTTTCCATGGCTGAGCAGGGATTGAGACTGGGATCTTGAGAAGCCCGGGTCCAGCTTTGCCGTACTGGCTCTTCCATCTCTGCTGATAAAGTTTTTATGGAACTAGGGACCCATAGGCCCCACATACATGCCAAGGTGGAAAAGTTCCGTGATCCTGCGCCATTCTCCAGAGCAGAAAAATATGTTGGCCTGTTTATGTGTTATGCACCGATGTATCTCCACAAAGCTTAGCTTCCCTTCCCTTTCCTTAGATCATTTTTCTTGCCGTCTTCACTGGTGGCAAAGTCTCTTCTGTTTCTAATCTCCCACAGCCTCTGCAACATTGTATTTAATGAATTATGCTCCTCGGGAGGAGGGTCAGGGAGAGAATTAAGCTGAAAACTCCTAACAGGATCCTTGGCGGGAGGCCAGCTCTTTTCTAGGCCGCTTTCCTGCCCGAGGTCTACCACAGCTGGAGCAAAACGACTTGCAGGTGGTTCAGTGGGCAGGAGATCACACAGCCCAGGCTGGTCCCGCCCCTCAGCACCGAGGGGGGAGTCACGGCTGCCTGCCATTGGTGGCTGACAAGGAGCAGGAAATGCCTGACAGCTTTGATTAAGAACTCCCAGGCGCTGAAGTTTCAGAGCCCTATGTGTTCTTTCTTGCTCTCTCCGTCTCTCCCTCCCCTGCCAACATAATAGTCCCCAAAACTTGGAAGCGTTACTTTTTGGACTACACATCCCAGAATCCCTAAGCCTGCATGGACATCAGGCTGCTTGGAGGATTCTGAGAGCTGAAATTCCCAAAAGTAACCACATCAAGTTCAGTTTAGATGCTGTGTCTTCTTTCTATCAGTCCCTTTTGTTTCCTCCCTAAGTTCACTGTGAATGAATGTGAATAGCACATGGCATGATTGCCATACCAATTACCACTTCTCTGCTTTGAATTAAGGATTCATGGTTGGCCCTCCATAGCCACCGATGCCTTATTCAACCATCCACAGCATGAAAATATTTTAAAAATATATACATACTCAAAAGCAAACTTTGATGTTTTGCATTTTATATAAGGGGCAGCATTTTACTACAGCATTATACTTAATGGGACTTGAGCATCCACAAATTTTGGTATCATGGGGGGTCCTGGAACCAAACCGTAGCAGATACCAAGGACCCACTGTACTTTTACAAACCAGTTTCAAGTTGCAAACCATTTCCCCTTTTTGGTAGCTGATTATTATATTCAAAGCCTTAGATTCTCAGTAAGTTTTGCTGGGAATTCAACGAAATTAATATACTGTTCTAGATAATTTCAGGAATGTCACTTGTTTCCATGGGTCTGATGGAAAGCATTATTTTCATGCAACAGGATTAGGATGGGGAAAGCTATCTGATTGTCTTTCCCCTGCATTTCAATTTTTAAAATCACATTTTCCTCACCTTCAATATGAAGATATCTGCGAATCTGAGACATTTATTTAAAGTTTAACTGAAACCACACACCCGCACCCCGTTAACAGAAGTCAGACTGAACAACATTTCGTTGTATATTTCAGCTATCTAGCAGTGAAAGATCAGGAGCCATTCAGGAAGAGTGTAAAAAAAATCTAAAATAAACATATTTTTATTTAGACAACCAAAGGATCCAAAATGCATTGAGCAAGATTTTGAAGCTCACAGAGTTCTTCATCAGGCGTGGATGTTAAAAGTCACTTTAGAGAAAGAACTGAGACAATGGAGGGTCAAAGAACAGCATATTTTCCTGAGATGTTAAAGCTGAGTTTAAGATGCTGGCACAGGAAGATTTAGTTGTCTAAATACTCTGAAGGCACCAGATCCTATTTGATCTTGGACCATAAGCAGAGCCAGCTCTAGTTTGTACTTGGATGGGAGAATGCCAATGAATATCAGGTGCTATAGGCTAGATTTCAGGGGAAGGAGCTGGCAAAACCACCTCTGCGTATTCCTTGCATAGGAAAACCCTATGAAAATCATGGAGCCACCATAAATTGACAGGCAACTTGAAGGGAGGTTTGACACAGATAAAGGCCACACACCTTCCTGGCTGTATGGCAGCTGTAACACAGCACTACAGACATAGAGACTTAAAGCCAGAATTTTAAGAGTTATGCATTCCAAGCCCACTGCCTTAATCTTTTAGTTTTCATTTCTGTCACACAGCATTTTTAAAAATAAAATTAAAAATCTTAAGTTCTTTCCATCCCAAATATGAAAAAATGTGAATGTTGGAAAATTCTTATCAAAAACAAACTGAAATGAAAATCCTACCCATCCCTAACCAGGAATGTTCAGACACACATTCCTTCCTACCACAGCAGAAAACTTGCTCCTGTAGAACAGGCTGGGGGGTAATCCTTCTATTGTTGCACCTGGCAAAAGAAAGAGTAGTCAAAAATAGTAATCAAAAATGTGCATACACAGAGAAAGATTTTAGGCACACACAGAGGTCTTATTTGGGACAAGACACCTTCAGATATTTGCACATTCATTCTCTCTTTCTATCATGCACATACACAACACACATACATTCTTCTCCTTACACACAGAGCAATGTAATGTTTTGCAGAGTTTGGAAATGACATTATTTTACTTATTTTGGGCCACAACTAAAAAAAACAAACTGTACAAAGTACAAACTCTAGTTTTGGACTACAACTCTTGCTTGTTAACTGAGCAATCAGAAGTAACAAGCAGGACTAGTGACAAAATGTTGCATTTTGAATTGCTCCTGTCTAGCCAGCCAACTAGCCAATTTCTTCCAGCCAGCCAGGTGTACCTCCTTTCTGGATAATCTGTTACATTTACCATCTCCTTTCTCTAGCTTATTTGCTTCTTCTCTGACCTTTCCCCATAACATCCTCATCACTGTCTGGTCACCAGGCATGCTATGTCCTCATTCAGCTACAGTATTTGTTTTTTATGGCATGCCCCTACATTTACTCCCCCCACCCCCAACATAGAAACCCCCCAGGCTCATAGAAACCCTGTGGATGAGACAACTCCAAGACCCCCTATCCTCCACTGCTCTGCTCAGGTCCTTCAAATTCATGGCTGCGTTCTCTTTGATTGAGAGTATCTATCTGGCATGTGGTCTTCCTTTTTTAAAAAAACAAACATAATATATTAATATAAAAATTTTACCTTAGAAGCCAACAAATCAATTGCATCGTATCTCAAAAGCTATTAACGTATCCCTCATGTATATACATCATATTTCCTCGATTTATTTATTTATTTTACCCCTCCCACCCTCACCCCAGGAGCGGTGTTTTATTGTTAATTTCTTTTTTCTCCCACATGGAAAATCATTTTGACTGTTCCTTAACAATTTCATACCCCTTCTCTTCCTCGACAAACTCAAGCCCCGTACAGACAGGCCAAAATAAAGCTGCTTTGGGTCACTTTGGAGTTATGCTGTTTAAATGATGCATGCGTCCTAAGAGTCCAGAAGCCACGCCAAGGGCATGCTCCAGTCCTTAGGTCTGGAGCATGGCTTTGGCACGGCTTCGGGACTCTTAGGAGGTACGCCTCATTTAATCAACATACCTCCAAAGTGACCCGAAGCAGATATATTTTGGCCTGTATGTACGGGTCCACTATCATTGCATTACATTATTTTCCAGTTATTAACCCAAACATCTTCTTTCAATTCACCAAAAGAAAACCCCCTTCTTTTTTTCCATTATAAAATTGAACATCATATATTCTGATATATATTGCTTCCATCTATTACAGTTCCACTTTTCTTTATACTTCTGTCCATATGCAATTATTGCATGTGCTGCTACAATTAACTGCTTGATTAAATATTCCTCCTTCTTCTGTAATCTTATATTCCTAATATTACCAGTTATACATCTTTCTGTATTTAATTGAATTTTACTTTATGAATTTCTTGTTCTATTTCTTTCCAAAATCTTTGAACTTTGCAGCACTCCCACCACATATGGATATATGTTCCTTTCTTTCCACACCCATGGCATGTGGTCTTCCTCTCTTTCTCTTGCCTTCTACCTTCCCTAGCATTATCATCTTTTTTAGTGAGACAGGCCTTTTCATGATGTGGCCAAAGTACAACAACATCGGTTTCTTCATCTTTGCTTCCAGATAGGTTTCAGGTTTGATCTCGACAAATTTTGGAATCCTCTAACTATGCATGGCCCTCCTTCTGCACCATACTGTATCTCAAGGGTGGGTAGACCTAGAAAGACATGTGACCCCCCAAAAGGCTTCTGGACTCCATGAACTGTTTATTTTCAGACTTTCCCACCTCCAAGGATTATGTTTCCTCTCCTAGACGCCCCCAGGAGAGTTGATTTACCTTTTCAGTAGGTTGCTGGCCTCCCTTGGTATCTACTGGGGTTTGGTTTAAGGTTCTCCTGTGGATAGCAAAAATCCATGGATGCTCTAGTCCCTTTATATTCAGTGATGCAGTAAAGCAGTGCCTCTTACATAAAATGGCCAAATGAAGGTTTGGAATTTTTTTGGTTGAATATTTTCAAGCAGTGGGTGGCTGAATCCATGGGTGCAACAACAACAAAAAAAAACAAAAACAGAATACAGAGGGTCAACTGTACTATACAAACATTGCTCAAGATGGATCACTGTAGATACATCTCTGGATGCAACCTCCAAAAGCCAGGCAACCCCACCAACATGGGGATTTCTGTAGTGCTGGAGAACAATGCAGTAAGTGAAGAAATACCCAGTTCTCTCTTGGCAGTGGGGTGTTTTGTGGGAGACAGCCCACCCTGCTGGTCAATAGTCCATGCTAGCAGAACGTTATAAAGACTTTAGATAAGAATTAGTATCTAGCTTTCTTCTCCTGCCCAGCTCTTTTTCATGTCTTTTATTTATATTTTTTAACCCAGATGCAAAGCTTGGGAAAGAAACTTTTAGTAGTACAACTCCCAAAAGGGGAATTCTGGGATATATGGCACAAAAATATAACTTTACTCACAGCGTATAACTACTCTCAGGGCCTTCTTTTGGCTAAGTAATAAATGAAAAAAAAATGTTCAACAAATAAACCAGCTGCCAGTGTAGCATTCCAGATGTTGTTAGACTGTTTTGGCTTTCAGCAAAGATGGACAACATAGCTAGTGATGAAGGACAATGGGTTCTGCAGTGCAACACCATCTGAATAGCCATAAATTGAATGTCTCAGGTCTCTTTGAAGCCCATAATTGCATGGAGAATTATTTTTGTTTGTTGATGGCACAAGTCATAGAATCACAGAAGGCTGTCTTATATTGAGTCAAACTCTTGACTCCTCTAGATTAATTCTGTTGACATTGACTGGTAGCAGCTCTCTGAGGTTTCAGTGAGAAATCTTTTATTGCCCTAGCAGGAAATGCCAGGATTTGAATCTGGGGCCTTCTGCATTCAAAGCACATGCTCTGTTGCTGAGTCCTAGATTCACTCATCCACGAATATGTCTACATTCTTTTTAAATCTGCTATTGTTCTTCACATTAAAAATAAATGCAGTTTTCTTTTTCCACAGTGCTAATTGTTCAACATAGCCAATGAAATTAGTAACAGGTTGTAATGTACGTAAAAGTTTATTCGGTCATTGACCAGCAAAAGTAACAGGTTCTCTATGCATGAGCACAGAGTACATATGTACTATTCCAGAAAGAAGAAGAAGGGGAGTGGTTGCTCTTCTAGGAATGAGAAGGGTTACATTGTTCTGGTCTTACACTGGAACTGATATTCAGAGCAGTAATAAATCATGGATTTGGTATGACAGGCAGGATTAGCACAGGTGCTTTACAAGCCATTCTTCCCTCGTCCTAACTCTTCTGCAGCTACTAGTAGATGTCAGTAGATGCAATGCTTGGAGGGAAGAGTCAAATACCAAGAGCCCAAGAAAAGGAGAGGCTTCCAGATTAACTGAGCAGATGCAAAGGGAAATGCCTAGCTACTCTGCAAAGTTCAAACTCCTCCAACAACATGATTTAAAGCTACCAGACAGCAAGAGAACATGGGGGGGGAATGTAGCAGAGCCAATTGGGTTGCACGTAATTCTTCATGCTATCACCCTTCAAGAGCAATCCTTTTCCAGTTAATTCTTTTTTAAAAAATGCTGAATGTCTAGAGGCCCACCATCAGAAGAATAGAAATGCTGTTTAAAATACCATTTGAAAAGACATCTGATGTGCATCATCTGCTTCCACTCTGGCTCTGAAACAGCCATTGATGTATGCATCGCTAAGATAAAGCCAGAGCTTGGAAAAGTTGGCTTTTGGGACAACAGCTCCCAGAAGCCCCCTTTTTCACACTCTGGGTAAGGTATAACACTGGAACAGGCAAGACATTAAACTGAAGGGGGATTTCATCTCAGTAAATGTTTTTGTTTAGAACTGGACTGAAAGACCACAGTCCTGTATCCATTGCTGTGTGTTGAAGCTAAGTTGGAAATCACCACTCGCTGGAAGAGCTCTGTTACTTCACAATCAATTTCAGATGACCTGATGGAGACTTTTCTGCAGTTTCCCCTTCTCTTCCCCTCACCTTTGCACTACAAATATGTAACACTGGACTACATTAATAATGTTTATGGTCTTGCTGGAAGGGATTGTAACAAGGGGAAGCACTATTGACCTGTCACCTGCATGTCCTCCTGACTTCAGCTCTTTTTGCATGCTTCCTTGGCCAATACTGCTGCTAGAAGCATGCCATCAAACTCGCAGTGACATGAATGAAACCCATTTCCTTCCATTGCCATCTGAAGCGGAAGAAGATACTCTGGCCCCTCCAGGGTGTATGGTTGTATGGCATAGGATGGCACTCTATGACCATCCTGTACCATAGACAGCCATTGCAGTTGTTGCCAAATGTTGGTGGCAACTGCATTAGCAAAAGGGACCTCAAAGATAATGGTCAATTTGTGATGGCTGCTGATTTGCAGAAGGAGTGCAGCCCTACTGGGAAGTCCAATTTGTCTCTGTGTTTGAAGCCTGCACTATCATAATCAGTCACTAGATGGAGGTCTTCTCTAACCACTGCACATGAAATGGACACAGTAGATATTCGATGGTGATGTGCACCATGCCAGAATGTAAACCTTGAGATGTCAGTGCCCATGAGTACACTGAGATATTGTGGTCACAATGCATCCAACTTTGATTGGAACATGAAGGTTTCAGGGCATCAAACTAAGGATTCTAACCTTTGCAGTGTAGTGCTTTCATGGGGGGGGGGGGGTGTTACAAAGAAGAAGACTTCCCAAATCAGTTTCAGATATATGTATTTTTAAACAAATAAATAAATCAATTTGCTGGGTTTTTTCTAACTATTATGAAAAAAATGATACATGAACAAATAATGGTGGACCCAACACTGGAATTATACATACTGTACAACTATGTTCCATGTTGGGGTCATGAAATAAGCAGAATCTCTTTCCTGGACACAAGCATTATTTGTCCCCATTTTATAGCTGCAGAGGCAGAGAAGACCAGTCCACAAAGTAGTTACAAATAATAATAAAAAATGTCAGTCAACAGGTGTACTGAAGGACCCAGTTTACAAAAGCACACTATCATTATATAATGAGCTAATCTCACATAGCAACTTGAAAAGAATGAGGCTATTCAAATAGCTCTCCTAGAACTACTAGGTTTTGGGAAATAATATTGTTGTTCTGAATTCCACAGACAAATTTAATTTGCCCCCTGTTATTCCCAGGCAAATTCCAGCAACACTTAGTACCACTCTCATGCATATGCATAGTAGAGATGTGGGGAGGGGCTCTTATCTACCACCACTACCCACTACCCTATTACCGTGCCTTTTCCACATTCATAGCTTTAAATGTAGGGATGAAGCTGTTCATCTAATCTGCCTATATGGGAGCAGAAAAATGCAAAGCATAAAATCCTTTTGTATGCAGATATATTGGAGAATGAAATGCATACTCCTATCCCAGGTTGTGCAAAAATAGTCTTCCAAGTGTTGGCAAAAACTCTCATCATTGAGCATGCTGTATAGAGATGATGTGAGTTGCAGTCCCTTAACATCTGGAGCACTACTGTTTGCCCATCCTTGTCATTAGTTGGATGCAAGACTTAGGGTGTATCTGCACTGTAGAATGAATACAATTTGACACTGCTTTAACTGGCATGACTCAATGTTATGAATTTCTAAGATTTATAGTTTTACAAGGTCTTTAGCATTCTCTGTCAGGGAGCTCTGGTGCCACAACAAACTACAACCCCCAGAATTTCATAGCAATGAACCATGACAATTCAAGCGATATCAAACTCCATTATTTCTGTAGTGCCAGTACAGCCTTAGAAAGACTTAGAACATCCCTACTGACTTCTATGAAATTCATAACTTGACCCATTGGATTCAGCGAGTCCAGTTTGAATAAGTTTAGATTCCATCCAGCATTTAGTTACTGTTACTCATTCAAGGATGTCTCTGAGCCAAGATGCCATAGATGTCAAAACATCTGACTGTCTCAAAAGTACTACAAAATTACTTTGCATGTGAATGAGGCAAGTCACTGACCAGTGATATGAAGCACACTCTTTCCTGTCTACCTTAATGTCATTACAGCTGCCCCAACAATAAGCAACAGCGCAAGTCATAGCATGCACCAGCACATGGACCATGTGATATTCCTCCTCCAACGTTCACAGAGGCCATAGCCTGTTACAAGAAAACGAAATAAAGTTACACTTACATGACAAAAGGAATAATGATGTCCCTAAGTAAATTATAATCATAATGTAACACAGGTATGGCTTTGCAATTGCAAAAGGAGCTAATTACAAGTTAGCGATCTATAACTAGTTGCTTTCAAGCTCTACAAGGCTTAGTTGCATTAGCAATCATGCAAGTTTAGCTGATGGTGAAGAAAGCTAGGAATTGCAGTCCAACAACATCTGGAGGTCAGCAGGATTCCCACCTCTGGACAAAAGCACGATCAATTCAGTCTGGGTCTAACCAACTGTAAGGAATCCTACAAGTGCAGGAATGAATTCTCAGAATGAATAGTGGTGACTTCTGGAAATTTCCTGCTGTTTCAAAGGATGCTCCAATATCGGCAGCCAAGAGTAAAATTAAGAGCTGCACAAACGATGGTACATTTGCAGATGCATTAATCAAAAGCCACTTTGATCCCTCAATGTGATTCAAATAAGGCACTTGATACCTGACACCACTCCATAGCATGCAGCTCTAATAAAATTTTGGCCCATACATATATCTTTATAAATATGAAAGAAGAGGTGTGCTAAAGAAGTTGATTAATAAGCACCATGGCTCAAGCAGCCTTGAACATCTGTGAGTTACACTCATCTATTAAATTATACCAATCTGTATTTTAATAAGTAAAAGATACCTGTGCTGCCATCCATCAAAATAAACTCAGGAAACACTTAATATTATCATCATTTTTCTTGGTTGAACACAACTTATGAAATATGAATCCAATACGAAGAATGCTGTACTTGCTGTTATGATCAAATATGTTTTTACAGGTGCACCAAATATTCCGTTTTCATTTCACTTTCAAACTGTTGAAAATATAAAGCATGTTTTATGTTCCATAGGTAGGCAATATTGCTTCTTCCTCTCCACCGCCCCCTTCCCCACATGGCACCCATTATTATTGAATGATTACCACATCTTCCCCCCTCCCCTCAAAACAGGCCATACAAGTAGCTTAGTAATGAAAAGACAGATCTATGGAACAAAGAGCATTTAAAACGTTTCTAGCATTCTTTAGCATTGTTGTAGCTGAGGCACAAAATTACACAAAAAGTGTACAAATGTTGAGAAATAAAGTGTGTGCATTTGGTTAGGTCAAGCTCCGCCACATAAATTTGTATGCACAGACACAGGCACACATACAAGGATATTTCATATCCTTTCCATGGTTCCATTACATCTCACACCAGGAAAAAATGGTATTTTCACAGGGAGACAAATAGCTTAGAATATTTCACAATGGCGGGATACAAACCGCCATATAGTACGTAGGGTTAGGAAGGGGCGGTGCTTCCGCACCCGCCTAACCCTAGTACGTATACAATACGTACAAGATGGCGGCGCCCCTTCCACATGGGCGCCGCCATCTTTACGTACTGGACGCATAGTGTCCAGACGTGTCGCGGGGCCTATGATGTTGCGAATGCGCCAGCGGCGCCTCGCGACATCATAGAGGCGCCGCAAAAAGAAGCTCCGAAATGGAGCTTCTTTTTTGCTCCGCGCGGGAGCCGCGCGGTTTGGCTGCTACGGCTCCCTTGTGGAGCAAATGGCGCTGGTGGGGGAACGCCGCAAAGCGGCAGTTTGTATCCCGCCAATGATACTTTAAAAACAGTTATTTACGTCTGGTTTATACTATCCATCCAAACCAGAAATGCCCAGAGGTTTCCATGTAGGTAGTGAGGTGGGGCCACCTTAGATTTTTATTTCAGCCTTCAAATCACTTATCCAAGGTTCTTAACCTATTTGGGGGTAGAAATCATGACCTTGGATAGTTCGAAGTCCAGAATAAAACTGAAAGTGGACTCACTGTTCTACTGACATGAAGCCACTAGACAACCCTGATCCCAACAGGTAGTGATGTTTTAGCAGCTAATATGGTAACTGGATGCCAGGGGACCACATGTAGCCCATAGCGTGCAGAGGGGGTTTATTTCCAAGAAGATCTGAGCCTCTAGATTAAAATCAGAACGACTAATAAAACTTTGTGCAAAGGGAAAGAAATAAAGTTCTTAAGTGGACAAACAAAACAGTAACATGAAATGATGAAAATAACTTTTTAAAACTGGAAGGTTGGCTGTTTTGTATGAGCTTTGCAGGTAAAAATGGATTAAAGAAGGAAGTGAACCATTTTGAGAGAGAGGAGTTTGTTTTGGCTGAGAGAGTTATATCATTGAAAGCACAATTTTGGAGGACTTTTTTGATGAGAAGACTGGAGGCATTAATGAAGATGCAGAGGAGATGAACAACATTGAATACAGAGCAGAGAATAACATATGGAAAGATTTTGGAAAGAAAAACTATATCATTTTGTGGTTACATAGATTTCTGGAAGCGGGAAAATGGGGATAAAAAGTATAAAAATTAATAGGAATGCCCTCCTCGTCTTTTCTGTAATCTGTTGATTGATACCCAATGTGTGAGAATGCAAAGGTTTGGCAAAAAAATGAAGATGATATTTAAGTAGGTAAGAGTAAACAAATAAGGATTGGTTTAAGATGTTAATATGGGGTTCACAGATTGGAAGTTGGTTTAATGCAAAGAAAGTGGTCATAAGCTTGTTGATATAAGAAATTATTGAAAAGAGGGAAATGTTATTATGGTTGCCCTATATATTTAGGATAGCTGTAAATATGGAAATGGGGTGTATAGATAATTAACTAAGGACAGCCAAAATTCTTTGTGGAGGGTTGAGAGACATAGTTGAAGTTATGATAGACTGATGTTAAATAGGGAATTAAAGGAGGTAATTTGATTAGTTTAAAGTTATCCAAAAGTTAAGTATCTAAAGTTAGGAAGCAAAGTGTTAAGGCTTTGCTTAATTTAGGGCAGAGTAGGAGTAATAGCAATAACTGAAGATTACTAATCTTTTCCAACAAATATATATATAACATTGTGACTGTCTGCAGGGAGTGTGTGTGTGTGTGTGTATACAATTATATCAACTTTGTGATCGTTAAGAAGAGTATTTTATGGAAAGGTGGTTAATCATTTAGTTTTAGTGTATGAGAGAAGCATTTTAATTTTTTATGGATTAACATAAGTTATCCACCACTGAAGAGAAAGTTGGAAGTCTCTTTTATCTTTCATGTACTTGCTTTCTTTCTTTTTTGATATCTACTTTTTTCTTTTTCATATTTCCTCCCTGTTGTTCTTTACATTTTTATGGTTTTTGTAATATCAGGAAATTTGTAATGAAAATAATGTTTAAATAGGAAAATGCTATCCTAGTTGGGGAAGGGCTGTGTTACACAAATGTAATGTGCGCATTCACTATTTTGATAGCAACCCTTTCTGTTTAACTTGAGGGAAAGCCTTTGCATGCTCCATTCATGCTTCAAAATGCGAGAAAAATGCAGCATACTGTGCTCTTAACAGGTGAGTTATTGTAGCAATGTGTTGTTATTGTATGCCTTCAACTGGGGTGTCTTGGCAAGATATGTTCAAAGGGGGTTTGCCTTCCTCTGAGGCTGAGATAAAGAGACTAAACAGACTGGCATAAAACGCCAGCATCAGGGTGGAGTGGGGGCGTAGTGACTGCATGCCACTCTGCCCTGATGCTGGCACCATGCCGCCCACCTGACCACACAGCAGGTGGCATCATGCCACTTTTTTGGCGCAGCGTTTAGATGTGCTGCACCAAAGAAATGCTGAAAAGCCACAGCTGCTGTGGCAAGGGTGCCCTTTTACCACTCTAAAAAGGAGTGGCATATTGCCAGTTCTTTTTGGCATGGTAAAGCACTGGGTTTGGCCTGTCGTGTACGGTTGCTGCAGGCCCAATCAAGCACTGAAAGGGGAAGCATCAAACTACCATTTCAACACCATCTGTTTTGCCCCAAAGTGAGTTACCCAAAGTCACCCAGTAGGTTTCCATAGTTGAGCAGGGATTCAGACCCTGGTCTCCAGAGTTGTAGTCCAACACACAAACCATTCTCGATTTGCGTTGGCCACTCTTGCTGGTGTCCTGTTATGTATCTTTGCAATTCAGTAACTGGGTTTCATAGTGCCTCTGTTACTTAGTTAAGTGCACACAAATTTACATTGGGTGAAAAGTCCAGCCATGGTAGATATTATCTAAGGCCAAGCAGATTGTATTAGCAACCGAGCTCCTCTCTCTGATCCATTGGCAGTGGAAAAATTAAATAACAATAAATTAATACCCCTCTGTATTACAATTCCAAAGGGCTGCTGTCTGAAGTAGGTGCCTCACTCCACCTGACTGTACTGGATCTGGTGGGTCATTAGAAGTTCTGCCAATTCAATGACTTTTTCAGTTTCTTCACCTGCACACCAGGAAAGAACTAGCGACTAAATGCCTGCATGCTGTATCACTGCTAAATAAAGGTAATTGTGTCTTGGTGGATGAAGGTGTAGAAATGTAATCAACAGAAATACAGTGGGGGAAAACACAGTTTTCCATCTGCCAGATATACAAGGGTGCATTTACGGGAGGGCAAAATGAAGCAGCTGTGCCACCAAATAATTCTGCCCTCACCATGAAGTTTTTCTTCAGTTCCCAAATGTGTAGTATTTCAGTGACTGAAAACTTCAACCATGTATTTAAAAATACAGTTTAGCTATCTAAAGAAAAAGTGGCAGGAAAGTTACCAAGGAAATGTGAACACAGCAGATGAAAGAATTCTAGATGTGAAAAATTTTCCTTGACACTCTCTGCAATGCTGGAAATTTGAGGACTGAATGCAAATTTCCATTGAGGTGGTAAAATTATTATTTGAGGGAACAACACTTTCATTTTGCCTCCCCACCATAGCTAAACCCTTGCAGAAAGTTAGTAAAGATTCTAGAAAACACATTGCGATTGAGTGTTCACAGAATTCACGCCACACAAAACCTAAGCAGCACCATTTACATTCCCTTTGTGTCTCCTCAGTGCACAGGACTCCAATTTATTTACATTTCTGTTTGTTCTAGCACCTTATTACTTGTGTGTCATGAATGCTCTCCCCCTTCCCTAGTTATATTTCACCCATCACATTTGGTTTCAGTGGCTCAAAATCTGGGCCCAACTCAATAGCAAAGAGGAAAGCATCAACAGCATTGCACTCGCACGCCATAAAAAAGTCATCTTTGAAAAGTAAATGTAACCACAATTTGTTTTAAAAACAAATTGAACTGAGGAGTGCGGGATCACTTCAAGGGTTGGGGTTTGTCATTCCACCCCCATCACACCCCAAGAAGGAAAAAAACAACTATCATCAAAGCACTCGTTCAGTACAGGTGCAACCAACATTGAAATTGCGGCCCTGCCAAAATTCCAGCTGGGGTGATGTCAGCTCTATTAATGGGGACTTGGAAAACAGCTGATGGGAGGACAGAGAGGGGGAAACTGGAAATACAAAGTTCCACAGAGTGGGAATAGCTTGGCAATGGCAGAAACAGCAGGGCAGTCAGAGCATGGCATCAGGAATGGAAATTAATTAACACATTAAACAGCTTGAGTTTATGTCATTTACTCAAGAGAATAGCCTAGATTAGTTCAGTCAAGCTAATGGAGGGAAGAGAAAGTGAAGGCAATTAGCACTAGAAGTACTATATACGTATGTCATTTCTCGGGGTAAAAGATCTTTGCTTAGGAAAAAAAAAGTCTCCAAGAACTGAGAACTAAAACTGAGTGTTTTAAGAGTAAAAATACAAAGAGTGAGAGTAAAATCGTAAAGGATTTAAATGATAGCCCCATGCAGAATCAGAACCATTTGTCTAGCATGGTAGTGTAGTTTTTTTGTTGTTGTTGCTGTTAGTGTTATGTGCCTTCAAGCTGACTGCAACTTATGGCAACCCTGTCTCAGGGTTTTTCTTGGCCATGTTTATTCCAAGGAAGTTTGCTACTTCCTTTCCCCTAGGCTTAGAGAATGTGACTTTCCCAAGGTTACCCAGTGGATGCCAATTCTGGTCTCCCAGAGTCCTAGTCAAGTACTACTTGGCTCTTCCTGATAGTACAGTTTACTATATTAACCAAGAGCATAGGGTGCAAAGTCTATAGAAAGAGCAGAGAATTGCATATAGGGTGGAACCATTCTATATGTCCAAGAGGCCATAGTGATAAACAGACCAGAAACCTTCAAAGTGGCTGACTCCTCCCCCAAACCATGTGGTGAAAAGTGGATACAAGGTATGAAGAATATGTCACTGCTCCCTCCAATCAAAGTGCTCAGAATGATATTGAGATAGAGAAGAAAACCAAGGAGGCATTCAGTGGATAAAGTGTTGTACTGATGCATGACTAGAGTTACGTGCCCATACACTGAATAAACCACCTCCCAGTCATGAGAAAGAGGTAACCAACAATAGGAAATGAGGCCAGACTTAATCCTAAGTAGACCCAGGACTGGCTATATGTGAAAAGTTTTGAACTAGCTGGAAATATTGACTATGGCAAAGGATATGCCAGTAGGAAACTATCAAAGGAGTTCAGCACAGTCACATTTTACTTGTCCAAAATGAAGGGCCAGACAAAAAGAAAGTTGCATTTTTGCCAAGTATTTCAATTTATTTGGAGTACTTTAAACAGAGGACCAGTTGAAGGTTCTGGAAACCATGCCCTATGAGGAACGACTTAGGGAGCTGGGGATGTTCAGCCTGCAGAAGAGAAAGTTAAGAGGTGATATGATAGCCCTGTTTAAATATTTCAAGGGATGTTATATTGAGGAGGGAGCAAGCTTGTTTTCTGCTGCTTCATAGTCTACGACCTGGAACAATGGATGCAAGCTACAGGAAAAGAGATTCCACCTCAACAATAGGAAAAACTTCCTGACAGTAAGGGCTGTTCAACAGTGGAACACACTCCCTCTGAGTGTAGTGGAATCTCCCTCCTTGGAGGTCTTTAAACAGAGGCTGGATGGCCATCTGTTGGGGATGCTTTGATTGTGATTTCCTGCATGGCAGGAGGTTGGACTGGATGACCCTTGTGGTCTCTTCCAACTCTATTTTTCTATGATTCTATGAATTAAAATTAAAATTCTGAATGGATTTGAGTATAAACAAGTACAAATAAATGAGCACTGGGACAAAAAAAATCTCACCTCCCATGATGGAGGTGTACTAAAACTGTGCATGATGTGGTGAAAATGACATCTAATAGTAAATCCTGGGGCCGTCCATGGAAGATGAATGGTGGTAGATTCAGGACAGTAAAAAAAAAAGTTCTTCACATAGTACATAGCTAAAGAAATGCAGTTCTCTATCAGTAGTCCTTTTGACAACTGTCAACTTAGGTGGCTGTAAATTCATGGCAAAGCAATGTCTTTCAGCCACTATCACTGTGTGTCTGTATGCCAGTTGTTGGGGAATCGCCAGGAATTTATGGCTTATAATATGGTCCTCATGTTCTGCTTGCAGGCTTCCCAAAGGTACCCAGTTGTTCACCGTGGATACAGAATGCTTGGCAAGGCAATAATTTGTTCTTTTCCAACTAGAGCTCTTTTCATGTTCTTAATGTGAGACAGCTTATTTCCCTTGATGGGAAAAAGTGATTTTATTTGTGTGATATTAAGAAGTGTATTATGGCATGCATGGTACAAGAGAGATGCTTTTCCTTCACAGTAAATGAAGGTAGAGGAGAAAACACCACTCCTTGAGTTTACCAGAAACAGTCACATACAGCTCCCAACTGATACCACTCAGACACATCATCAATAAACTACAACCCATTCTGGATAATAATGGTGTTTTACAGAGCGCCGCTGTTTGCTCCATGAGGGAGCCGCAGCAGCCACACTGTGTGGCTCCCACGCAGAGCAAAAAAGAAGCTCCAAAATGGAGCTTCTTCTTGCATTGTGCTAATGATGCCGCCAGGCGCCAATGGCACACTCACAACGTCATTAGTGCCGTGTGACATGCGGGCGCACAGCGTCCGCTACGTCAATATGGCAGCGGCCGTGTGGAACGGCCACCGCCATATTGTACGTATTAAATACATACTAGGGTTAGGGGGTTGCAGAAGCACCGCCCCTTCCTAACCCTAATACGTATTTAATACGTATTTTTTGGCAGTCTGTAACCCGCCAATGCCACTCTTTCCTGGTGGCAGACCTTTACTCACCAACAGACAGCCTCCAAACCTCAAACAGGTATTCACCCACAGGAGATACATGACTCAGATGCAGACACAGGTACTAAGCCTTGCCACAAACCATGATGCCAATGAATCATGTATCACACAGACAACATACATCACACAGATTTAAGGTAGATTGGAAAAAGAAGCAACAGAATTGGAGTTCATCCATAAACTACAGTCCCTCAGCAGTGGATTGAACAAGGATAATGGCTTCCTGGCTCACTACACACATGTCAACATTACCTGACCCCATCCGAAAAGGGGGGGGGTCCTACACTCATCTGTTTTCCCCACCTACAGGCTAGTTTCCAAAGCCAAACTGGTCTTGCCACTTCATTTCCATATGGAGACTCTATCCAAACTTTTGTTCCACTTGATAAGCAATTTCTGAATGTATGTTCTCTTTCAAACTGAGAGGATGACACATATCTTCCAAATTACCCACTGTTTGCAAGCTATAAGCCTGGATGATAAACTTCAGTGCAAGTCATCTCAAATGAACGATGTGTAGACTAACATATTTCACCCCAAAGTGGCTATTTAAGAAGTGAGAAAGGCTGGAAAATTCATCACGCCAGCTTGGCACAACTCAAATTAAACAGCAAACAATGTTTACATGGAAAGAAATAGCAGAAGAGAACTCCTGCATGCCTAAAGCAAATACAGCTAAGAGACAACATATGATTTGTAGTGTCACACAACTATAAATGTTTCCCAGACAAACATGCTTAGAAGACAGCTTGATTTGATGGTGAACATATGATGTTGAATTACATCTCTTATAATAGTGGATTTCTAGACATAGGTATGAAGGCATCCTCCAAATGAAAGGCACAAGAAATGGAAGAAAGACATGTGGGTAGCAAAAAGGTTTCTTCTGATTTCTTTTCAGCAGGGCCCCTCAGTCCTATGTGTAATTGGATTTGTGAGTTTTTGAAAATCCCAGGTTTTGTTCCTGTGCAAACCAATTTTATTTTGGAGATCCCCATGACATTTTCTTCATTTCAAAGTATTTCCTGGGAGCTCTCAGCATTACCAAGGACTTTGAATTCCTTCTTCCCAGATCCATTAACATTAACCCAGAATTTTCTGAGAGATACCTTTCTGAAATCAAAGAAGTGTATTATAAGCACCCAGGTTATAATTCACTGATGATACTTCATCCAGTGCCACATCTCAAGAATCATGTATCACACAGACAACATACATCACACAGATTTAAAGTTAAAGCGTACTATCACAAAATATGGCTCACTTAGGATGTAAGTTCTTACAGATCAGGAAGACAGGAACCACAAGGCTGTTTTTTATCCAAGGCCATTATTACCCACAGATTAATCTTTTCAAATCCTAGTGGCTATAGAGTACTATTTCTCATCCATTTCCACTCAATAGCCTACCTCCAAAATTACTACATAAAATTATTTAGACATTGTGACTGATACAACATTTAAGCAGATAATAATGGCCTTAGATAACAACAGTGTTGTGTTTCTATTTTGCTTTTGTTGAAAATGTTGCTGGTGTTATGTTGCTTTTGGACAGTACTTCAATAAATGTACTGTTTATTGTATAATATTGTTTATCCTGTGCTTATATAGATGTGATATAATACAGTTTTTTACAGTGGTGGAAATCACGTAGCCCTACAGATGTTGTTGAAAAACTCCCAGCTTTCTACTGCATTGACTATGGTAGCTAAGGCTGCTGGAAGGTTGAATCCAACAACTTGTGGAAAAATATGTTATTTCTACCCGGGCCTAAATCCTGTTGTGAGTCCTGCTTAGAGTAAACCCATTCAATCAATGTAAGATTTACCCACATGTTGACTCACTATTTAACCATTGACTGAATAGGTCCACTCTAGTTGGGACTAACCAACAGGATGCCAGCTCTGGTTTGTTATAGTAAATACATTTTATGCCTTGCCTAGTACATGCTGTCAAGCATTTTGTGGGGGAGGGGGGACGACTTTCTCAGGTGTTGTTTGGTGAATATAAAGACGCTTCCTGTGTCTAGTTCCTGAGATATACTGTGCGCCCTTAGCATATATGGGATCCGTTCCGGACCCCACTGCATAAGGAAAAAAATGTGGGACCTCAAGTCACATTTGTTTCAATGGCTGTGCACTTCTGCATATGGCACTGCATATGCGCCATGGGTGCACACACCATTTTAACATCCGTGGCTTGCTGTCCATGTAAGCATAAAGCCACAGATGGTAAGCCCATGTATGGGATGGGTGCACTGTATCACACTCTGGCATGGAAAAAAAAAAGAGAAGGTGGAAATATATAGGCTCACACTTCATACTGCTACAAATTTGTGGGCATCTATCTAAGCTTTCTTGTTTTGCTTTTTTGGCTGAGACTCTCAGAATCCCCCAACCAACATGGACATAAATTTGAAAGGTTCTAGCTCTTTCCTCAAGTACTGTTCAGAAACCTCTGCACAATATTGTTAGGGTAGGCCAACACTGGGAGTCTAGGACAGACCTTCCAGACGTTTTGGAGTTTAGACCACAACTCCCACAATTCCTCCTGATTGGGCATGTTGGACAGGGTTCCTGGGAGCTGAACTCCAAAACATCTGGAAGGCAAAAGTTTCCACACCCTTGACCTAAACAAAGTATAGATGAGCAGCCTCCCACTTCTGCCAATAGTGGTGGTGGCTTCTGTCTTGGTGTTTGTGCCAGCTAACACTGTTGGAGCAGGGGAACATGGTCCTCATTCTGTGAGGCCATCCAGAGTCCAGTTCTTCTGTATTCTCCATTTGCACAGGTTTGGGATCTTAGTACCTTGCATTTTCTGAAACTCTAAATATGGAAAGTATTAAAATAACTGTGCAACTCTACCTGATTGGAAGCACATTTTGCTGTAGATATGATCTGTATTACCAACAAAATAAGTATGTATAGGGCCTGTTTTAAATTAAGTTATCCTTTTGTCCTTTTTCTCTGCTTATTGTTATGTAACAGTTGTGATGGTGAAATGCGTAATGACTATTCCGGACAGTATGATAGAGCATCATATGGCATTTATATTGGACTGTAAAGCACTGTAAACATATGAAAGTCATTTACAGTTACAATTAAACTTCTAAACAAAGAGCTTCATAAATATTTCATTGGTGAATGAAGCATCAAACAACTACCTGAGGGCTGATGGAACAGGGAGGTAGCGTGTGCATGTATATGTTTTAAAAAGCAAGCATAATGCATTAAATAAAGCTTTAATAAAAATACCGCAGCTCTGAGAACCGGTGTGTTAACTCTTCTTGACAGTGGGGCTGTTAAAACACATCCTACAGTCAGCTCTTTCTTTTGCTGTATCTTAAACAGCAAGGTATTTGACAACTCTGGCTCTGTAGTCAATTGTGGATGCCTTGTTTATAGCTAGTATTTCATTATTCAGTTTCAAAGCTTAATTATTTATTATTAAATGCACTTTGTGAATCTAAAAAAATGCTATAATGGATACAAATAAAGAAATAATTATGCATGCTTTCAGATGTTGCATCACCAGCAGCTGGTGGACCAAGCGAGAGATACTGTAGTAATGAGAGGATGAACTTTTTCTTAAAACTTTTTAGGGTATAATCCTATGGTCCCTGGGAGGATATATTCATTGCATATTGTGTCCCTGCCCATGAAGTAGAGAAAAGATGGAGGAAGAGACTGTCCAACTGAGTTTCCTCACTCAGGGCCTAAACATACAGCCTCAAAGAAGCGGTGTCATGCCACGTCTTTCAGTGCCAGATAGGGGCCGCAGCAACCACATGGCGTGATCCCAAACCAGTGCTTTGCCAGCAGTAAAAGAAATGGCAAAATACTGCTCCTTTTAGAGCCAGCAAAAAGGCACCCTTGCTGTCACAGCAGCACTTTTCGGCATTCCTTTTGGCATGCAGCATATAAATGCCACACCAAAAGAGTGCCGTGATACTGTCCGCTATGCGGTTGAGCGGGTGCTTTGCTGGAAGTGGTGTTGGGGCATGTGTCATTAAAACACCATCTACGCCAGCACTTCAAGCCAGTATGTACAGCCCCTCAAGCAGTAGGAAGCTCTTGCACTTTTGCTCTCCTAAAGGGACATGCTGGGGTTATGGCAAGGCTTCCGGACTCTTGGGACGCATGCATCATTTAAACAGCATATTTCCAAAGTGACCCGAAGCAGCTTTACTTTGGCCTGTGTGTCCTTCTAGCCTAGTATTATCTGTAATAGCCTCCCCCATCTGGTGTCCTCCAAATGTTTTGGATTCCATTTTTCTTCAGTCTCAGCCAACATAGCCAAGGGCTGAAAATATGGAAGTGTAAAAATAAAACATCTGAGGAGCTTCAAAGTGGCAGTGTCTGGTCTACTCTTAAACGTGGTGGCATGCTAGAGTCTTAGGCAGAGGTCTTCCAATGCAATTCCCACCCAGCCTTTCTGAGGAGATTATCACATTGCTTTTAAAGTGCCTTATCCCTGATGAGATAATTTTTAAACCGTGTGTTATCGCACTCACCAGTGGCCGAGCAAATGCAACCTGTATGCAGCCCAGATCCCAGCCGCACTTATTCAGCAACTTTTCAAAAATGGCATAATCTCATTTTTAAAAAGCTGCTGCATATGGATTGCATTCGTTCGACGACTGGTAACTGCAATGACACCTGGTTTTAAAATTAAATGCACCTTTATCCTATCAGGGATAAGGTGCTTTAAAAGCAATGTGATAATCTCTTAACTGGCCTTTTTAACTTTAACTTGCAAGGTATGTGTTCTATCAGTAGTTTACAGGTTATCCCCCTAACAGAACTTGGAAAGCTGTCATTACTCTTATGTATTACCTAATTTTGGTAGGTAGTTTTATTTTATGACATTTGATATCATTTGTTAGCTTTCTTTAAAAAAAAAAGATAAATTGATCCCAAATCCACTGATAGTCTCCTCAAGTAATATATTAAAGTAATGAATAAATATTATAAGTGAATGGTACCTTTGAAAATGTATGCTATGTTACATTACCTTTTAAAAATAATGCTATTACCACTTGACACCCTTCAAAGGGAACATGTTACAGACAGTTATGTATGTCATAGTCTCTTTTCCTCTCTCCTTCCCTCTTTCTCCCTGTCTGTCTGTCTGTGCATGTACAATTCTTTAAGGCCAAAAATGTATTCCAGCAAGGTTCCTGCATCAAGGCTTGTGGGACCAACCATTTAGAGCAGCAATAGATCATGAAAAGCAAAGCTGATTATACATTTAATCTGCCTTGAAACCTATGTGAAATGCTATGATTTAAATTCACAGCAGCAAGTTGTTTCTTCTTGAAAAAATAAATAAATTCCAGTGCCTATTTTTAAAGGCATGATGGATGGTCCCTCAACCTTGTCCAAACTACATGTTCCTAGAGGAAAGCTTTATACGCAGTCTTAAGCTTCATATCAGCTCCATCTTTATATCCAGCCTAATTAATTTTTATTGTGCAGTTTGTTCTCCAGATTTCTTAAACTCAGCCAAAACAATTTGCTGGGACAAGGAGTAAGAATATACACTAGTAAGAATATTTCTCCTGAGGATGGCATCAGGATAGATACAAGAATGAGCTTCTCAAAAAAAAAAAAAAAAAATTCACACCATACTTTTTTGATCAAGTTTCTATGGTAAGCCCATTATTTTTCACACTGACACACTCAAAAAAAATTATTGTATATTACCATCTGATGCTTTGACTGCTGTAATCTGTGAGGAATCCTCTTTACAATTTTTCACTTGGCAATTATTCCTAGGAACAGTTTGGAATAAATCATCATCATCAGTCATCATCATCATCATCATCATCATCATCATCATCATCATCATCATCATTTCTTGTTCTTTTTTTGTTCATGATTTTCCTGAATATTCTTTACAGCAAACCACCCACTGTTTTATTTTATCATCCAGAGACATCTAACAATTTCAATAAGCAAAAAGAAAGAAAGGAGGGGGTTGAGCTGCAGTTTCCACCAACTCTAGTTGGTTAGCTGGCCTACCTAGTATGATGGGTGGTGGGAATTATTATTGTTCAACAGCATCCTCAAATGCTCCCTGTTCTTCATCAGTAGTTTAAAGCAATAGAAGGCAGTGAAGCAAAGTTTGAAAGGAGACCTTTACAAACTGCACAGTTATAGTGTAATGATTCTATCCAGTGTAATCCAAGAATTTGGAGAATTAGAGGCACTAGAGGAGCTCTCTGGCTGAGAATACAGAATGCTCCTTCCTGTACTGCAGATCCCAATATTCCCTAAAATGGAAATGTGGAAGTCAAAGTGTGAAATACATCACTATAATTGTGTGGCATGAAAGGATCCAGTGTTTTGTTATGCTGTCCTACTTCCATATCTTTCTTTTTCTTGTAAATATATCCCCCACTCTGGCTTTATACATTAATGAGAGAGAGAGAGAGAGATACAGAAAAATACGGATATAGTTTGGCCCTAAGACCACCTAATGAGTTCATCATTTGGAACCAAAGACTTCCTGGCTCAAGGACTATAGTCATTTTTCACCACCATTCAATGTGTGTGTGTGTGTGTGCACGCATGCACACGTGCGTGCATGCGCACTTGTTTATGTATATGTGTCTTCCAAAAAAGCTGTCTTTCAGGGCCTTGGATGTATTGAAAATGAAGTACTGAAGGAGTGCAAACAACTGTCCTTGCCCAGGAAAATGGAAAATGCCTTTTCCACTCTGAAACATCTTTGAACTCATGGTTAGCCACTGACAGCTACATATCTGTGCTCTGGCCATGTGCAGCTTTGCCCCTTCATCTGGGTAGCTGCACAGAGGTCAGTTTCTTGGTCATGCTGCAGTATGACAAAAATATAGAACTCAGGAATTGTTATTTATCTGAAAATATGTGACCCCATTCTTCCCAATAGTTTTAAAATGACAAATGAAGTATGTTTAGGATTTTAGGTGTGTTCCATTGTGCTTCACTCATTGTTTCACATCTGTAAAAAGTTCGGCAATGCGTATTCCTTGAATTATGCTGTTTAGAAATAAGCACATGGAAACAATAAACAACTAGATCATTAGTGCACACATTTCCATAATGCATGCATGCTTCTCCCCAATTTTCCACATGGAATGAAGCTAATTCATGTAATTTTCTTGGGACCCAGCCTCCACCTAATTTTCCACATTTTTTACTAGTTGAAGAATTGATTAATACTTTTAAGAAACATCTTGCAATAACATGTACGCATGGAAGAAAAATTAGTGCAGAGCAGTTTTTAAATATTTTTTGAGAGCCAACATTTTTTCCCCTGAAATCAATAGGAGGGTCTTGACTCACATTACAGACAGCTATACAGAATATACAAACTACATATTTCATCAGGGCTCCCAGCTGCTCCAAAGACCCAGTGTTCATGAAACAATCTGTATAATTGGTGGTGGGGGGAACCCTTGCCCAAGCATTCTGACTTACAGTACAAGACCAGAAAGTGATCTCATTTCTCTGCCATACTTTCAGCATAGAGACAACTGTGTAAGATGAGGGCAAACACTTTATCTCTGACACATGGGGTGGGCGAAGAAAAGTAGAATATTTGGCCTTCAGGATGTTTTGGCTTGCAACCACACTATCAGCCACACTCAACATGAGCAGGAGATTGTGGTAGTCATAGTCAAAAACATCTGGAGGGCAAAAATTTCTCCCATCTCTGTGCTACCATGTGACTAACAAAGACGTGTTATATTGGGGTGGTGTATTAAATGGTTAATTTTTTTGCCAGGGTTGCAGCTGAACAGTCTCTTGAGAAGTGTCCTGCACACTTTCTCTGAATATGGAGCTAAGTACTGATAAGCTTTTAGCTAAGCAGCTAATCTTTCTAATAAGGGAAACCTTGTGCAGCATCATGTTAGTGCACAGATTATCTGGCCTGCTTACAATGTAGTTTTGCCCAGATTCTCAGCACCATTCCATCCCTCTGCAGTTCCAAATATCTTTCTTCTACCCACTCCTTACTTTTCACACTGAAATGACTCTTCCAGTAACATAGCTTCGCCTTCAACTTGTTTTGTGTGTAGTCTGTGCTGACTTCTACATCATGGTTTCTTTATTTGTCTACTGCATCATGATCACTGTAGTTGTTGTGTGCCTTCAAGCTGTTTCCAACTTAAGGTGACTCCAAGACAAACCTATCATGGGGTTTTCTTGGCAAGATTTGCTCAGAGTAGGTTTCCCATTGCCTTTCACTGAGGCTGAAAGCATCTGATTTGCCCAAGGTCATCTAATGGGTTTATGGCCAAGTCTCCAGAGTCACAGTCCAACATTCAAACCACTATGCAAAGCTGGCTCATGATGGTACCATGTGTCTAACAACACTTGGCTTTGTTGGGGAGGGACCCTAAAATGAGAACAGAAGAGCTTGAGTTCAACCACTGCCATCTACAGTTGAAAAGGATAAAACATGAAGTGCCAAAGACATCTATCATAAACCTGCCAGTCTACTACCACTCAGAAGACACAATACTAGGATAGATAGGCACCACATAGAGAAAAAGAGAGAGAGAAAGTGAGAGTGAAAATTATCCTAACTGATTCATAGCAGCAATGAAAATTGGATCAATGGTTTAAATATCTGACACATCAGATCACCTGCATATGGACAGCTGGCATACCAGGGAGAATATTTTTCTAGAGACTTTTTTATTGATGAACTAGCTTTCTGTGTAAAAAAAAATTGCTGCTGCTGCTCCTAAAGAACTGTGGCTAAACAGGGATCAAGTGATGATGATGATGATGATGATGATGATGATGATTATCATATTTATTTATTTATTTATTTATTTATATCCTGCCCCTTTGAGGTACACAAACCATCCAACAACTTCCATCCCCAGCTTAAAAAAATAAAATAAATCTGGACCCTTACAATAGGCATCTCCACTGGTATTTACTTGTTGTCTTTTGTTTTTATACAGGACTACACTTATGCTTTAATCAGCAAGTCGTGTTTTGCAGAGCTTGTGACATCCTTACAGCAGAAGAATAGTCTGGATCCAGTTGTTAGTTCCAACTAGAGTAGGCCCATGGAAACAATGGAACTTAGGGTGCATCTACACTGTAGAAATAGTGCACTTTAATGCTATTTATTCTGTTCTATCCTTCAGAATCCTAGGATTTGGAATTTTATGAGGCACCAAGACTCTTTGTCAGAAAAGGCTACAGAACTTGTAAAACTACAGATCCCAAGACCCCATAGATTCAGCAGGTCGATTGGGACTACGAAATATAGGCTAATCATTCTCATATGAGTCTTCTTGGCTAGAAACAAATACAGTCATGGAGAGGATACCACCATGCAGTGAGTTCAGTCACACACACACAAATACACAATTTGCCCATATGAGAAGGAGAAAAGTTCACTTGTGCCGGCTAGCTGGTTGAAAGGGATGCAATACAGTTTACATGACTTTGTGGCTGACACCTTCAGCTGCAAACTTATTTTCAAAAGGGAAAGTTTCACATAAATTATCCATTGCACCATGCCAGCAGGGGCAGTGACAGGAGGGAAAAGGCTATGGGCACAGCAGCCATGAAGGACATAAGGTGCTGAAGAGAGAGGCTGCTCTTTTTGCCTGCCTTCCTTCACCACTGATGTGTGATTTTGGGGGAAATGCAACCACTAGGTTAGTCCACTGGCAGGGTTCCAGCATTTGTGTTTGCCAGTGGCAACCAGCCTGATCTTCACCAGTCACTGGTTGTGGTGAGATTTCGCCTCCTAGGATTTCAGTGCATTTCATTATCACTGAGAAAGAACAGGATTCACTGTATTCATGAATCCGAATAATATGGATTTGAGTAATATGTTCACCCTCTTCCTTTCAGCTTAAGGACCTAGCCAGCTGTCCTTTGTTATCTACACAAGCGTCTATAAATGATAAATCTACTCCTGCCCTTGCCGTTTCATATGTTGCTTTCCTTGTGGGCTTTCGAATGTAAAAAATGTTCATTGATGTTTATTTTTAGGCCGCTGGTTTATTTTCACATGGGAAGTTTCATGCAACCCCCAAAACTCTGTAAGCTTTCCTTTTCTTCTGTGATCAAGTGCCAGTGGTCCTCCCCATGAACATTATCTCTCTTTCCCACCAACTCTAAAGGTTGTTTCATGAAAAGACTATAAAAATGTCAGCAAGGGGTAAGCTGTATCCAGGTTTTAATTAACCAATCAGTTGCGAAGAGCGATGCTTTCAACTGGGGCGGCTTTGCAATCGTTCCATTCTCTCCTCTTGCTGTTCCATTTATTAAAGGGCTGCACAAAGTCTGCAGCTGGCCTGACACCCATCTTGGTGCTGTATAGGACAGGTAAAAGTAGAAACAATCCATTCACAGAGAGCTCCGTTCAGGTGTTATGATATCATCCTTCCAAACACATGACCTTAGAAAATGAGGTTATGCAAGTCTGGAGCCAAATGCAGCAAATTAAATGTCACATCGTATTTTTCTCCTACTTGTGAAGAGGGAGAAAAACAACCTGGTGTTTCAGGTTTATGACCTGTTTTTAAAAGGGATTCAGGGCTAATTTTTGCAATGATTAACATAATTTAAAATCTATGAGCCTTCCACCATAGCTTTTCTCTTGTCATTCTTTTTATTGTTCAATAATTGTATTCAGGAAACCTCAAAGGAGATTTTTGAAAAGATGTAAAAAAATTAATAAAAAAGAATAAACCAACGTATAATAAACAGAAAACACAGCAATGAGAAATTACATTAACTAAACTTCTAGAAATGATAAGCAAACATCTGAATACATGACCATATGGCACATCTAAATAAATACTCACCTAGATTTTGTATCCAAGGTTTAGTATTATCCAATATATTTGAGAATGTTTTAATTTTATATTTATTCTATGAGCACGACATGAACATCTTTCTCATGGGCTTATCTTAACAAGTTCACGTATTCTAATGTTTTAAATGTTTTAAATGTTTTATATGTTTCATATATTTTGCAGCTAATGGCCTGTCGGCTGAAATAAAGTTGATTGATTGATTGATTGACATGACCATATGAAGGGAATATCCATGTGTCAAATTTTCAAATGCTGAAAGGGGTATCAGATCCACCATCCGTTGAATAATAGGGTTAGGTAAATGTCTTTGAAATCTTGCAATGGAATTCTTATTGTCACTGAAAGGGATGGAGAATTCATTTCCATTGACCTAAAATTAATTTCCAAGATGTGGGGAATTTGTTCAAGGGCACATATAAGTCCACAATATTCAGTGATACTGATAGCCTTTCACCACAGGAAAACTACCACCAGGAGTGTTTAAGAGATTCACGGGGAGAATTATTGTACCAATATTTAGCAGACAAATTATAAATATTGCTAAGTGAACACTGTAATAAAAAATAATAATAATAAATGTTTCTTTCTTTTCTAACTCTCCTCAGGGTCGAGGTGGGGTACTGCATATTAGAAGTCCAATATGCCTAAAACAAGACTATAGAATCCAGTATGCCTAAAACAAGATTTTTTTTCTGTATAACCTGGAGTTTAAAATCAACTGATGTAGCCAGTAAAGGAGCCAGAACCACAATGTATTGCTTGGGCAAAATAGAGCTGCCTTATTTGCCATTCCATTCATTCCTAGAATGAGGCTTTAGAGTATAAGGTTGATTTTTTAAATTGAGGATGATGGTGTCTCAACGGTCAACTTTTATGGCAGCTAAAATGAAACTCACACATGCAGTGATCATCTAGCTTTGATTCCTATAAAATGTGAGCAAGAAAACAGGAATATCATCAGCACCTAATTGTTTCTACAAGCATCCTGGAGAAAGCTGATTAAATACTGGTATACAAAGGCAGCCCTGGATCAGATTGACTTTTTAAGGCTGATTCAGAAAGACAGTTCTTACATTATATTTATGAGACAACTCATATATATTACATCATTTTAGGAGAAAAGCATGGATAAGCCAAAGACAGATCTGTAAACATGGTTCATTGATGTTTCACCATGGAGGAAGTCATGACTGGCTGCTACTTCTTATAAAACCATAGAATCTTAGAGTTGGAAGAGGCCTCAAGGGCTATCAAGTCCAACCCCTTCGCATACAGAAATACACAGTCAAAACACCCTGACAGAAAACAAGCTTGCTCCATCCTCAATATGACACTCCTTCAAATATTTAAACAGGGCTATCATATTAGCTCTTAACCTTCTCTTCTCCAGGCTAAACATCCCCAGCTCCCCAAGTCTCTCCTCATGGCTTTATGGTTTCCAAACCCTGCACCATTTTAGTTGCCTCCTCTGAACATGCTCCAGCTTGTCAACATCCTTCTTCAATTGTGGTGCCCAGAACTGGACACAATATTTCAAGTAAGGCCTGACCAAAGCCAGTGTGGTTTGAGAGTTGGACTGTGATTTTGGCAACCAGGGTTTGATTTCCCACTCAGCCATGGGAACCCACTGGGTGACTTTGAACAAATCCCATGCGCTCAGCCTCTGGCAAACCTCCTCTGAACAAATCTTACCAAGAAAACCCAATGATAGGTTTACCTTAGGGTAATCATAAGTTGGAAATGACTTGAAGGCACACCACCACAACAACAACAATTTATATCCCATCTTTTCCCTAAAGCTGGGATTCAAAGTAAGTTACAAGATGAAAACAATGAAAAACAAAAACAAAGTAGAAGCACATGTAAATTAAAAAAAGTACCAAAAAATCCACATAAAGTGGAACTAGACTGTCCATAGAATAAAACAATAGACCATTTAGTGACATTTTAAATATAATTTGGTGAAATGATATACTGAACAAATTAAAAGATGGATTTAAAAAATCAATAAATGGCAAAATATAAATGACTTATAAATGATCCCAATGGATATAAACATTTATTATATTTACATATTATAGCTGGCATCCTGTTCAGCAGTGTAAATATAACTCAGGAACCCATGTAGAATTCTGGCCATTGTATTGATTGATTTGGGGTTTTTTATACATATATTTTTCTTATTCAGGCTTTTTAGAATTGAATTCATAAATTGCAAGGTGTCTCTCCTTAAAACGGTAGTTTTGTACATATTTCGTCATTCCTAACTTTTGCCCTCATGTGGCTTGGCCACACCTCGTTTGACTACATACTAATGTTGTTTGGCCCTATGCTGCTTTTTCATGTTTGAAGTGTTGGAGGGTATTTCAGGCCTCTATGAAAAAATGGGAATTGTCAAAATCAGTTCGTGATTTGTGTTTATGTATATGTGTGTATTGTGAATTATAAAGACAGGTCTTTTTTTAATAGAAATATTAGCGCATTCTATTGACATCCATAAAACTGATTTAGAACATTTCTGCATGTGGCTTTTAAACCGTGATTAGACTAGGAAAGGAGAGGCATTGGCAATACCCATGGCATGACACCACCTCTGACCATAGATGCTCTGTCCCTGAATTGTCCCTTTTCATGGATGGGGGAAACCCATCAACAGCGTACAAGTTATCATGTACAAAGCATCGCTCCTGGGTCATTTGTGTGATTTGAGACATGGGGCGTCAGTGTCCCCTTTTTCCCTTTGTGCCCCATTCCTCTACCCTATTTTTGATTACCTTTATTACCTTTATTTTTTCTATTTCTTTTCTTCCTTTCTATTGATTTTGATTCTTGTAGCTTAGCTCTGGAATTGTGTGAAAAAGTGGAAAAACAAACAAGCAGAACAACAAAAAATGAAAGGTATGTTGGGTAAAGGATAACGCAGGGAGGTGTGGTTAAGGGAAAGTCAGAAAGAGAGTGCTATGGGGGCAAACGTCCCAGTGACATGATCAAGAGGCAGTGCAGTGATGTCTGCCTTGAAAATGGTATATTCCCACTATATTTTAACCAATGTGACTGCTGTGAGAATGGGGCTGGTGCGGAATGTCAGGGATGATGGGAGTTGTGGTTCTTCACCTGGCCTGGAACTCACCACCTGGTTGTGCACCACGCTGACCAGTTTTGGCCAGTTGTTGTATCTTTGCAAGAGTTGCAGAGAACTGGCTGAAGACCCCGACAAACTCTCCAAGCCTTCTCACTCTTGCTTCCACAGAAGTCTTCACCCTTCTTCACCAGGGTCCTGCTGGTTCTTGTAGCTTCACCCAAGACACCAGACAACTCAGTAGTCTTATATAAAAGATCTACTTTATTCTACTATATACACAGCTCCAAACAATACTCAACTCCTCACTCTTCAATCCACTCTACAACCACTACTCCAACCCACAACTACAACCCACAAAATGCATTGGGATCTATAGTCATTATTATAGCCATATCATGGCACCACCTACTATGGTCTGTTTCCACCCAGTAGGCGTGTACATCATTCCCATTGGTTCTCCTTGTTCATCCCACAATTAATGATTTCATCATCTCAGCCTTGACCACTTAACAATTGTCAGGTGTATCCAATTATCCACTCTGCAATTCTTGTCCTTGGCATTCAGCACTTGTTAATTGTCTTACCATTCACACCTGTGTGGTTCTCTATTGGCTTCTGCTGAGTCACTCTGACTTTCACATACAAGTTTTATTTCTCTTACTGTATAACCCATGTGGCTTTTTCCTTGACACGGAAGACTACTTAGGAATTTGGGACAATCGGATTCCTACATAATCCAAATAGAAATTATTGTATTCCAGTTGCACACACATAATGTTCTCACGACACTTAAACAACAACCCAAATGTGTTACATCCCATTAGCTCATAATCCCTCTCCCCACCCAGATGACTGATTCCCTTGTTTCTCTGTCAAATTATCACTCCATTTCCTTCTTTGTTCATCTCCATATTGTTTCCATATACCATTCCAAATCTGTCTGCATGGCTACTAATCAAAAAAGGATGAGGCAAGGAACACTAACTATTTGATGGCTTGCCCAGCATATTAAATATATGAACTTGACATCTTGCAGCATGTTTGAACAATTCTTTCACAAATTACAGCATGGCTAAATACAATTAAACCCATTCCATTGTGCACAATAACTGTTTAACATATGTGGCAAAGCTTGTACAACATTGGACTGTTCTTCCTTTTAAACAGCTGTTACTCTGCAGTCATATTTAATGGGTTGAGGTCTCATTAGATTTTCTAACAGGGATAAGTCAGGCTTTTATTTTGTTAGTACAATGAAGAGCAAGCAGAATAACAAAAAAAAAAAAAACACACACACACACACACACACACACTAGGATATTGCCAAGAGAAAAAGGTAGGTAGGTCCCTCTCTTTTCTCTCCAGCTAAATTGGAATCATAGGATGGTTCACGTTTTCAGGTCTGTCAACACATATGATTTGATTACCATTTGCATTACTGTAATATACTCAATGTAGTGCTGCTTTTGAACTGCCTCTTGTATTTCCAGTTCATGCAAAATGCAGGACTAGCGTGGGGTAGTGGTCTGAGTGTTGGATCAGGAATCTAGGAGACCAGGGTTTGAATCTGCAGTCAGTCATGGAAACCCATTATGAGCAAGTCCCACTCTCTCAGCCTCAGAGAATGGGAATGGCAAACTACCTCTGAATAAATCTGGCCATGAAAACTCTATTAATGGATTGCCATAAGTCAGAGTCTACTTGTAGACACATATCAACAAAACTTTTTAAAGTCCATTTGGACCCCCAGAGGTTTCAAAGGGTAGGAATTTGACTACAGGGCCTGTCAAAGTAACCCTGGCCTATAGTGATCAGGTTGAAATGCAGCTGCAAACACAGTGGGGAATTTGAGAGAGGAAAAAATATTGCAGTTCAATACATTTCAGATCATAAGTGCTCTTAAACTATGACTCCAAAATATGCAGGATCTTCTAATGTTTTGTTTAATTCCAAGAAGAAGAAGAAGAAGAAGAAGAAGAAGAAGAGCCTTTTCCTTCTAGAGATCTTGTCTTAATATAGACTACTCTTTCTATCCTGATGGATCAGTACCATCTGAAACACATGGCTACAACATTTATTCTTGTCTCTCACTGTTGTTATTTTATGGTATTTTTATTGCATAGCATCTCAGGTATCTTTAGGCAGAAGATTGTTTTATAAATGTTCAGTCTTCAGCATCACCACTGGACAGACTGGCTTGGAATTATTCACACTACACAATTACAGCACTATGCTTTCACTTTGATTGTCATGACAGTATCCTGTAGAATCCTGGGGTTTGCACTTTAAGGGGAGGCATTTATAATTCTCATCCAAAGAGCTCTATGGCCTCAAATGACAAACCGCAAGATTACATCGAATGCAGACATGGCAGTTGAAATGAGATCATAGTGTTATAATGCTGCAGTGTGAAAGTCTATGACCTCTGTTACTACATGGAATCTGAAAAAGGAGGGAGGTATAATGATAATTGCTTGTCTCTTGGTTTCACAAAAAACTGTCATTAATGTGGAGAACATTCACAATGTGTAATTAGAGAAAATTAAAAGATGATTATACAGTACTTATATGTGTGCATGAAAAAAACATTAATCAAAACATAAATCAAACAAAATAATTTTATTCATATACTACATCAAGTAAGGGGAGCACAATGTCCTCATGTCTACAGGGGGTCATGGGGATAAAAAGGATGAGGACCACCTGACCTAAAGGCTGATTCATGTGCATGTGAACTACAACATCAAATGAATTGTTGCTACAGATCAAACACTACTGATAATCTCTGAGAGACTGTGTGGAGGTGGAGACGCTGCCAGGTTTGCTCGTGACATCACACTTCCTGAAGATGATAACAGCATTCCAGAAATGGGTAGAGATGAGATGCCAGTGATGGATAGTGAGGCCAAGCTGATACAGAAGCTGTGTGTGGGAGACTGGGACAGTGAAGAACTGGAAGATCATGTTGTGAAGGCCAAGGCACATTTGGTTTCCTCAAAATGGGGGGAAGTTACAAGAGGTACACTTCTGGATTTAGTCAAAGCACATAGTGAAAAGCTTTGAATTTTTCTGTGTGATGAATTAGCACATCCTAGGCTGGAAGAGATTTTGGACTTTGAAAGCCTGTAGAATGCTACCTTGGCTCTAAGCAGTCTTATCAACAAATACATTTTCCACAAGTCTTTTCAGACCACAGACAGCAGTGTATTTTGTGAACTGCTGTGGTTTTCTGCACATTCACATTGATGCTTGTCTTCACTTTCCTGTACAAATTTTCACCTATTCAACCTCCTCTGCTGAAAATGCACAGCCATCCGAATCCATGCAAAGTGGGATACATGTTACATGGACACATGTTCAATAATGAGCAGCCTTGCAATATTCATGGATAATCCGGTTTTAAAAAAATGCAAATCCTTGTTTAACCGAGTTTATGGAGTTTTTCACACACAACCTTTGCTGGCAAAATATCCAAATTCCTCCAAATCACACGTGGCTAGGTCACTTTGTATTCAGTTGGAATGAAGAGTATTTTAATCATGTAGACATGCCCCACCTCACACCATTTCAAATGTGGGTATTTTTCTGGTTGAATCAGCTTATACTTACAGCCAAGAATCATCGGGTGTGGAATGAAGCCTACCATATTGCCTACTTCCAGGCTGCGGTGCAATATAAAGTGTTTTACGCTTAAATGAAGTGGCCTACAATTACCATCTGCCAGAGGTTGACTAGGGGATGTGACTACATAACTCAGCATACTTTGGATAAGGTTCCAGGTTCACTCCCTAAGATGACTAATTAAATTAATCTTAACAGGCCAGGGAAAGACAGAGCAGCAGCTCTCTATAATTTGCAAGGCATATTTGATTTGATGCTGCAACTTGCAAAGAATTTCTGTGAGTGGGAGGGTCTTTGTATTTACTTAGCTTTCTCCTTCTCTCCCAAATGTTGTGGCTCAGTCTCTGCTCTGCTATGCATTTACCTTCTTGCTAGAAGCAAGTTGGTTCCTGATCCCATCACACTGAGTAAATGACAATCATACCTTAATTTCAGCTTGATCTGAAAACAGCCCTTTCAGCTAAGATTTTTGTCTTGATTTCCAAAGAAGAAAATACGTTCTCTGTGTATGTCTTTGACTGACAATCTGTCAACAACTGTGGTTGGCACTTAGTACACAGCACTAAATGTCATCATCAGGGCCACACTTAGATCTCTGGTTTTGTCCTAGAAACCTCATGATCTGGAATGATCTTGAACTGGCAACCCTATCCAGGAGTGAAGTTTTAATCCAAATTTAGGGGACCTTTGGGATTACAACCCCCTTGATCTCTTACTATGTTTTAACTTGCTTTCTTATGATGTTTCTAACCTGTTTTAACCTCTAGATTGTACGCCATAGGCAGGCTTTTTAGATATTCTTGACTTTATTTGGTTTTTGTACAGCGCCGTGTACATCTATGGTGCTTTATAAATAAAGCTAATAATAATAACAACAACAACTATGTGCCATGCTGGCTGAGACTTCTGAGAACTGAAGTCCAAAATCTTTGGCAGTCCCAAGGCTCTCTATTTCTGTTTTACACTATTTGTAGAATGGTAGCTACAAGAAGGTTTTCTGACTACTATCTTATACAGAGCTATTTATCTTTTGTGAAGTCAGAGGCTGTGCAGACTGTTCCTAAGGGGTGGCCTGCAGCTGCCTCCAACTGCACCAGATTGGGGCCGCAGCAACTGCACACTACAGCCTCGATCTGGCCTTTCCAGGGTTCAAAAAGGAGTCACAAAAAGCTGCTCCTTTTTGCACACTGGAAAGAGCGCAATAGCCATGGCACCGCAGCTTTAAGGTGCTCCTTTGGTGCTGTGTTGTGTAAACACAGCACCAGAAGAGTGCACTGATGCAACACGCCATGTGGAGTGGTGTGCGGCGTCACACCAACATGAGGGCAGAGTCGGGGCATATGTCTTATGGATGCCACGCCCCACCTCCGCCCCCAGGACGGTCTTAATGGCTAGTCTGCACAGCCCCTCGGTGCCTTTGTCTGGAGTGAGTCTTAGCCTTATCTTAAGTGAGATAAGAACATTGGCAATAAATTTTCATATTCTAAATGTTTGAGTCTAGACTGCTTGACTTATGTTTTTAGTTAAGAACAGTTCACAGGCTGTGCTCAAAGTTTGTAGCCAGGGATCCAAACTTTCTTTTAAATAGTAATACACCGGCCACCCCATTTTTGGGTTATATTAGTGTGGTATGAAGCACAAAGAAGCATGCATCAAATTTTCTCACTTTCAGTCAGCTATTTATATGACTGGTTAAAGGCATATCTACGCTGTGGCATTTATCTAAAAATATTTTAAATTCTGCCTTCCTTGCTCCCATTGAGCATATCAAGATGCCATCACTTAGTACTCTGGTGTTTTGTTTAGTTTTCAAAAGCATTGGACAAAACACTTGCCTTCAGGTATCTATGATTCCCTTAAACTAGAATGCACCAAATGTTATCTTCCATATAGAAAATAAAAGCTGGATAAGGTTAGCAAATTAAATAAACATGGGAATCCCAAAGTAGCCTTTGGGAGGGGAATAAATCTAATGACATACTTAGCAGAACGTAAGATGTTTAGGCCTATACAGATAGGACAAAATAAAGCTGCTTCGGGTCACTTTGGAGGTATGGTGTTTCAATGATGCATGCGTCCTAAGAGTCTGGAAGCTGCACCAAAGCTGCACTCCAGTCCTCAGGACTGGAGCGTGGCTTTGGTGTGGCTTCTGGACTCTTAGGACACATGTATAATTTAAACAGCATACCTCCAAAGTGACTCGAAGCAGCTTTATTTTGGCCTGCCTGTTCAGTAAAAGATAATAATTAATAATAATTTGTTTTATTTATATACTGCTATTCCAAAGATCATAGTGGTGAACAGCAAGTAAGCTAATTAGCAAGTAAGCTAATTTGCCCCCAACAGTCTGGGTACATTTTAGCGACCTCGGAAGGATGCAAGCCTGAGTCGAGCTTGGGCTCTTTTGCTGGTCTTGAACTCGCAACCTTGTGGTTTTGAGTGAATGGCTGCAGTACAGGCATTTAACCACTGCGCCACCAGGGCTCCTTTTGATGAAGTGCAATGCATGCAGAGATTCAGCTACATGGGGGGGGGGGCGAAATGAAGATATTGTTGCCTCAAATACAAATTCTCCCCCCCCCCCATTAAATTGACCTTCCATCCTCAAAAATCTAGTATTGCAGAGAGTTTTAAGTTTTAAGTTGGTGCAATGCTAGAAATCTGGGGAGTGAAGAAAAAACATCATTGGGAGCAGAATTTGTATTTTGGGAGGGCAATACCCAATTTTTCTGCCCTGTAGTTTCAGTCCTGATTACTTGTAGTAGTACTAGTGCTCAGTATAACACAAGACCATGTAGCACAAAAAGGGAATGATACATTTTGCAACTATGCAGATAAGAAACAAATAACTTTCCTCTTTTAGCAATTTTTCCCCTTTCCAGTTGTAACACAAATTGTGTTGGACCACAAGGTCACATTCTTTCTTTTCAGCTGACAATTTAGCAAGAAGTTCAGTTCCTTTATTTATTCTACTACTGTATATCAATTGAGATAAGGGTGGGGGAGTTGTTAGTTGTTGTAGGGTATTTTTTACTCCCATTTTTGGGATTAATTTGTCTGCCAACATATTTGCATTATCATGCTGCTTTCTGAATGGTCAATACTTTGGCAAACATTTCAGCTTTACTATGATTGCCTGAATGTTTAGTATTTCATTTGCCGCCAACCTCATTACTTACTATTTTCCCTTCTAAAACCAACCTACTTGGGGTAACACATCTCATGAAGTGAGCTCTGGTCTGAAAAAGGATATGCCATAATAAACCTGTTAGGGCAGAAGTTGTCATAAGATTTCTATTTGTTTTTGTGCAGCCAACAAAAACTGTTTTCTGAATGATCTATTGCTTGGTATTTTTGCTATAGCTGGAATTGATTCTCTTTTTCACTTGTGTTGCACCATTTTCTTCAGCTGGTTTCACTAAGAAAATTTGACTTGATCAGAATCAAACCACTCGTGTAATTATTGCATTGTAATGGGCAACACATGTAATGGACTGCTCATGTAATGGACTATTCTAATCACTAACAAGACCTCCCTGCAATAATGGTCACTCACTGCGTTTCCATGTTGCTTCAAGAGGAGAAAGAGGCTACCTGGATTGCAACTATTGGCAGAGGCCAGCTTTTTCAAGAACCCTCTAACTTCTTTAATTCACAGTGCTGAATGGTCTTCAGGCACAAGACACTATTTCCCAAGGCTTGAGAAGTCTAAATGGTCAAAAAGGCCCAGGAGATTTCCCAAGTTGCCCCTCTTACAGTGCCTTGGCTTTGAGCACCAGGCATTAAAGAATCAGATCCACCCATATATATTGGCCTCTACTGGGAAGCATATGCTGAGGTGATCTGATGTAATAACAGAGAATGAATGTTTTATTCCACCAGGTCTAATCTGCACTGGAGAATTAATGCAGTTTGATTGCTTTAACTGTCACAGCTCAATGCTATAGAACCCTGGGATTTGTAATTTGCAGTGATGTATTCACATCTTTTACTCCAAGTCTCAAGTCAAGTCTCAAACCTATACCTAAAGTTTCAAGTCAAGTCTCAAGTCTTTGCAAGGTACTTTCAAGTCGAGTCTCAAGTTGAGACTGTATTTTTTGCAGTACAGATTAGACCTCAGTCATCTTTGTTCTTAAATAATTTTCAATAATAGGGAGTCCTATTACATCATAACTGAAGCAGAAGGGAAGCAGATTCTATCAGCTAGTAGGAGCTTGTGACAGGGAAAATCCACTGCCTCTGCTGACAGATAAAAGCCTTTGGCTTTCTGCAGCTGTAATCTAAATGGCAGCTGTTGCACTAGGCTACTTGAACTGTGTCCATCCTAACCGGTCATAGAAATAGGAACATTAGTAGAAAAGATTCAATGCATTTAGTTAATCTTTCATAAACTTTAAAAAATCTAATTTCATTACATTTACATTGGGAAGGGACATAAGCATTAAGTTTATTTTGATTGTCATTTAAGTTAAATGCCAGCAGCACTAAGGTTTACCAGAATGAAACTGAATCTTGTCTTCTGTGATTTCACTCCCCTGCCAACACAATTTTGAGCTTGGGAGAGATGGAAACAACTGTATGGATTTTTCAAAAACCCATTTCTCATCCACCCCTCTCATCTCTTGCTTTTCTTTTCTTCCTCCCATATACTCTCATCTTCCTCTTTCTTAATCTTGCTGGTTCCCCTGTGGATCCCTGCACGTGAACCAAGGTTAAGAACTTCAAAGTTCAGGTCCAAAACACACTGCAGAAGTAATCCAATTTGATTATTAAAGTGGTTTGAGGCCACTTTAACTGTCCTGGCTCAGTGTTCGGGAATCCTGGGAATTGTCATTTATTGTGGCATCAGAGCTCTCTAACAGAGAAGGCTAAATGTCTCACAAAACTGCAGTTCCCAGAATTTCTTAGTATTGAGCCATGACAGTCAAAGCGGTGTCAAACTGGATTATTTCTGCAGTGTGCAGAATGTCAGTTTCCTGGGACAGGTGAGGAGCCTTTAAGTCATGCTCAGTGCAGACCAGAAAAGATCACCTGGATAAAAAAGAAGAGAACCACCAGTCCTTCCCTGCTGCCCTAACTCCTTGTTGTTTTAAACTCCCTTAATCCTTTATTAAACTGTTCTATTTCTGTGTATTCCCACAATTAAATTGATTTAAAAAAATGCTTCAATTTATTTTTATAGCTAGCTCAATAGACAAATCAACCCAGATATAAAGTTGAGTGCATCTTAGAGAAAGGCTGGGGGATCTGTGGTCCTCCAGAAGTTGTAGAGTACTCCCTTATATGAGTGGGTCAACCCTATAGGATCCTGGTCAAAGCCAGTATCTTCTAGTGAAACTAAGGGTCAATCTACAAAATGAAAACTATTGTGGTAGATTGTGTGTAGGATGTGATCTGCCCATATGCAATTGAAACCCATTCATTCTTTTGGGCGGGAAGTGAAAAAAGTCCTTAAAACCCAAATAAAGAGCGATCTCATTTTTTATCATAGTATATCAAAGGATGATCATTATTGAACATGTGAATGTGGGATTGTTCGCATAGCAGTGGATTTTGGCAGAGGATGGGCATTTCTTTACCCACTTCCAAAGGCAAAAGAGGGAGGAAATAGGCAAACAGTTCTTCGGCTCCCTCTGCAACTCCTCTTCCTCCCTTCACCCACTTATTAAGTCTTTCTGCCCTCATTAAATCTCCTGATACAAGGAGAAATAAAGGTTCACTTTTTTCTAACACCCCCCTCCAAGTTATGACTGGGTGGATGAGGACTAACTACCACACACACCACACACCACTGGACCATGGTTTGGAAGGTATTTCAGGAGCCTTCCCGGTGGCCATTGTTTCCTTTCTCATTTACTACATGGGAAAAGGGAGGGCCAATTATATATAAAAACCTGCCTTCGTTCTTCAGAATCTCAATTGGGGATGGTTGGAGAAGCGGGACAGAGAACATTAGTTCAGACTTCACATGTTGTTTTTTCACTCTGAGAGAAAAGACAAACACTATGTTTTTAATCAAAAACTTATTTAAAGCAGAGATCATAGGACAACAGCAGCAACTGGTGACAACCCAAGCAGATGTGCGGATGTTCTTCCTTTTGTATGATGTGGCTGGAAGAATATGCATACATGCAAATAGGTAGGAATGTGCTCACGGAAGTATAAGCAACTGAACATGGATGTGAAGACGTGAAAATCCACACCATTTCTCATAACACACTTATGTGTAGACTCAGCCTAAGTGAAGACTTCTCTTATCCTTCACTGTTTATCTGTGTATCATCTTAGGAGCCCTGGCAGGTGGAGAGGGGAGAAATATTTTTTAATAAGCAAACAAAAAAGCAGCCACTCTCTGTCTTCATCAGCTACCCTTATCTCAGCTGACAGGGATACCTGGAACAAACTCTCTAAAAATGCCTAGGCGGATTGACGTAGAAATGTCTGAAGTTGTAAGTAGACTCCAGTCAACTTCTCAACTAGTTTTCCAAAGACTGTGCCTCAGTAATACAGATGTGTGTGTGTGTGTGCATGCGTGCGTGCGTGCGTGCCCATGTCCAAATGTGCTGGTAGAGTTTACCTAAAGCTAGCTAGTGAATTCATAGATGAAACAACATTTGAACCTATGAGTCACTCTCAGATGTAAACATGTTTGCTTCCAGTGCATGTATGTTCCAAGCCCCTTGCAAACAATACAATACTATTATCAGCCTTCCCAAAATGCTGCTGACTTTTACAGAAGTCACCCCCACAGCTGGAGTTTGATTTAAAGAAAGAAAGAAAGAAAGAAAGAAAGAAAGAAAGAAAGATGGGCTGGTGTGGGGTGGCAGAATTGACAAGTGGTTTGGGAAGAATACGTGCACACTTTAGTGGGGTGCAAAGATTCTTAAAAAAGAAATTTAAAAAATAAGAAAATTAAATTTAAAAATAAAAATAATACATAATAGAGTTTTTTTTAATGGTAAAAATGCTCATGCAAATAGCATTTGGATTATAAGAAGTAAACTTTATTTATTACTCCAAAAATGACAATGCTTTTGTCATTACTCCAAAAATGACAATGCTTTTGTCATTACATTTTGGTCATTATACTGAATAAAAGTAATGAAGTAATAAAAAGGGTAACATGAGTATTGTTGTTATTTTTAATATGTTCAGTCTTTGCGCAGAAGAAAGTTAAAATGCTGCTGGGGTAATAATCTGGAAATAAAATTATGTTCTCTTTGCTTTCAAACCTTTCTTCTAGATTCTCATTTCTTAGAAGAAGATGCAAACATACTTTTAGCCACTACATAACCACAGTGCCCAATCTCTTTTGAAATCTTCAAATTTTCTCTTTCACCCCTGATTGTGTCTACAGCTTTTCCATATAAAGGGTCCTTCTTGCACTAGAATATTCTTCACCCAATACTCCCATTATGAAAGAGCAGTATAGATTTCCAGCCCCATTTACACACTTAACTATCACAAACTTATGGTAAATAATTATCTCCTCCCTGTAGCTTCTGGGCTCTGGACTCCCAGTTCTATAGAAATGGAAGAGAGACTTAAAGTATCCACTGTAGCTGAGCTGATAGTGCCAGAATACATAATTCTGAGGTCCAGAGGTTTACGACTTGTTTCGTGTAGTTCCAGATTCACGTCCGGTCAAGCTGCCCTTGTATTGAATTGGCAGGATCTTCAGCTTCTTTAAACATTTTCCTGAATTTTGTACTTTCAGAGAGGTCTGCAAAGTATGAACTCAGCTTCATCAAGAACCTGCCACTGACACAGCTCAATGATTACCATAGAAAGTCAGATTTTGCTGCAATATAAGAGATAGCATCTGATGCACAGGCTATGTGTAAGTTGAATATGGAAGGAAACTCAACTAAGGAAAGAAATTGCATAATACCTTAGACACATACAATGTCTAATCCATTTGCAGCACAGTTAATCCATTTACACCACATATTTGCACCACAGTAGGACATATGGTCTCCCAGAGTCATTTTGTGGCTCATTCCATAGAGGTGTGTTGTTGTGTGCCTTCAAGTCATTTCCAACTTATAGTGACCATAAGGCAAACTTATTACAGGGTTTTCTGGGGCTAAGAGTTTGTGATTTACCCAAGGTCACTCAGTGGGTTTCCATGGCCAAGCAGAAAATCAAACACTGATTTCCAAAGTCACAGTCCAATGCTCAAAGCACTACACCATGCTGGGTCTCATAAAGAAGTATGCCGCCAGCATGAGCTTTGAGCCATTCACATATAGAATTATAGCACTATTTCGCTTTAAGAACTGCTTTAGAAACTCCAGCGTGTTGAGAGGACTGAAGCCCTGCCTCCACTCAGGCTCATCTGACTGCTTCAAAAGCTCCATCGTCCGAGGAGATGGTGAGAGGACTGAACCCTTATTACTCTACCACCGACAACTCAATTAGAAGGGAAGGACTGCTGACAATTCCTCATTTGTTTATCTGATTGTTTCTTTCTTTACAATTTGCCACTTTACCTGGTTCATTACCTCTACCGGTAGAAATAATAATTTCAAGCAACAATATTAGGTGACAACCATCTTTTAATTATCCCCGTGACACCAACCAAATCTGGATAATTGGTTACTATTGACATTTACCACCATTAGCGGCCTGAAGGCTAACACCGGCAGTAGGAACTGAACTGTTAGAGGAAATTTGATAACTTTGTTACATGGTGGCTATTACTAAGTCATCTTATTCATCTTTCTTTCTTTTCTTTTTTTTTTTTTTTGAACAGCTTTTATTCTTTATCTAGGCAATGTTAGGGTTTGCCACTTGTTATAGCATACTTGTTCTCTCTGTTGCTTCTCTAGTCAATGCCAGTATCAAATACATTATCATTTCCTCAAACCTACTGCTCTTTTTCATTTGAGTTTCTTGCTATTAAACTTTTTTCACCTCTCCAACTCCATGTTGTAGTCATCTATCGGCCACTTGGACCATCAGCCAAGTTCTTTTCTGACTTTGATTCTTGCTTGACATATTACTTGCCAGATGAAGTCCCAATCCTAATCAATATTCATATGGATGTTCTTAATAATTCTATAGCCACTCATTTTAGTGCTCTGCTATCTTCTTTTGGTTTGGAACTCTGCTCCGGGTCATCTACTCACTCTCTTCGACATTGCCTTGATTTAGTTTTGACCAAAAATGTGTACTTTCTGAATATGCAGCTATTGAATTTCTGTTATCAGACCATTATCTTATTTCCTTTTCCCTCACTCATAACCCTTCCCCTCACCAGGTTATTTTGCATTCTTTTTGAAACCTCCACTCAGTGAATCCTGAGACATTTGGCCAGGCACTGGACTCTTCTTTATCTTCTCTAACGCCTGTTACAGACAGCCAAAATAAAGCTGCTTCAAGTCACAGTGGAGGTATGGTGTTTCAATGATGCATGCACCAAAGCTACGTTCCAGACTGGAGTGTGGCTTTGGTGTGGCTTCTGGACTTTTAGGATGCATGCATCATTGAAACACCATACCTCCACTGTGACTTGAAGCAGCTTTATTTTGGCTGTCTGTAAAGGCCTAAGTCTTGACAGCTCTGTGGATTCAGCTGTCTCTTTATTTAACTCAACCTTATCCTGTACTCTTGACAGTTTTGCACCTTTATTGACTTGTAGATCCAACCTCAGAGAACTCGGGGCCAGTTGATGTGCCAGCTGTGACCTTTTCCATAGAAACACAACCTGCTGCCAATCTGTGGCAGCAGCCTGAGCCACAGATTTCCAGTAACAGTATCTAGCATCATAGATACTCCACATTTCTCATTTACAATTAGCATGACCAGTGAAAGGTGCCAGGTTGGATTAATCAGCAATTGACTGGAGAGGTAAAAAATGTGACTGGCTATTGCTACTTCCATAAGGAATATTATTAGCCCGACGTTCTCTGGCCAGGCTACTTTAAAGAAAATTGCTAACAAGTGGGTACTGTTACAGGGTATGGTTGTTGACCAAAGAGACTAGAACTCAGGAAAGAGCTAGCCATCAAGTCAAGCTGAGACAATAGTATTGGAAGATTTCGAGACTAGTGGTGGTTGCTAAAAAGAGCAGAAAGTCATCCTGCAAATTAATGGTGATGCTTCAACATGGTGGAAGGCCCCAGCACCAGAAAGATTCAGGAGGATATCTGACCAGGAGAAACTTTAGCAAGCATACTTAAAAACAGGATCACCCTAGAAGCCAGAGGCAACAGGAGAATTGGCAACAGAAGAAGCATCTGTTCTTGGTTGTAAGGAATTGGCTGGTGTGGAATTTAAGGGAATCTGGTTTTAGGGAAAAGGTATTGAGAGCTTATTTGGCTGCAGAAGTCTCTCTTACTTATTAGAAACAGCAACCAAAGATATAAGTACATTTATGCAACCCAACCTATTTTTTTTTTACCGTGACTTGATTTCCTCATGTAAATCATTCCCTAAACAAATGTTAGCTTTGTACATCTTGTCTCCAGTGGTTGCATCAATTAAAACCTAAAACACTAGAAACAGACACTGACTTTCTGAAAGATACAGAGGTTTGTGGTGTTTTTAATTTATTTTGATGGCAGTAGTTAAAGATTTTATAGTAGAGGGAGTCTTGTGGTACAGAATTTAACAGACCCAACATCTCAAAGTTTAATACGGGAGATAGAAGCAGTATTTGTTGTTTATTTAGTGCTGTGAAATCAAGTCTGACTTTTGGTGGCCCTATCACAACGTTTCTTGATGAGATTTCATCAGATATTTGTGATTGCCTTCTTCTGAGGCCGAGATAATGTGGCTTGTCCAAAGTCACCCAGTGGGTTTCCATGGCTGAACAAGGATTCAAGCTCTGGTTTCCCAGAACCCTAGTCCAGCATTCAAACCATCACACTACTCCATCTACATAGGTATGATGATCCACATTATTCATTTTACCATATAGTGGCAAGGTAACATATATTGTTACAATGCTTAACGGTATATTAAAAACAAATGTACTCAGCAAAGCGATTCAAAGAAACTGTATAAGAAAATAGGTCATATGTAATGAGGCCAACAGGACTTTCAGCAGTATATGTTTGGAGCTGAAGAAAAAATCACGAGCCATTTCCTCTATCTTTTGCATGAAGATTTAAAAAAGAGGTTGCTCAAAGTCATGTATTAGGACTTGTGTTAAAATCCTCTGAAGTTCACTTCTTCACATATAGACTTGAGTCCATTTTTTTTTAAATGAAATGAACACAGAAAGTTATCTAAGGGGCAAACAGACCGCCGGAAGATAGATTGGGGCTACAGCGAATGCACGCCGTGGCTCCAATCTGCATTTTTCGGCCAGGGAAAGGGTGGCTTTTCCCATCTCACCGCAGCCCAGAGTTGGCTTTCAGATGCTGCCGCAACAGGCAGCATATAAACACCATGCCACCAGTGTCTTGAAGCCACCCATGTCTGGGCAACTGCCTGACTTCCAGGTGGCTTCAGGGGAGTACGGGAGCATGCGGCATATAAACATTGCGCTCCCAAGCTGTCCGGACAGTGGCTTTTACCAGGGGTGGGCAACCATGGGAGGCTAGGGGGCCACATTAGATCTCAAGGAGAACTTGGAGGATTGCACTCCCACTACCAAAAAAACATGTTTGTTGCCTTCTAGTGGGTAAGGAGGACATTTTCTCCATGTTTTTAGGTCTTCTGGGCCATTTTAGAGGCCTTAAAAACAAACAAACAGGAAGTAACTTTGGTTTACTACCTGTATATATAAAAAAAGTATTCTCTGGTCTTATAATGGCCCAGTGGGACCCCATAATGTGGCAAATTTTCATCCCACATCTCCTTGAGAGCAAAAACATTTTTTTTTAAGGGAGAGCACAATTTTTTATCCCTGGTGAACCCTGGGAGCCCCAACAACAGCCCTGGGGACCACATGCCACCCATAAACCAACCTTTGCCCACCCCCGGCCTATATGGTCTGGTAGGTAGTAGCACTGTCAGATTTCATCCTGGGGTGTCTTCCCAGCACTACTTGTAGAAGCTGTAGACTGAAACAATGAGTTAAAAGCCAAAGCCAAATGTTCATATTTTGTATTACTTTTGGACTGAGGGGGCCCTCCACAATACCAAGAAGAAATGCTGGAGGAAAAAGGAGAACTGGAGAAAATTGGGGCCTCACCTGCTTCCTTCAGCAGGAAACTTTCAAGCCCCAGTTCCTTGCCATTTACAGAACAGTAAGCCTAGATCGAACCCATTGTCTGTATTCTCCCCCCCCCCAGAACTTGTGTACTGAAAACAGGTTTATCAAAAATCTGTGTTTACTAAAAGGATCCCCCCTTTTGCCTGCAAAGCCATTGGTACACATCCAAGCAGTTTTTCTGGACAAGTCTTTTGCACTTTATGCATAAAGACCTCCTCAAACACAAAGTAATGTGTACAAAAGCTGATCTCCAAAGGCATGAATGCCAGAAACAACAACTGTGCTAGATCAAACTCAGGAAGAAGTAATGGAACTAGAAAGGAATATTTTCCAAAAAATCAAAGTTTGAATTTCATCTATAACATTGCTGAAAATTGAAATGCTACCATGTGAAATCTGAGCAGATTTTTGGCTAGGGAAGCTACTTTCTTTATACAGTATATTTAGGTTGCATTGATTTGCCAAATTGAAACCATGCCTAGATTAAGAAGGATTGCTTTTACTGTCCTAATGATTTCTTAATGAAATACATTTATAATCACAATAGTTCATGAGAACCCATTGAATATCTTTCTAAACAAGCAATTTTAAGTTTATTAAAATGTTCTTTGAATATTATTATTACTAATAATAATATTTAGTAATGCATTCTTCCCTTTACAACATACTGATATTATCTCTCTCTCTATGGATGCCAGGAAATCCTAGATAGTTATGGCTGGTTTGTACTAGTGAGTTTCTTTGCCTAATCAGCAATGTCAGTATTCTGTTCCTAACCTCCCCATAGAAAAAGGAACATACAGCAAGGAAGACTAAGTATCTGACTGTCATCTGGAAGAATACAAAATAATAAACCAAGTCTACAAAAGCTGATGCTTTTGATAGGATCCAAGGTGGCTTCCAGAACAACAAATTAAAACCATTTACAAAAAGCTTTAACCCAATTTTAAAATGCCACATTAAAACACTATAAAACTGATTAAAATCATACAAAATTTAAAAACAGATAAAACATAGATCTATATTAATTTAAAAGGTGCTACAAGATCCCTTTGCATACTGTTATTCCAAAGTAACACAGCTATGTCTCTGAATACAGTAAGTATGTAATCTAATTAGTTCATTTTTATCCCACCCATCTTCCAAGAAATTTTGGATGGCATTCAAGTTTACCCCAACTCCACCATGTTTCAACCTTATGAGCATGCTATGATGTAGGTCAAACATTCAGTGAGTTTCATAACTAAGGGTGAATATGAGCTTCAGTTTCTACTGTCCTACTGACCGTCTAAATAAAGTTGAAATGTTTTTGAGAATTTAAAAACGATTATCACAGGATAGCCCAACTTATGCATCAATTTATCAGGAATTAACTCAAATACAGGCCAATATCACCTAGTCTTTCAATTCCAATGAAGCTGTGACCTAAATCCAAATGCTAGTTTGGAGTATGGAGTTTAGTGCACAGCTAAATGATCTGGTTTACCTTGTTCGGTTTGAATCCTCTTCTGGGATGCAGCCGATGCCGCCTCCCACCTAAATCTTGGCTACAATCCAAGCTCAGCCAGTCGATTTGCAAAGCTGGGAAGCCCCCGACTTTGCAAACTGGCTGAGTGTGGCTGGGAGCTGGTTTTAGCCGGGAGGTGGCATCGGCAGCAAAATGCATATGATAATATCTGGCTGCATCCAGGGACGTAGCTAGGATTTTAGGAAGGGGGGGTCCAGACTAAGTGCCACCATTATAATGGGGCTTGGGTGCGGCAGCGCAGCAGCACACACCATTCATTTTTCTAATGGAAGGGGGGGTCCGGACCCCAAGAACCCCCCCCTTGGCTACGTCCCTGCTGCATCCTGGAAGAGGATTCAAACCGGGCAAGCTAAAACAGGTTATTTAGTTGTGTGCGAAATTCCTATATTGAATCCATATCATATTAGCAATCCCTAAGAAATCTGGCAAGAGGAAACAAATTTATCAAACACTTATCAAATATTTTGATAGGTATAACACATGGTCTATTTAAAAACTTACAACATGGCATGTAATAACAGAACATACTGGGCTGCTAATCTTAAAAATTGCCTGTATTGTCCCACCGCCCCCTCAGATTATCAACCAGCTCAAGAGTTCTAAGCAAAGCAGGAATTTGCATAGCCATCATACCCATGAGCAATGTGTGCATGAGCCGAAGTTCCAAAAGATCTTCCAAAGCAAAAGGAGGAAATTCTTTTCAGTACAGCTGTCAAAAACCCATTGATCTGCCAATTTCTTCCCATGAGTCTCTCCTGGAAAGCTAGTGGCATTAATATTATTCTGTCCTCATTCTGTGCAAGCAACACAACTCTGACCCACCCATTTCTCCATTCTAAATCTGTGATAATCTACAATGTTTTTCTTCTTAACCCTACTTTCTAATTCTCAAATGTATATAGGTTCAACTACTGTATCACTAACATTTTACAAAATTTATATGCTGCAATTATTTAGTATTATCTATTACAATAGAAATTTATTGTTAAAAGCTAAAAGCTGTCACTATATAAAATAGATCCAAAGAGTAAATACAAAAACAGTATAAAAAAACCCTGAGGCACAAAAGCCACAAATAAAACAGCATGATAAAATTAGTAAGAGAGACCCATCAACAAAAAACAATAATGCATCATAGATAAAATAATAAAAGCATAGATGGTTCTAGCCGTCATTCCAATCGAGAGTACAGAGTATTAGATTAGTATTAGAGTATTATCTATTTATTGAATTTATACTTTGCCTTTGTCCCAAAATGGCATTCAAGATGGCTTACAATAATTTTAAAAAGATTAAGCTAAAACATTCGTTTATAAAAGTCAAAGAAGAAGTAAACGAAATATTACTGAAATTTGGTTGAAAACAGTTTAAACACTTAAAACATAATTTCAAGTAAAAGATTTAAAGTATAGCACATCACTTTACACACAGACTACTGCTCCATGATTAAAATTTGGAGGCCTCTCTGAATAAAAACATCATCGCCTGTCAGCATAAAGAAAGTGAGGAGGGGATCAAGCAGACCTCCCAAGAAAGGGAGTTTCACAGCCTGAGAGCAGCCCCAAAGTTTCCATTCGTAGGAATTTGCCTCTCCCTGAATAATTCAGGGACTCTGGAGGGGAGCCAATGAATCCCTGACGTTTAGGAAGTGCATCAAGCTTTCAGACACATGGGCTTCTTAAATTATTTAGCAGCGTTTTAGCAGCACTTAATTGCTGGTCTGAAAATCTTCAATGTTGCAATGCCTGCTGCCTTGGTTGCTCCCCCTCCCATGGTCTCTGAATACTTCATATGCTAGTTGCCAGCAGGACAGGTTAAAGCAGGGGAACAGTTAAAATAGGGAATCCTCATCTCCAACTCCCAAACAGAGTATCTGGCTCTCACCCTCACTACACCCCCTAGTTATGTCCAACTCTTATTACACTCTGCATACCCTGCATTATTTTGGGGTACAAATATTTTGTTATAATAACAGTTACAGGGAAGCCATAAACGTGAACCTGAACAGTCCATTATGATCTTTAAGTGAACATGAGTGTTCACACAGACCTGGGGAGATGAGTAAAGATACCATGTAACTTAATGGCTGTATGTATTGATGCTTTCCACCACCACCAACACCACCCCGTCCCTGATCTGCACATTTCATCTTGAAGGTGACAGAGAAGGGTTTGCTAGCCTAAAGCATTAAGGCAATATTTCTACTAGCACCCATGATATATTCCCACACCCCGTCCTATTCCAAACTCCCTGGGGGATGTCTTAATTTTATCACTGCTTTATTAAATCAATGTCCCTGCCATCAAGCAAAAATATTCCTTTTGTAACTCTGATGTTAAAACTATCATCTGTGAATCCTATTCCTACATGCTATAAAAAGCCAACCTTGGCACTCACACATTGGCATAGTTTGAGAACAAGCAGGGATGCTGCCAGATTTCATGTTGCCCCCCTCAACACTGTCTGCCCACAATGCACCAACATTTCAGGCAGACTTGTTGAGCCACTGTCACTTCCATCATCCCCTGATTGGAGCTCTGCTTCTGGACTGGTAAGAAATTACCTTCCTTCAACCTTGCTACAAGCTACTACCTTTCATTTCATTAGTTCTTGTGTGTGAATGTGAATGCCATGGCATGAATGGTGATTTTTTCCCCCCTTGCTGTTAGTCAATCAAATTAAGTTGTATTTTGCATTCTGGGGGTTCTAGTTTTTTGGGATCATTAGACAAAGGTAAGATCCCAGGCTGAATGTTTCCCCGACCAAAAGTATATTTCAATTGAGCTATTAAAACTCCCCTGTTAAATATTAATTTGTAGGTACCTTCTCAGTAACCTAGCAATTTGGGTAACACAACTTTTGCTTTTGGCTGGGGAAAAAAGGTTTTGTGACAACAGTGGTTTCTCTCCAGGTTTTTTCAAAATATCACTACTTTAAAAAAAAAAACCTAATTCTCCCTTCTGTAAAATAATTTCCTTATTAAAAACTTTGAGTTAATTATTTAGACTGTCTTGGGTGATTGTGTTCCACCTCATGGCTGGGATCTGATGCTGCCAGGAAGCTTTAAGTAATGGGTGGCAAGAGAAGTGAAGAAGGAGATATCTAGCCATGATACAATGGCACGGGGTTTCATAGAAGTTTTGTCAAGTGTGTATAAAGTAGAAGCAAGGGGAGTAGTCTCCCCACATGTGTACGTCTTGGGAAAAGCCATTATTTCTTTGCTGCAGAATCACAATGCCTAGAGCTAGCAAAATAACCACAATCAAAACTACAAAAATGTTGGATTTTTGCCAAGCACACCTACATTGGAACAGAAATATTCAGCTCATGGGGATCACTCTTTCCCCATAGGGAGTGATGAAGCCCCAGACTGCTGGTGTTGTTTCTAAGGCATGCAGTGTCTTATTTCATTCAGCACTTCTTTGGTATAAATATAGGAAAATTAAAATGTGAGTTGTTCCAGCACATGCAGCTGCGTTAATTAAACAGCCATCTCCACATAACTTTTTATACCACTAGTTGCTTTGAAGAACCAAATGTTTCTCTCTACTGCTCTTTTATTATGTATTTACTCAATTTAAGCTCATTCTGCATGTTTCTTACCACATATGTTCAATTCTTTCCTTGCCTGTGTTGCTTTTAAATTTATTTTCCACACATCTATGGGGCAAGATTAACAAAGAGGCTGCCATCTGTGCCTAGATGGCGTTTTCTGTCACAACTGTTGACATGTAAAGGGAATTTTGTATTTTGCTTGGACATCATTTGTGCTTTCTTTGGATCAGGCATTTTGAGCTGAACTGTAAAAATAGAGTTAAATGTATAGGTCGTAGCAATTAATGTATTATTTGCATTACTAAACTACAAACACAGAGAGCCTCTGGACCCCAGATCCTTGACCAGAATGGCCCATCTCCTGTAGATCTGATGCTCTGTCATACTACCAGCAAACTTCTGAAACTGCTCTGTATGCCACTGTGCCTCTAGTTCATTGCCAGGAAAAATACCCCGAGCCAGTTTGTTAGCACACTGATGTTTCTCATGCCTTCATTGGTAGTAGAGGATTGAAATGTTCATATTGAGCCCTGCTGACAATGAAGTCATGCAGAAATCCCTATGGACTGTTGTAACAGGCACTGCTGATCAAGAGGTTTAAGCTGGTCTTGGTTCATTACCTGTCTATGTTGTATTCCATTTTATTTCTGACTTTGAGAAGCAATTTCAACCTGGTTGGAAGAAATGACAGGGTAGAACCTTGCATCCATTTAAACTATACAGTGGTTGCCAGTGTAAACCACCAAGATGACAGCAACGTATGGCAACCCCATGAATGAGAGCCCTCTAAGTCGTATTGTGGTCAAAAGCCCTACTCAGGTCTTGTTGTTGAATGAGTCCGCCCAATCCTCTTGCCTTCTAGGGAGAGTTCAGGCATGATTTGGTCTAGGACCCATTTATTTGTCTTTCTAGCTGTCCACAGTATCTGTAGAACCCTTCTCCAGCACCACATTTCAAATGAGCCGATTTTCTTCTTATCAGCTTTTTCTTTTTTACTGTCCATTTTTCACAACCATACATAGAAATGGGAAATGTGATGGCTTGGGCAATCCTAACTTTAGTACCTAATAATATATCTGTACACTTCAGGATCTTGCCCAGTTCCTTCATAGCTGCTCTTCCAAGTCCTAGCCTTCTTCTGATTTCTTGACTCTAGTCACCATTCTGATTAATGACTAAGCCAAGGGATGCAAAATCTTGAATTCTTTCAATGTCTTCATCATCCGCTTTAAAAGTTATGCAAATCATCTGTGGTCATCATTTCTGTTTCCTCAGTTGTAAAACTGCCTTTATACTGTACTTTCTTCTTTGCCTTTCTTCAGTACTCGTTCCAGGTCTTTGCTATTTTCTGCTAGTAGTACAGTGTTATTTGCATATCTTAAATTGTTGATGTTCCTTTCTCCAGTTTCCATGCCTCCTTCCTCCCAGTCAAATCCTACTTTATATATTGTATGTTCAGTATACATGTTAAACAGATACGGTGAGAAAATGCAGCCCTGCCTGATCTCCTTGCCAATTGTAAACCATTCTGTTTCTCCATATTCTGTCCTAACATTAGCCTCTTTTCCTTAGTACAGGTTATGAATCAGAATAATCAAATATTGTGCCACACCATTTCTTTAAGAGCAATTCAAGTTTTTCATGAGATACACAATCAAAGGCTTTGCTGTAACCTATAAAACCTTGTCTGTTATTTTTTAAAAAATCTTTAGTACACCCCATTATCCAGCATATGTTCGCAATATGATGCCTAATGCCTCTTCCTTTTCTGAACCAACTATCTCCTATTTCTCACTCCATATATGTTAAAAGCGTTTGTTGTTGAATTTTGAGCCTCACTTTGCTTGCGTGGGAAATTAATGCAGTGGTCCTGTGGTTACTGCAACCCCAGGTGTCCCCTTTCTCCAGGATTGGAATATATGTTGAGTGCTTCCAGTCTGTAGACCTTTGTTTTATTTGTTGACATATTTTAGTTAGAGTCAGAGTAGATTCTGTTTATGTAGCTTGAAGCAGCTCTATGGTATGCCAAGTGATTTATATTTCCCAAGTGCCCTGATTGCAGCTTCCACTTCACTTTCTAAAATTGTAGGTTCATCTTCAAATGGTTCTTCCTTGAATGAATCTGTCATTCTTTCATCTCATTTTTATAGTACTTCAATGTATTGTTTCCATCATCTTTTTATTTCTACTTGATCATGCATTGTGTTCCCCTGTGGGTCATATAGGATCTCCACTCTTGGTATAACTATGATTTCTTGGATCTTGTGGAAGAGGTCTCTTTTTCTTCCTTTTTTTTTTTCTTGTCATCTTCTGTTTCTTTAGATTTTTTTAATTAAAATTTTATTAATACAGTCTAAAAGAAATGTTTCTTTACATTTAATATTATGATAGCTCTTGTTGTCCCAGTGTCATTGAACAGTCACGTTCAGAGTTCTGACCCTATTTCTGTCACCTTTTACTTTTGCTTTTGGTCTGTCCTTAACTACTTGAAGATTTTCATCCATTGAGCCTTTTTTAAAAAAAATTGGCTGCAGATAGTGTATTTTTGCATTCCTTCTTGACATTGTACCTGGTTTCAATCCAGAGTTCTTCTTGCTTTCAGTCAATTAGGCTTATTAGTACTATTCTATTTTTACATCATTTGTAAATTCTAAGGCAATGTTCTTCAGCTTGTATTTTGACACAATGGTTGGTTTAGCAATCATCTTTAGCTTTACTCTAATTTTTAATATTAGCAGTCCAACGTCTGTGGCACAATCTGCTCCTAGTTTTGTTTTTGCAGGGAGAATAAAGCTCCTCCATCTTCTGCTTCCAATTATGTCATCTATTTGATTTCTACGTTGGTCATCAGGTGATGTTCTTTGCAAGAAGAATATGTTTGGGATGAGCAAACTTCTGGACTCACAAAATTCATTTAGTTGCTCCCCTGATTCATTTCTTGATCCTAGGCCAAATTTCCCTACAATTCTATTCTTTCCTACTTTTGCATTTCAGTCGAGGGTGATTAATAAGAAGTCTTGTTTTGGTGTGTGGTCATTTCCTTCCTGGACTCCAGCATAAAATCTTTCAGTTTCTTCCTCTTCTGCCTCTGTACATCAATTTGGATTATAGTTATACTGATACCTTCTTGATAGTATTCAGTTAAACTTTGCATTATATTCCTTGACTGCTTGTCCTACATCTCCTCCCACTATAAATACAATCCTGTTTCTTTTCAGATTTTCATTTCCTGAGTAAAACACTGTGTGATTATCTGACTCAAAATGTCCCATTCCCATCCCTCACTCACTCCATGTATTACAATGTTTATATATTCCAATTTGTGTTTTACTGTGTTTAGCTTCCCTAATTCATGTTTCTCACATTCCATGTTGTTAATTATTATTATTATGATTATTGATATTTATTTATATAGTGCCATAAATTTTCATGGCACTTTACCAAAATCATCAAAACTGTAAACAACCTGCCAATGGTGTACAATCTAAAAGTGATAAAATATAAACTATACAAAATTAAGCAAGTTATGCAGTTAAAATACAAATTGTAAAAACAACTAATACATATAATCAACTATAATAATATGTGTTGTACAGTTTCTGACTTTTCATTCACTTCTGAACATGCCAGCAGGCGAACATCCTTTTGACTTGACTTCATCTGCGTCATTAGCCACAGCTCTAGTTGTAGCTGTCCTCTGCTCTACCACAATAGCTCATTTTCTACCATCCAACTTGGGAGTTTCATTTTCTGGCACTACCTTCTGTTTCATTTTGGATTGTCACATCAGAGTTTTCATAGAAAAAACATTCAAAGGGGGCTTACCATGCCTCCTTCTGTGCAGTACTAATAAATGTTAGCTACGATGCCTTCGGTTTTCCCAGAACTGTCTTCCTTGGTGGCAGTTCCATCAGGCCATTAAACATTTATGGGAGAATGAGAACCTGGTATTTGCCTACTCCTACTTTCCTTCAAAACCTTTTCTTTCATGTCTGTAAGCATCAGAAGCTTCCTTATACAAGTCAGACTGTTGGCCCAACTAGACTTGCATTGTCTCTTATGCTGACTAGCTGTAGAAGGAACCCCTGTTGAGATTCAAGCCTCTTGCACTCATCAAATGCCAAGATGTATAGGGCTTTGATTTGCAGCAGCAATATGATGTAGTATTATGCTGAAAGTCCAGAGTATATAAAAGTTACTTTTTTAGACTAAACGCCAATTTGGTGCAAGCAAATATTTTGAAAAGAAATCCCAAATTATTAAAAACTTTTTAAATTATTGATTCTTGCATTCAAGCCAAACAAAAAGTGAAGATTTACTTCACACACTTAGAGTTACATCTAAGTCTAGAATGTTTGTGCACAGCTTCCCAGGAGTAAATGACAGGATTGGACAAAAAGAGTATTTTCACCCATGATAGTGAACTTTCCACGTTCAGTTTCTCACATCTGTGATGCTGATGGAAAATGTGTCCTAGCCAGAAATTTCACGAAGTTTAAAAAATATCCTTCCTTTGCATTGTGTCCTACATTAGCCATGTCCACATATGAACCCAAGCAGCACAACACAGTATCCAAGATGCTTTTAGGCTTGTGTAGAAATAGTTCTTGCCTCTCTGCTTTTGACATCTATTACAATAAAGCTTTGGAACTAAGAATTTAGCTGCCCTGATTAGGTTTGGGAACCATACAGGAAAGACATTTTGAGGACTGTTTGTGTTGGGAAGAATAGGCAGGAGACAAAACTCATATGAGCATCTGAATAGCTCAGACCGATGATAAGCTTCCATGTGCCAGCCAGAATTAATTATCATAAAGAGCAAGGAGGAGAAGGAAAAGAAGTAGCCCATTCATTCCTAAAGGGAAAGGTTCCCTTTGCTGCTTCAATTCAACTGTAGCAAAATTAGGAAATGTGGTTCGTTAGGGTTACTTTTGTGGATTTGAGAAAGGAGTGACAAGGGAAACAGAAAATTGTGATAGCATTGGAAAGAAGTTACAAAGTGTGTAGTTCCAGTTACACATTGTATAATTGGTTGAACAGTAGTTAATTCATGATCAATAATTCCTTTTACTTAATGTCAACAATAAATTACAATGACCAAAGTCTATTTGATTCTGTAAGGTGCAGTTCTACAATCTTGAAACATGGTGGCAACAGTGACTGAGTCCTAAACTGAAGAAGTCTAGACAGATTAATCAACACATGCATACAGCCACACAAACAACAGGCCTGAACAGACAGGCCAAAATAAAGCTGCTTCGGGTCACGTTGGAGGTATGGTGTTTAAATGACACACGCAACTTAAGAGGCCAGAAGCTGTGCCAAAACTGCGCTCCAGTCCTTAGGACTGGATTATAGCTTTGGCGCAGCTTCCGGCATCATTAAAACAGCATACCTCCAAAGTGACCCGAAGCAGCTTTATTTTGGCCTGTCTGTTCGAGCCCAACATTTACTTTCCAACTTTACTTCATAATTACATTATAACTGAAGCACCCTGAAGTGCTAAGATTCAAGAGAGATAAATCAAATATGATAATCTGACAGTGTTCATAATGTCACTGCATTGGGAATGTAATCACAGCTAAATTGTTGAATTACATTTTCTCTCTACAATGAAGAAAACAAAATAAAATATTTTCACATATAACGTGCTTTTCCTATTATGAATGTCAGAAATGTGTCTTTAGGCCTGGTGAGTCCTGTCCTTTTAGCAATCACTGTCAAAGTTGGCCAGGAAAACTAATGAAGCTGCAAGGTCTTCAAATATTCTCTTTCCACTGGCACTGCATCATTTCCAAACATAGGTATATCCAACTGCTTTGAAAGAAGCAAGATTCAATCCTGTGTTTCTTATATACCTTTACAGATCTCCGTGAGACATTTATTTGCAAAGGATACCTCATTTCCCTAGAGCCATGGCTTTGATGAAAAGTGCAAACACAATGAATTAGTCATACTAGGTCACATTAATCTTTAATCAGTGGAATGCCTAGTAGAACAACCTGATGCATGTTGACTTCGAACTGAGGCCAAGTGTGTTCAGTACAGTCTACTGCCAGGTAAGTAAAAAAAAGATTGCCGAAGCTCAATTTAGTCGTAGCTAAAAAGACAAGCGAGTTACGTCTAGGGCCATCTTTCCTTCTGACAGTATGCTTGCGATGGGAGGGCCTGCCGTACTATACGCCAGATGTATTTTGGCTTGGATGATTCTGTTATAGATATTCAATGGTATTTCCACCTGTCAGTTGGGTTAAAAAAAACCCTAAAATTAAATGCATAAAGCAAACAACAACAACCAAACACAAGAAGGGTCATGCTTTGATTTGGATTTCCTGCATGGCAGAATGGGGTTGGACTGGATGGCCCTTGCGGTCTCTTCCAACTCTATGATTCTATTATTCTAACACACCTCCCTCTAGTTTTGTTGGGTTGAGTTAGATTTTTGAGACCGCTTTAACTGTCCTGGCTCAGTGCTAGGGAATCCTGGGAATTGTAGTTCACTTGGCACCAGAGCTCACTCTTTGGCAGAGAAGGCTAAATGTTCCACAGAACTACAGCTCCCAGGATTCCCTAGCATTGAGCCAGAGCAGTTAAAACAGTGCCAAACTGGATTATTTCTGCAGTGCGGATGGCATTGTACACGGTGACCAGATGTCCTAACTCTGCAAAGGAGGGCAAGGCACCACAAAATGCAGGGCATTCAAAGGGGGAAAAAATGGAGGACATGTCCCAATTAACAACAACAACAAAATGCTTTAAAATGCTTTTTAAAATCATGCAGGCCTGGTTTTATTGGGGGATTGATTTAGATTATTTTAACTTTGGATGTTTTAAATTTTGTATGTTGTAATTTTTTAATTACAACATTTTTGTAATTAAGTAATACAAATAAGTTTTAAATTACTGTTTTAATTGGACTATTTTAATTGTTTTATAGTGTTGTGTGTGTGTGTATATATGTATGTGTCTATATATATGTGTGTGTGTGTGTGTGTGTGTGTGTGTGTATAAAATTTTATTTTAATCCCTCTTTTCTCCCAAGTTTTGGGACCCAAGGCGGCTCACAATTTATATAGTGAGCCGCCTTGGGTCCCAACTTGGCAAAAAGGAGGTATAAAAATAATATTATATAATATAAAATAAAATATATAAATGGGAGAAAAATGGGAGAAAAATAATATAATATAATTGTGTGTGTGTGTATACAATATAATATAAAATAATTTATATTAAATATATACAGTATATTAAAATCCCTCAAAGAAGTATACATTCATGCTTCTGAGTCATGATGAAAATGGAGGACATTCTGAAAGGGGAAGCCGAAATGGAGGACACAGAATCATAGAGTTGGAAGAAACCACAAAGGGCATCCAGTCCAAACCCCATTCTGCCATGCAGGAAATCCCTGCAAGAGAAGGACCCTAGTCTGTCCCCTCCCTGACAGTGACAGAGCCACAGAAAGAAGGGCAACGGGTGAGCGTCGAAGGCTCTGAGCGCAACCAATAAGGGAGGAGAACCGTCTTGAGCGACACGGCCGCCGCCCAATGGCTTCCTCCGATATGAGGGGGCGGTCTCCCGAGAGCTGAAAGGTTGTCTTCTGATAGGCTGGTTGGGCCTAAGGCGCCCGTTCCGGAGGGTGCCATTTTGTAACCGGGCGGAAGAGTTCAATGCCTCTGGTTACCTCTGCTGCTGCTTCTTGTTCTTCAATGCTGGGAGCTGGTCGAGAGAAAGAGGAGGAGGAGGAGGAGAGTGAAGGTATGTGGCCCATGGCTGGCTTCTCTCCACTGACCTCTCCTTCCATTGGTTACTACTTTTATCTCAGTGGTCCCCAAAGCCTGTGCCCTTTGAGAGGATTTTGGACTCCAGCTCCCAGCATCCCAGTCTATTGGCCAGCATGGCTGAGGATTCTGGGAGTTGAAGTCCAAAAGCTGTTTTAAAGGGACCGCAGTTTGAGGACCGTTGTATAATCTGCTTTCATTTCAATGGAGTGCATCTATACTGCAAGAACTAATAAGTAGGTTTAATACCGCTTTCACTGCCACAATCCTCTCCTGTGGGAATCCTGGGATCTGTAGTTCGTTGTGACACCACCAGGGGCTCTCTGGTAGAGAAAGGTGACTGCCTTTGGCAAACTACAGATCCCAGGATCATGCTGCCAGCTTCTTTCTTTCTTTTTCCAAGATCTCTCTGCAGACAAATCAAGAGAGCTCTGGTGCCTCACCGAACTACAGATCCCCCAAACTACAGATCCCCTCCAAACTACAGATCCCAGGTTTCTGTAGGATAGAGTCGTGGCAATCAAAAGTGGTGTCAGCCCGCTTTAATCTTGCAGTGTGGATACACCCAGTAAGCATTCTCTCAGGGTGCCTCTACACTGTACTGTAGTAATAATGCAGTTTAAGCGCTGTAGGGAATACTGGGATTTGTAGTTTTGCAAGGTCTTTAGCCTTCTCTGCCAAAGAGTTATGATGGCGACTCATAAAACTACAGATCCCAGGGATCTGTAGGATGGAGCCGCGGGAGTTAAAGAGGGGTCAAACTGGATTATTTCTGCAGTGTGGATGCAGCCTTAGACACCATCTATGCTCATTTCTCCAAAGAGCAACAGCAGAAACAGTGATGATAAAAACAATATAATAATAATAGTAGTAGTAGTAGTAGTAATAATAATAATAATAATAATAATAATATATTCCAGGCTTACACTCAGATAAGGAGATGATAAAGTGAGACAGGCAGTTTCCTTCTCTGAGGTCCAAAACACTGCAGAAATAATCCAGTTTGAGACAGATTCCTGGGAATTGTAGTTTATTGTGGCACCAGAGCTCAATGGCCCAATGTTTCACAAAACTACAGTTCCCAGGATTCCCTATCATTGAGCCAGGACAGTTAAAGCAGTCTCAAACTGGATTATTTCTGCAGTGTGTTTTGGTGCTGAGTTGGATGCATCAGGTGTTCATTTTAAGGCTTGCTCAATGTAGTAGAAATAATAATAATAATAATAATAATAATAATAATAATAATAATAATAATACTGTAATAATAATAATAATAATAATAATAATAATAATAATAATAATAATGATAATAATAATTCTACATCATGGAAATAATGCAGTTTGACCCCACTTTAACTGTCATGGCTCCAGAATCCTGTGATTAGTAGTTTGGTGATGGACGCACAGCATTCTTTAGCGGAGAAGGCTGGAAACCTCGATAAAACTACAAATCCCAGGATTCCGTAAGATGGAGCTACAGCACTTAAAAAGGGGTGTTAAACTGCATTATTTCTACAGTGTAGAGGCACACCTGCTTGACTTTCTGGGGTTTATTTGGTGATGTCAGTTGCCTTCCATCCGTCCTACTCATGGCCACCCAGTGAATGAAACATTTCCAACGCTGCATCTGCACTGCAAAATTGATGCACTTTGAGCCCGCTTTAACCACTGTAGCCCAGTGCTATGGAATACTGGCATTTGTAGTTTTGTGAGATATTCAGCCTTCTTTGTCAATGGAGCACTGGTGCCACAACAAACTACACATCCAAAGATCCCATAGGATGGAGCCATTGCAGTTAAATTGGTGACAAATTGCGTTAATTGTGCAACACGCAGCAGCAGTTATGACTACTGCATATCCTCCACTGCAGTGCTTGTAGATTGAGACCCATGGCCTCCTTCGTTCAATCTAACCATCTGGCCTTTTTCAAGTTTATCACATGGCAGGATTTTCTCTTAATTTCGAATGAAAAGAAAGTGGGGCCAGAACGCATTCACATGAATTAGCTAGTTCAGTGTATTTACGTGAATTTGAATTGCGTTTGAACTGACTTCCCATTGCCTGAAAATAGCTTGCCATTGCCCGAAATTGCGTGTGGTAGTCTATCACGCAATAACGCGAAACCCCATGATTGCATTCGGACTGACTTCCCATCGCCTGAAATTGCATTTGGTAGTCTATCACGCAATAACATTAAACCCTATGATTGCGTTCAGATTGCCATTGGATTATACTTCCAATTTCCCTTGTCTGATAAACTCTTTTTCTACTGCCTTCTACCTTTCCTAGCATTATTGTCTTTTCCAATGAGTCCTGCCGTCTCATGAAGTGGGCAAAGTATAACAGCCTCAATTTAATCATCTTGGCTTCCAGGAAGATTTCTGGCTTGATCTGTTCTAGGATCCATTTGTTTGTCTTTTTGGCCTCCCATAGGATCCTGAGCACTCTTCTCTAGTATGCTGTTATTATGTGCCTCCAAGTCATGTGTGACTTAAAGTGAAGTCGAAACCTATCATAGGATTTTCTTGGCAATTTTCTGCAGCCTTTGCCATTGCCTTCCTCTGAGTAGGTTTCCATGGTTGAACAGGGTTTTAATCACCTTGCCTTCAGGGAGATTTCTGGCTTGGTCTGTTCAAGGACCCATTTGTTAGCCTTTTTGGCCATCATTGGTATCATCAGCACTCTTCTCCAGCACCATATTTCAAATGAGTCAATTCCCCCCCCCCCCTTATCTTCTTTCTTCAGTGTCCAGCTCTCACATCCAAACATAGTAATAGGGAATACAATGGCTTGCTTGGACAATCCTAACTTTAGTGTTCAGTTGTATATCTTTGCCCTTAAGGATCTTATGTAGTTCTTCCATAGTTGTGGTCACCTTCTCTACCTTTACATCCTAAATACAGCAAGGTATGGTCCACTCAGCATGAAAGGGAGGAGAAGGGGTTTATTTATTTTTTTCTTCTGCTTTTTTCATCCTTTGCTGATTTGGCCATAAAACTGTATAGGAATTCAGGGGGAAGCAAAGGCAACAAAACAGGTTGCTCTAGAAAAGAGTTTCTTTCAAGTGTTTTGTACAGTCCTGGGGCATCTTAAAGCTTAACAAAACTTGCCCTCCTTTCAAGGTTTAAGACTGGATGCAGCTGTTGGGAGGGGGGCAAAATGCAGACATTGCCCTTCAATAAACCTTCCCCCTCATGAAATTTTGTTTCCGTTCCAAAATTTAAAGCACTGTCGAGAATGAACCACTGATACTCATAAATATCTAGACCATTTACATTTGCTGTGTTCCCATTCCCTGTTTTCTTTAGGTGCCCAAACTGTATTTCTAAATGCTCGAGTGAAGTTTTAGGCCATTGTGATGCTAGAAATCTGGGGACCGAAGGAAAATTTGTATTTGAGAGGGAAGTGTCCACATTTGCCTTCTCATTGCCCTGTCTCCCTTAAAGTTACACTTCTGAATCAGTTGCAAGAAAGGAAATTCCAGCTGAGCATTAGGAGGAATGTCTTGGTAGTAGGAAACATTCAACAGTGTAATGTTCACCCTCAGTTTGTGGTAGGATTTATTTCCTTGGTGTTTCTTAAGCAAAGGTTGGATGGCTGCCTGCCTGTCAAGGATGCTACAGAGTCCTGCACTGGCACAGATTGGACTACATGACCCATGGAGCCCTTCCAACTCCATGTTTCAATGAAATATATTAGTTTCATGCCCCGTATAACCCATTTCACTGGGTAGACTAATGAAGCGTCTGATGAAATGGGCTGTAATCTACAAAGTCTTGGGTCATAATATATTTCTTGGTCTTTAAGATGCCACAATATTCTTTGATGGTGTTGCTACAATCACTAACGTAGGTACACTGGTACCCCGGGATACGAATGCGCCGCCTTACGAAATTTCCGGGTTACGAAAAAAATCCATTCAAAAAAACTGTTCCGGGTTACGAAGGTTATTTCGGGTTACGAAAAAATTTTTGGTGCTTTTCGGCGCTATTTCACACGAAATCGCGGCTTTTCCCCATTAGCGCCTATGGCTTTTTCGCCTTACGAAGTATTCCGGGTTACGAAAGCGGCGGCGGAACGAATTAATTTCGTAACCCGGGGTACCCCTGTACACCATTTGAAACAGTGCAGTCTTATTCCCAAAGGGTAAAGGTATATCCCGTATCATGCCAATATTCTCCTCCCACTCAAGACAAAATGCCATATATTAAATATTCCTTTGCATTTATTTATTTATTTATTAGGTCTTTTTAAAATGCGGATTGGGAAAGGGGTGATAATGGGATCCGAGCAGTGTGTATGTATATATCCATGTGCCAAACCGAATCCTTTCTTCTACTACTACTCTCCTGCAGATATTTCCTTCGTCTGAAGATGCTGTTTGCTTTAGGGGACAGAAATTCTCCTGTAGTGTCAGTGAGGGGTTTTTCTGTCCTCAGTAAATTATAACTTTAGATTGCAGCAGTAATTAATAAGTTACATTGCCATCCCACATTTGCTGTTTTGCATAATTAATAGAAAATCAAATTGATTTATCAGATATGAATGTTCCATTATCCTTGACAAAACTCTCTATCCGTGACATTTTGCATTTGGAAGAATGGGGTTGGGTGGCCTTTCAAGAAATGGGTGTATTTCAGGATATGGGAGTGAAAAGTTGAACTGAGACTCATCAAAGTAAATAGAAAATGCTATTTGCAAATAGGTGATCTTGTACCTTGTTGCTTTTATTTAGGCATATTAACTATTCCAATCATTTAAATAAAGAAGACCAGATTGGCTGCGGTAACCCAGAGGGCCTTTTCATCTGCCGCTCCTAGGCTATGGAACAACTTACCGGAGGAGATCCATCACATTACCACCCTAGAAATCTTTAAAAACGCTGTTAAGATGGATCTCTTCTGGCAGGCCTTTCCAGATTAGCCTCCCCTCCACTGATACTGATAATCCCTGTCTATCCCAAGAAAGATAGTTGACTTGCCTCTAATTACCTTTAATTTTAACTAATTTTTATTTTTTCTTTCTTAATTAGTATTTTATATTGTTATTGTTCTTAGTTTGCTATTTTCTTTTATGATTGAGAGGAGGGTTGGGGTAGGGGTATTATTTAGAAATGTGGATTTTAATTGTATACTGTATTTTATTGTATATTGTATTTTAAACAAGAAAATTGTTATTCTTGTTTGTTGTAACCCGCTCAATCTGTAGATAGAGGCAGGCTATAAATGAAATGTATTCTTCTTATTATTAAATTGTATTGTGGCAGACATCACTCTGTATTTGTCTTAGCCGGTCGCTTCGCTGGTTTTGCCAGTATTACAATAAGAGGGTGAAACTGCCTGTATAATTATCGTGGAACAGGTAACAGTATATCACTGTTAGAGCTAAAACACTGTGAAGCTATTCAGTGGCAAGACAGGAGACTTCTGGAAGCTCCATGTAATCTTTCCAAAGAAAGTGGGCTATGAGCTGTTAACCTCCTGCTCTTCTGCCCCTTTGTACATAAAGGAGCTGAGGATTTTCTCACTTTGGTTATAAAGAAACACATACTGTTTTTTTTAAAGCCTGAATATTTGCATTTTATCAACTTCTTAATATCTTCAGCAGCAAGTATGAAGGAAGAATCCAAAGTTCCAGTACATGAAGAGTTCACTTACGTTTCTGGAGCAGCTACTCAGGTCTTAAAGTGTGGCCCTTGGAAAGACCTTTCCAAACATGAAAGTAACCCAAGACTATTATTTCTAGTTATTCCTGGTAAGTTTTGTGGATTTCCGTTTGTTTAATGTACTGGTAAGTTTTCTCTTGATGGGGCAAGCTTTGAAAACTGAGGCCTAGTCTCAAGATAAAACTGAACAGAAACTAGGGGTGCATCCACATTGGACAATTATAACGGTCTGATTTCACTTTAACTGCCATGGAATCCAGGGATTTATAGTAGATGAGGGACTAGAATTCTTTTGTGTGTTCCCTTGAACAACAGCATTAGAGAGGTCTCTGGTAGAGAAGTGTTCGGTATCTCACAAAACCAGAGACCCCAGTTTTCCATAGGATGGAGCCAGTATGAAACTAATATAACTATGTAGTGTGGCTATACCCTAGGAGGAAGAAGATGTGGGTATGAAATAGGTTAGGCAAAGTTCAGTTCCAAGCCCTTTTGTGTGGCAACTCCAGTACTCCCAATAATTTAACAAAACCCACACAATTGATATTCTGCTTTATCATTGAAGGTCACTATAACAACGTCAGTGGAGGACTGGTATTGCTGTAGTAGCCAATGTGTTTATGTATGTGTTTTATGTGTTCCAGTAGTTTCCAGGTTACGGCAATTCTAAGGCAAACCTATAACAGGTTTTTTTCTTGGCAAGATTTGTTCAGAGAGCATGTGCCATTACCTTCCTCTGAAGCTGAGATACCATATAGTCAATTTATTTCCTTTTCATTCAATATTATATTAAACTAAACCCAATGAAGCATATTTAAGCTTCCCATACACAGTACTACAATATTAAGTCAATTTAGGTACATTTAAGGCTTGTTTATGTAGAAATGTAGATTTAAGAATAAACATGTATGAATGGAAGATTCTGTTTGTTAACAATAAGTTGGGTGATTTTATTACAATAATTAATTTAAGCTACTTTTAAAATCTGTTTTACAGAGGGGAAAATTTAATTAAATAAACACACACTTAGGAGCTTATTCCTTGGTTTATTAATTCAGCTTACCTCTCCTGGTTTAAATTTCAGTTCGGGCTGCATTCTGAACTTATCAAAAGGTTTTTGCTGAATAGAGGAGTGCTCCTCGCAGCTCTTTTCGGATCCGGGGGTTTTCCGGCTTAAGAAAATGGCTGCTGGAGTGCTCCTGGAAGCAGAGATGCACCCGAGCTGTATTCGGGTGGCAAATTCGGCGGCAAAAAGCTTCTGATAAAATCAGGATGCAGCCCAAATTGAAAGTTAAACCAGGAGAGGTAAGATGAATTAATAAGCCAAGCAATAAACTCCTTACACAAAGCAAACAAAACAGTATAGCCACTCAAGCAATTGGTCAAATGAAAAAGTGACTCCATCACCTCCAGCCAGCTCTGCAGCCGTTGCATATAGTAAGTTAGACTCACTTGGGCTCATATAATTTAGTTAGCTAGTTTACATATGTGCTACTTTCCCACAGCAGACAGTCCAAACAAATGACAAATGCTAACCTGTTGAAATATATTATGATTAGGATACTGCATCATCACGTAGTTACAACAACGGACTTCTGTCATCACAGCTACATCTCCTGATTTAACCTCTCCTCAAAGCCACTGTAGAAGCCAGGCAGCCGCACCAACTGAAAGTGTTCCAAAACATTGAAGGTCAGGCTGCTGATATTGACGCATCCAGCCCCCTCCCACCAATAAGGCACACTGAAAAAAGCAGTGGCATCATGACTGTAAATCTGAATTGCAATATTTGCAAAGTCATAGGTCTGTCTTAAGACATTAAAAATGCTGAACAGAGCATTGGCCTGCATTTGAAAAGGTACATATTATCTTGCTTCTCAAGTGTATATCATGAGAGTATTTCAAAAGCTTTTGCTTCAGGGTTTATTTGTTTTTATTAGTCATAATTTGCCATGTTGTTCACATGTGATAACTATGAAGGTTTCTTAAATGTAGTTTCTGAGAAACAAATTATTGATGTTGTCATATGCCTTCAAGTCTTTTCCTACTTATGATGACCCTCAGGCAAACCTAGGATTTCTTTGGCAAGATTTGTTCAGAAGAGGCTTGCCATTGCCTTCTCTTGAGGCTGAGAGCATGTGACTTCCCCAGGGTCACTCAGTGGATTTCATTGCCGAGCTGGGAATTGAACCACTGTGCAACACTGGCTCCTAGCATTTGCTGAATATGCAATGGATAAAAGTCATGGGAGACATATGCAAGCCACATCCCACCATCCTCATGCATGTGTGGATGGTGAGAGGAGGCTTGTATAATACAACTCCCCTCTCTTACTTCTAGCTGCGCCTTCATGTGTTCAGGCAAAGATCTGAATAGGACTAGCTGAAAACCTTATTCATTACACTGGCTTACTTTTATAAGTCAAAGTTCAGATTAACTATAGTTTACTATTATATGTGAATCCTAAACAGTGATTTATTGAAATCAGAGACTAAGGGGTGGCACAGAGGGTCAGGTAAGGAGCAGTGGCTTTATGCCACCCCTAGCAGTGCTGGGTTGGGGACGTGGCAACTGCATACCACACCCAACCTGGTGTAAAAAGGAGCTGTGAAATGCGGCTCCTATTTGCGCCATACAAGGGGCGCCCATAAGCACTGCGGCATGCACCATGATGATGCCCCTTGTGTGCAGCGCTGTTTGGGCACTGTGCATGAGGGACATCATCATTGCACACACCGTCTGGATGGGTGTGTGCCAAGTTGGCGGCCCACAGGCGGCAGTAGGGCTCACAGCATGTGAACGCTCAGCCCTACCGCAGCCCTTGTTCAGGTGCAGGCTGGCATAAACTGCCGATCTGTATACCCTCTGTATACCCTCAGGCTGTATACCCTCAGTCTCATAGGATATTGCCAGAGGGGGCAAATGTGAGCAGTATAGTGATGCACTTTATTTGCATCACAGTGAGCCAGGGGTGGGAGTCATGTGGTCCTGCTTTGGGACTGCTGTCCCAGCAGACCTAGCCAACATAGCCAATAGAAAGGAATGCTGGGAGTTGCAATTCAACATTCTCCAAAGTGCCACATGATTCTCATCTGCGTTTTAAGCCATAATTTATTGTGATGTTTGACTGTGGCAGATGACTTGTTGTCAGATAATGGAAGTAATTTGTAGTCAAGGAAACTTTAGTTTTTGAAGGTTCTTCAGGTTTGCATCCTTTGGCTGAAAAACTGGAGGAGAAGCTCTTAGTGATGGGACAGGTGGATCTGTTGTTCTTGGTCCTTGCAATATAAAGAGGAGTTATTACAAGCCATACAAGATATAATGAAGAGAACAGGACAATTGTGCTTTCTAACTGTGGCAGATGTGCCAGAAGATGGTGCTGTTTTAAAGATAAGTACATACTGTACTGTTATATTTTCCACTTTGTTTTGATGAGCTTGTTTTTTCCTACAATTGTCTGTGTTAGTCTCTGTTTACTTTTTGTGGCATAAAAGGTAACTGCAGCTTGTACACTAAAACAAACTACTCTTTCTATTTTTTTTGTGCAATTTGTTACTTAATATACCTAAGAACAGACCTTTGAACATTGCTCTGCATCTTGCCACACCCTTCCAGCAATGGAAAGCCTTGCCCTTATTCTTGCATCACTTTATGAAATTTGATAGACATAATTTAAAATAGGACTTTGACTTGCAAGAAGACAAAGCAGAATGTTCTTCTATCCTCTAGCTGCCCACTCTTGCAAGTATGAAATCAGATTGTTAAACTGTCTTTGAAAGACAAATAATAATTTTCATGACCTTTACAGTGAGGAAGTGAAGGAAGAGGGAAACAAATAGCTTCTTCCAGAGGACTGTATGCATGGGTTCAGTAGTTCCAAGGGTCCTGTGCTGGAGAAAGGAAGGCTATACATTAAAATAAAATGATATTTAAAATAAGACTAAATTACAAATTTGTATTTGGATTTTTTCCCCAGGAGTGTCTTTTATCCCAGAATTCTTGTAGCTCTAGCTTGTTCTATGTCTCCTAAAAGTATGATACAGTCGGTGCCTAACTACAGAAGATTTCCACAAGACTCAAAAGAGCAGGTGGGCATGCAGGCAGAGCAAGTAACCATTGGGGACAGGAGAAAACTTTGCGCAGCTTCCCTATCTTCCCAAAGTCTTTTATTCCCTCTCACCTTCCCCATACACCATACAGGGTAATATTTGCTCTGATTTGCCTTAATTTCAGAAAAAAGATGGATGCAGTTATTTAGAAGAGAAAGATGAAGACTAAACACATATTGATTTAGTAGTGGGTGAGAAGGGCTTTCTGTCGTAAACTGACACAAGGGAGAGATCCCAGTATCCCTTAGAAACTCATTGCCCTATCATCTATTATCTCTCATATAACTGAGCTTGCACTTACTATTAGTTTTTTGTGGAGTTTTTGGTGCTATGAGACTGACATTTTGCCAGCAGCTATGGCTGGCATCTTGGCTGGTGAAACAGCAGGAATAAACTCTTCTAGAACATGGTCTCATAGCCTGAAAAAACCCACAAAAAACTATGGATGTCTTCGACTTCACCTTGCACTTACTGTTTGCCATTGATAAAAGACGCCTTCTACACTAGAGTGAATGATGTGGCTTATCTAATCTTCAGTGCCGTCTGGAGTTTCACTTAAGTGAACACACATCTGATTTAAAGAGAATGAAATGTTTCTTCTGAAGTGCTGGCTGCAGTTTATTACTCAACATGTTACTCTTGTAGAAATGCATATTCACATTTTAGGAAATGCCGTGTTGCCTATCTGTTGTTTTGAAATATGCTAATCTGGGTAAAAGCTTTTTGAAGTAGGTATCATTTATTAATAAATGTTGTTTCCACAACTGATTATAGTACTTCTGTCTGAGCGATAACCTAATTTCAGCTACTTGACTTTTCTTAAATGATATCCCCTCATGTAGTCTTAAGTGTGCATAGAACACAAAGGGGAAAAACAGACGGCCCTGAAAGTCCGCCTCTACACTGGTTTGGGAGCATGGCGTTTAGACGTGCCATGCCCCCAAGCTAGACAGAAGCTGCGCTGATGATTACACACCAGTCGGCTTCTGTTCAGCTTCGACATGTGGCGTTCAGACGTCACTTGTCCCAGAGCTAGCGAAAAAATGGGTTTTTTTTTTCCAGCTCTTATTTGGGGTGGAAACTGGTCGGATTGTGGCCATGGTGTGTGGTTACTGCAGCCCCAATCTAACTGTCACATGTCGCATAATTCCATGCTTCCACCCAAGAGTTCATTTTGTCCTTTTGACAACTCTGTCAGTTATATTAACCAAAAAAGACCTATGCTGTCTTTAGGTACCATAGTACAGTTTTCCCTTTACAATTGGCCCTCCATATCCACAGATTTTTTATCTATGGATTCAACCCTCTACAGCTCAAAAATATTTTTTAAAAATATAAATTCCAAAAAGGGATCTTGATTTTGCCATTTTATATAAGGGACACCATTTTACTATGCCATTGACCTGAGCATCCACATATTTTTGGTATCCATGGGGGGTGCTGGAACCAAACCCTAGTGGATACCAAAGGCTCACTGTATGTTCTTTAACTGTGTTAGAGTCGAAAATCCTGTATGCATAGCCTTCAACAGTTCTCAACAGGTCTATCATGGATCGCATGTACATTTCTTAGCCCTGCCTATTTGTTGTTTCTAGCGAGTCGGTCTGTGTTCTCAGGAGGTCTCCATATGTGAGAACACTGTTGTATTCTGTACATGCTCCCTTTAAATCCTTTTGACATCTGTGGGGACTGGCTTCCTCCTATTAGCATAAAGGAGCTGGAAGTTGCTGTTTTGGTGGTTGATTTGTTGCCAAAGACAGATTAACTTTCCTCAAGCAAGGAAGTTCCAATTTTTTTATTCAAATCCAAATTCCTAGCTTCATGAGAAGAAAAGACTGTTGAAAACTTTCCCATTAAAAATTATAGCTTCCTGTGTGGTCTCCAGAATTTCCTTAGAATTAAACTTTTAACTATTTTAAAATACATTGAACACTGGTTTTGTTTTAAATTCAATTAATCTTGAAACATATTACAGCAGTGTTTAAATCCCAAAGTTATGGTGCTTCCCTTGGAGGGGGGAGGTGGATTCCTACAACAATTTCTTTATCTAAATTCATATTTAAAAACAATAACAAAGTAAACCCAAAACCTTTCCATAAGCCATTGGTGCTTTTGCAAGTTCTCGGTATAGGCTCTTTATATCTTCTGCCAGTACATTGAATTTTGGTGCAAAGTTCTTACCACTTCAGAATGAAAAATAAAAGACACAAATTTGTCACAGATCTACATGTTCTGTAAGCAGTATAACTTTGTGATCCTCTCATTTTAATAATCTGTTACCCTATTTAACATAAAGAGATATAAGGGAATGCTGTGGCACCTTTGAGGCTGAGAAAAATAAATAATCTGATGATTTGGTTTGGAGTCTATGAAAGTTTATGCTAAAATTTCTTTTTCTCTGTCGCAAAGATGCTACAGGATTCCCTTATAACTTTTTATGCTGAATCAAGCTAAATGGATTTATCTTTGAATCCAGTTGAATATACGTCATCTTTACCTCATCAGCCTTCATTAACTGACTTTGCTAAAGCTTTCTTAAGACATTAGTAGGTAGCTCCTTTGCTCTGCTACAGAGATGCCAAATATTAAAACCAATGCAAGGACACCAGATCCCATCTGATCTTGAAAGCTAGACAGGGCCAGCCCTTGTTAGTACCTGGAGGGAGACTGCCAATGAATACCAGGTGTTACAGGCTATATTTCAGAAGAAGGAACTGGCAAAACCACCTCAGTATTCCTTGACTAAGAAAAGCCTATGAGAGCAGTTCCCAAACTGTGCTCTGAAGAGCCCTTAGGGCTCAGTGTGCACTTCCCAGCTGCTCCAGGAAAATGAAAGAAATAAAAATTGAATGAAATTTAAAAATAAGAAACAAAAGTAACACTACTCCTAAACACCATTAATTTGTAAGACATAGGGTGAGTCTCTTAGGGGCTCCACCATAGAAACTGATTTTACTTTTTGTAATTTGTATATATTTTTGAATATTTTCAATCTGTTGAATTCATGGATAAAGAATCCATGGGTATGGAAAGACAACTATATTTAGCACTTACTACTTCTGCATGCAGTGATAACGTGGAAGTAAATTATACTGAGTGGCTGAGAAAAAGCACATTGTATTTCTTTCTTCTGTGCATGCATTCAGAAGCTGCCTTCATAGGTCCACTGGACTCTGGTGTTGTCCACATTGTGCCACCACATTCTCAAAACATCTATTGCTTCCTAGAATTCTCTAGCTGCACCAAGAATGTTCTTGAAGACATTTGTGTATAAAAGGAAGATAGTATCCATGGGAAGAGAGAGTTGCAGTCAGTCAGAGTGAGTAGTGTTCCGACAGACTTCGGAATGATAACTGTGGATTACTAAAAATAATCATGTTTCTTTGATTTCTGTGAATAAAAACATCTGGTTATCGTCAAGTAAAGTAACATTTTTGCTGAGCCTCAGGATGAATCACTCGCTGAATCTGAAATATAAAAGTATTGATGATGTTCATGAGAGTGAATCTTGTTCAAAGCAAAATGAAGCTTCGTCTGGTCATCCTAAAAAGTGCTGCCATTAGGAAAGAACATCTGTTGATTGGCTTCATGTGTACAGACTCAGAAGATGAGCAACTACCACATTGTGTAATGTAATGTTACAATATGTTGTCCAGTGAGGCCATGAAAGTACCAAAATTGTGAAGACCTCTTGATACTAAGAACATGTTACAAAGAATATCAGTTTTTTCAAAAATAAGGAGCAGGAAAGTACAGTAATGGTAAAAAAATATATCCACAACTGGGTGTAGCAATGAAAATACACTAAGAGCCTCTTTTGAAGTTTCTTAGATAATAGCAAAAACTAGGGCGTCATCCCCACTACAGAATAAACCAGTTTGCAAACCAGTTCGAAGTGGATTAAACGGTCCTTGTTTGCACTTGTGCCGAATCACGGGAGTGGTTTGATGAGGGGTCTGGCACTAGACCCATTTAAACCACTTCTTCCAGATCTGCTAAATCCCCCGTATCTTTTGCGATAAATCAATTTCAGCACAAGTGCGAACGGGATGCATATTGGAATCAGTTCCCTCTGATGCAATTGTCCACCCATCTCTTGAACCTCTCCCTCCCTGGGTGAAACACCATTTTTGGGCCGCCACTCTGCTCCCACTCTTTACAGCCATGCCTCTGTTATTTTTTTAAAACTTTTGAAACTTTTGGGGAACTTTCCCCCATCTCATGGTACTTTGAGTTTACCAGCCCTTTCCTTTGCCAGCTGGCATTTTTGGTTTGTTTATTTGTTTTTTCCCAACAACGGATGTGACAGAGCACGTCACCAAATGTGGGTGAAAATGTTGATGCAATTGCCATGATTGTCAGGGGAGAAAAGAAGCCACAGAAGAGGGTCCTTTTTGAATTGATTCAATGGTAAATATGAGTGAGAAGTGGGTTAATTTGCAACAGGGAAATTCTATTGGCTCAAATGTAGTGTGAACAATGCTCCAGTGTCGAACTGAACCATCAGTTTGGATCACAAATTGTAAGCGAGAATGGGGCCTAGGAAACTACACACAATAGCTGAAGACTCAAATCCAGAAATGTCAAAACCACAAATGTGGAGGTTGACTGTATTTTCAAAGGCAATTGTTCATCACCTCATTGGTACAGCTGAAGAAGTATTTAATGATTAAACCAGCTTATAACATGGAATCAGCACAGATGGGGTATGAGCAATGTCTGGAAAGTTTACTGGACTTGTAGCACAGATTAAGGAAATCATACTGTCAATGACTTGGGTACCATTGCCACATATACAGGGAACCTCTATTTGTTGAGAAGATACCAGAAAAAAAAAACTAAAACAGACCTTAAATGAATTGGTCAAAATTGTCAATGATATAGATATATATTTAAAAAGCAAACCATTGAATTCAAGACTTTTTAAAAAGCTTTGCAAAGATATGAACAGTACACACCATCAACGTTGGCTGTCACGACATTTGAAAGACGAAGTTTGCAGCATAGTTTTCATTAATATTCCTAATGCAAGCAAAAATTGGATTAAAGATCCATTTTCAGTTAATGTGTTTGAACTAGAAGGGCTCACACCAGCAGAGGAAGAGAAGCTCATAGAAATAACCATGGATATTGATCTAAAACTGCATTTCAAGCTACAATCCCTTCTAGATTTCTGGGCTCATTTACAAGCAGATTTTCCTGGAACTATAGAAGAATGCTATGAAAGTATGGATGGCTTTTGTAATGACAAAATAGTGTGAAAAATAAGTCTCAGCACTCATTTATTTTAAAAATAAGTATAGAAACAATTAAAAAAAATTAAAGTCTGAAAAGAGTCTAAATTCAGAATGCACATTTCAGTTATTAAGACTGATATAACAAGGCTTGTAAGTGAAGTGCAGCATTAGGCTTCTCATTAATTAATTAATTAGTTAGTTAACAAACAATATTAGGTCATGTTTCAGGTATTATTATCATGTCCAGGTATTATTATTGTTATTGTTATTATTTTGTATGGACTCATTCCAATAAAAATATTATAATAGGAATGTGTGCATTTACTTATTTCTACCTTTTCTCCATATCTGAAGTCCCTTGATGAGCAGCTTTAATTAAATATTTGATGCACTTTAGGTTCTGAAAGCATTGGTGATCCATGGCAACAAAATGTATTTAAAGGGACACAGTGGTGAAGAAACCACTATGTGGTATAGTGGTTTGAGCACTGGACTATGTCTTTGAAGAGTAGGGGTCAAATCCTGCTCAGCTACGGGCGACCCTGGGCAAGACACATGCTCTCAGCCTCAGAGGATGACAATGGCAAACCCCCTATGAAGAAACGTGCCAAGAAAACCCTGTGATAGGTTTGCCTTAGGTTTGCCATAAGCCAGAAATGACTTGAAAACACACAACACAGCATGGTGAAAAAAAGGTTAAAAACCACTGTACTAGGTGAGTTTAGAAACACTCCACTGTTCATTCTGCATGACTTATAATATTGGCTTTCCATGCTTTATGAACTGCTGAGATTGTGTGTGTGTGTGTGTGTGTGTGTGTTGCACTTTGAACATTGTAAAATACAATATAAATAGGCTTGTTCAAAGAGTTAAAACAGGGTTGGGCAAAGGGCAGCCCCCAAAGTTGTTTTTATGACCCCTTCAGGGTTCCCCACAGGTCAAAATAATATTTTCCAATTTCTTTTCTCTGTAATACCCTTCAAATAATATATTGATCTGCTGAGGATTTGTGGGGATATTTCCAACAGTTTTAGACCTTTCTCCACCCCCAGATCTTTCCTGGGTCCAAAATGAATTCAGATACAGAATATGTCTGTAGAATAATGTTCAATATCCATCTTTTCTAGACAACATTTGTTTAAACACTGGACTTCACTGTTGTGTGTGTCCCTTTGGTGGTGTGTGTGTGTGTGTGTTATAAGTTATTCTTTGGACAGCTTGGATTGCTTAAATAAAAAACAAAAGACATCTATAAGAAATCTAGCAAGCATTATAAGGGTGATTTACTTTATGTTTTAATTTGGCTACAGTGAAAAAATATTTGACAAAGAAATATGAGTTAGGTAGAAGTATAAAACTCTTAGGCTGACATCCTGCTGACATCCTGTTAGTGACATGTGCATGAGTAACTGGTGTTATGCATGAGGGATTAATTATTAATTATTCACCTATAATCACCATTAATTATTGGCACAACAAATATATTCTGCTCACAGTGACAGAAGCATAGTTGTGCATGCAGTAATGTTGTGCATTGTGGTTCCACACTGAATCTGTACATTGTGTATTTGGCTATTGCACAGTGGCACTCAGTTGTTCACATGTGTTGTGCAGTGTTGCTACTCAGCATGGATTTGTATAGTGCTGGCACAGCATTTCTCCGCGTCCAGATATTTATGACATTCTGAGCTGATGTTGAATGGCAGCCTGAGGGTGTATCTGTACTGTAGAAATAATGCAGTTTGACACCACTTTAACTGCCATGGCTCCATACTACAGAATCCTGTTATCTATAGTTTTGCAAGGCACTAGCACTCTTTGCCAAAGAAAGCTAAAGAACTCGTAAAACTACAAATCCCAGGAGTCCATAGGATGGAGCTACAGCACTTAAAGTTGTGTCAACTTTATTTCTACAGTGTAGATGCAGCCAGCATCAGCAATTATGTCTTTTTTTCAGTCTTTCAACCATAATTTCTTAACTTACTACATATAGACTTATAAGACTTTCCTGTTTTTCAGGTAACCCAGGATTGGTTTACTATTACCGGACATTCATTCAGACTCTGTACTCTGGCCTGAAACAGCAGTATCCAGTTTGGGCTGTAAGTCATGCTGGACACTGTAAAGTCCCTTATGGCATGAAAATGACAGAAGGTACTGTGAGCTGAAATATTTTCACTTTGTATTATTAGTACTCAGTAGTATAGATATTAATAAAATTATTTGGCATTGATTAATGCTTAGCTGTGAAGGACAGATAGTTCATACTTACATTTTTCCTCACTGTATAGTACCATGTAAGAACTGCAGAATCTAAATAGTAGTAGTAGTAGTAATAATCCAAAATCCACATAACAGTGTTATCTTTATTGGGCCAACTAAAAAAGGACAAAATACTTCATGAAAGATTTCAAAGCTCTGCTGGCTTCTTCATCGGGTAAAAGTGTTTAAAATCATACAGAAGCAGAAGCCACATGGCAAAATAATAATAATACGTAAATAACCCAAACAAGGTGTTCAAGTCCTTGTTTAACCTTACTTCTCATGTCTCATCTTGTTAATCCATGGTAGGTCATCAGTTTTAAGGACCTTTGTCTGTTGAACCATTTGTGTGGATGTTTAAGTTAACATGTGGAAGGACTAACATGGGGAGTGAGAGCTGAACGAAACTATCTAGTTCATTTCATTTAAGAGCATACTACTTGTGTATGTCAGGTACTATTTGGTTGAGCTCACAGTTAGGAATCACTGTAAAACCCAAAGAAACTGTGTTTGCACAGTTAATCTTACACCACTTTTGGGAAAAAAATAACATACAAGCACAAAGATCTGGGAAGGAGCAGAGTTTTCTTATAAGGTAGCAAACGCAATCTGAGGATGGTCACATAGTTTTACTTTCCATGCTTCTGTATACTTCCAAGACATAATAAGGAAAATCAATACAAAACATGAACCTAACTGATATACCTTTCTCCTCTCTTACTTAAAATCACTCTTTGCTTTATGGTTTACACAATATAATTAAATTTTCCACTATAATAGATGGAAAAAACAAATGACAGTATGAACAGATCCCAAGCCCCCAACTATGCTGGTTTAGCCGGAACAGTCCCAATTAATCCACTGTCATCCCACTTTCCAGCTGCTTTTAAAGTATCCCAGTTTCTCTCTTCTCCTCCCACTTCCCCCTTTGTCATCAGTTTATTTCTATTGCTGCGAATTGAATTCAAAGTGTAAAAGTAGTGTGTGTTCCCTTAACTTAGGAGAGGAAAACTAGGGGCAGAATTTTGCCCTTCCTAGTAAACTCAGGGGAAAGCAAACTCCTACAGCCTCTCTTAGCTTGTGTCTTCTTCCTCATTAACTACACTCTGATGTTGCTCGGCCACATGTGTCACACTGTTCATCTGTGAAATGTTGGTGGGAATTAAAGTTTACCATATCAACCAGCATGATTAACCACACTAAAATGTCTGCCCTAGGCCATCCTGAAGTTCTGCTTCTCTGCCTACTCACTCCTGCCAAGCCTATGTGCTGGTTGTTCCACTACCTTTCCTTTTTGGTGAATATAAGAGGTTGCAGATGCATGAGAAAGATTCTCCAACATTAGGAGGACAGTGACAGATAACAGCAGCATGAATTGCCAAGTCCAAGCAGTCAGCTGCTTCTAAAATAAAATAAAAATTAAAATAAATGTTTTTTGAAAAACAGCAAACTTTGCAGATGCCTAGCACAACCCCCCACAAATCGCCTCTTGGGTCTTCTGGGGTCTCCAAATTTTTTACAGATGTGTGGGAGAAAAAAATATATAACCATTTTTTCCCTAATGGAAATCAATGGGCAGAGATAGGCATTCTGGGTTTCCTGAATCTCACTTGGCATTTGAGGCCCAAACAGAAGAAGATCAGATCCTGAGCAATGAATTAGGTCCAGATCTGAATCTCTAATTTGGGTTCCAAAAATAAATAAATTCATTTTAAAATAAATAAATATATATATTTTTAAAAGATCAAGGGTTTCCTTTGTATAGCCTTAATAGACATTATCCTGCCTGTTCAGAATCCATAGTTTTCTATAGGGCAGGCAATTGTCAGCACTCTACATTGTAATAGAGAGTGGTTGGGAGATAGTTGTGTCAACAGCCCATACTATATACATAGGCAGACAATGTTGTGACAGGTTATCTCTAGCCAGCTCATCCACACAGGTCTTAATGACTTGTGACAAGTCATCCTCTTTATTCAGAATTGAATCATGGACAGGTGCAATTTTATTATGAAGTGACAGAGACTTTTTAAACAATGATTTTTATTAAACATAAAGACAATGATGAAAACACGCAGGGGCAGCTGTGCTGGCCATTTAACAAATACAAACAAAAATCCATTAGTGATGCCTTCATTGGCTAACTGAAATGCACAATATATGTGTTACAACAAGCTTTTGAAGCTCCATAGGCTTCTTCATCAGGCAAGATGTTACAAACCAAACTGGAGGGGGAAAAACAAAACAATTGGAGATGTTATTCAGATGCCTGCATGTTGACTCAATCCTTAGTAAAGATGGTATGCTGGGGAGGATATCTTTTCCAGACAGGCTCCTCCTCCTTCTGGCCATGCGGCAATAGGGAAATTTTCAAAGTCCAGGAAATTTAAAGTCCATTTCCCTCTCAACAAGGGACCCCCTCTTTTGCAATCCAACATGTCTCCATTCCAGTGAGGTCACAGGTCTCCTTATAGGCAGAAAACAATGGAATCCTCAAGAAGTCTCCATGTTTTTGCATCAGGAACATTTTGGTGGTGTAGAGGTAAAACATGCAAATTCAATCCAAATTTAAGAAGAAAAAAATTGTTTTACCTTGGCTGAAGACCCAGTCCACAGGCTAATCTTCATGGTTCCCCTGTTGCAGCTACAATGCAGTATCTCACAATACAGAAAACATTCAGAGGTAGCTGTGTTGGCCATTTAACAAATACAAACAATGAAAATGATAATGATTTATATTTTTATTTGTATGCCCTACTAATTTCCTCCTTGTCCCTGAGGCTTCTTATTCAAAGATTTCTTTTTAATCAACATTGTTAATTTGTCAGTTTCAGCAAGATCAATTGGCTTCTTCAGCCCGTCTTCTTGTGTTGGTGTGTCAGTGTCTTTCCATCTCTGGGTGTATATTATTCTTGCTGCAGTAATCCTATATTATGTTTCTTCTTTTCATGTTTCTTCTCTGTTTGATCGGTCCTGACCTCACACTTACAAGCAATGTCTCCAGACTAGAGGGGAGGTTAACATGACAATCCCAAGCATCAACAGAGGCACTCATGGTGGGGAAAGGGGAGCATAGCTGGGGGATAAGTTGCATTCTGTGCCTATTTGTTTCAATACGATTAGCAACATAGCTATACCAATACAGATGAAAGTCAAAAGGTATAAGTCAACATTTGCTATGCTTCATGTACTAACTATGCTTCATTTTCCTGTTATATTTTATATTGGCATTTAGTCTCAGAGTTCTCCAAAGTAATAATCTCCAACAGAGATATACTAAATTTGTTTAGGTGAGGTATGTGTGTTCTTTTCAACAGCCAATGATATCTCCTTTCTCAATTCTGCAATGTCTACTCACTACTACTGACTGACACCTATTGTTTTAAAAAAAATCTGTGGCTAATTGGCTATGCTTTTTTATACACCCTTTAGTTCCAATGAGGATGTAAGATGGTTTAGAAATACATTGAATTAATATATAAACCATTTATGAAAGTCTAGGCCTGGAGCTGAAGTATTCAAATTTGCTGTTAACTTGTGTTTATTAGCAGCTTTTGCAACTTTGAGCAAGGACACCCTCTCATGGCTTTAAGGCTGAAAGTGAAACCTGAGGCCTCATGGTATTTTAGTCAAATTGCTGCTAATCATTCTGGTCAAATGTCAGACTCTAAGGCAAACATTAGCACTTTGGCACTGGGAAGGGGGGGGGAACCCCACACATCCCCTAGGCTTCAAACTGTTAGTAGAACTTGAGAATTAACATTTGCTGGTAAGCCCGTGACCCCACACAGTTTAGAAAAGCATAGAATGATAGTTTAATGTCACCATTCGCTAGCTAGGTTTCTGTGTATCTTTTTGTTTATTTTCCCCAGAGCTTGATGAATTTATTGTTCAGGTCAGTTGCTTAAAAATGACATGGCAGGGAAATAATTTCCTTCAAGAATCTTTCTTGTGTGGTAGGATTTAGCTTTTTCAAATCAATGGATCAGGACAAATTTGTTAAGTGCTCTCAGAGGAAGAAAGCCAGCAGTAAATATCTATTTGTACCACATCTTGCATTGTTTTTCCACTCTATTTCTACTCTTTACTACAGAGCAGTGGTTGGCAACTTTGCCAAATCCAGGGTCCCCTATTGCCCCCCAGGGACCGCCATGGGTTTCATACCTGAAACGTAGTGGGAAAATCATGCCATGGAGTTTCAACATCAGGTTTGAGAAGTCATTTAAATTGCTTTTAGTTGGTGCTACTGGATTTTTGAATAAATTTAGCACTGCGATTTCCAGGGATTCTTTGGGAAGAACCTTCTTGCTTTGTGTGTTGTCCACTTCTAAAATTTGGAACAACTAGGGATGCCATAACCCAGCGGCCCCCGTGACAATCACGCTTTTGGGGGGCCCCTCACGGTCACGGCCCGGTTTGGGGCCCTCCCACGCCTTGTTCCTGGTTCGGGGTCCGCTCCTCCGCACACAGCTGTGCGCCACTCTCCCCACCTGGCGCACTGGCGTAGCCTAGAGAGCAGCTCTTTAAAACATCTGCCACTCAGAGCTATTATATACCAAGTGAGCCCACTTGGTATATATACCCTCAGGAAGCCTTACTTTCCAGGTTACAGTGAGCAAAGAAAAAAAGGCCATAAATCGTTCATGTTTCACTGGGAGTTTAATTGCCTCATCTTTTAAATGTAAACCGCGTCAGTATTCTTGTAATTCTTTATCACAGTATCGTTTTTGAGGCCCTAAACACCTTTAATTGTAATATGCAAATTTATCCCGAAGCTGACCAATGGGAAAGAAGCAATCAGCCCTCCGCTTGGGTTGGTTTTCAATGGCTTGGGAAAGGAATTGGTTTTGCCTTGCTTGTAAATAGGAAGGGCTTTGGGGTAGCAAAGGCTGCAGAAATAGTTTGACTCCCCCCTTAAACATCCATGGCTCAGTGCTATAGGATTCTGGGAAGTGTAGTTTCTTGTGGCACCAGAGCTCTTTTGACAAAAGGAGCCTGAATAATCCACAGCGGAGGCGTTGCCTGGGGGCTGCGGTGGAAGAGAGGAGGCTGCTCCGGATGGTCCTGGCACTTCCCTTGGCTCCCTCCCTCCCTCCCTCCCTCCGCCTCCTCCTCCTCTCGGAGCAGCCCCACAGCCAAGCTCATTCACACTCCCAGGCTTCTCTCCCCCCCCCCCCCCCGCACTTTGAGACCCCTTTAACTGACAAAGCTCAATGCTCTGGAATTCTGGTGTCTGAGGCATTTGGCCTTCTCTGTCAGAGAGCTCTGGTGCCACAATAGACTATAATTCCCAGGATTCCCCAGCACTGAGCAGTCTCAAACTGGACCATTTCCTCAGTGTGGATGCACCTGGGGAGGAATTCTGGGCACTGCAGTTCAACTAAGTTTGGAGAGTTATGGGACTCCCTGTCAGAGATAGCTCTGGGGCCACAATGTACTACAATTCCCAGCATTCCCCAGCACTAACCCAGGACAGTTAAGTCACTCTCAAACTGGATTCTTTCCTCAGTGTGGATGCAGTTTTGGTGAGGAATTCTGGGCATTTCAGTCCAGCATTGTTTTATTTCTGCAGTGCATTTTGGATTAGAGACAAGGTGACCAGGCATCCTCCTCCTTTTCCAGGACATGTCCTCTTCTGTCAAATTTCAAAATGTCCTCCATTTGGATCATGGCTAAGAAGCATGGATTTATAATTACATGGGTGTTTTTAGCTTTTATTTTTGGCCATGTCCTACATTTTTTTGCTTGGGTTCCCTACATTTTGGGGTGAGGGCATTGGTCACCTTGGTCAGATAGCTTTCCAGGGGTTTAACTGCCATTCTGCTGTGGTGCTGGAACAGACCACCATTCCCAGAATTCCATAGCATTCAGCTGAGGCAGTTAAAGTGGTCTCAAACCAGATGATTTCTCCAGTGTAGATGCAGCCCAAGCCTTTTGCCTCTCTTATGTCTGAGATTTCAAAGCCCAGCCCTGGCACCACAACAAACTACAAATCCCAGGATTCCATAGGATGGAGTGATGAGAGTGAAAGCCGTGTGCAGCAGCCTAAGTTTGCTTAATGCAGTTCTTAACATGGTGCACCTCTTGCCTACAGAGTCTCCCAGGCCCCAGCGGGGCCCTAGAGTCCTCGAGGGGCTTGGGAGAGGCTGTCTCCCAGGCCCAGCAAGGCCTTGGAGAAGGTTTTAAAATGTAGGACCTTTTTTTTGGTTAATTTCCTGGCCAGGAAATTTTTTAAAAATGTCCTACATTTTAAGCCTTGTCCTACATTTTTCCCAGTTTTGAGGTCCCCTGGGATGGCAACCCTAGGAACAACTGGAAATATAGAATGGATACATGTGTGCATTTTAATACATGTTTCCTTGCTTATTTTTTCTACCCCCAAAGTATTTGCAAAGGGGAAAGGGTAGTCAGTGGCAGGGTGGCAAAATGAGCAGCAGCTCCTAAGTCACCCATTGCCTTCCTTGCCCATTAGTTGTGCCAGGCAGGGTGCTTCATAGTGGAGTTCACACAGAGAGATACGTTGTCTTTTCATAATCATGAATACTCCCCCTCTTCTAAAAAAGCAAAACAAAACTGTATTGCACTGATTTGTGCGAAACCATCATAGCTATTCACATTACCTCTTGGAAAAGTTCCCTCTGTTCCCATGACATATGGCCTCTAATATTTGCACACAGTCTTTAAACTGTTAAAATTGCTGTCATTCTCTGAAAATGGGAGTTGTTACAGGCATGAATAATCCTGTGTGACATCTCTGTGGGGGTGTCACTATCAAGGTTGCCTACCCTTTCCTCACTCCCAGATGTTGCCTGACTAATTTCTGTCTAGATATTCTTCTGTTCCTGTGTCCCTGCGAAGAGGATTGTTCCTTTTGTGATGGCAGTGTGTGTATGCATGTGTACACTCAATCCCCTTCCTGACTGAATTTGTTTGTGATCAGCCACTCACTCCTGTCTGCCAAGCTGAGTTTTTGGTTTTTTGGCTGTTACAAGTTAGACATCCCCCTGCCTGTTTTATATATCGTGTTTTATATACCCTGTGGTTGATCACAAACAAATTCAGTCACACAGAATCATGCCAGGCTCCAGTCTGCTGTGCCTTGCATGTCTGAACTGAGCCACCAGCCTTTGGGGACATGTCATTCTGGGAGGTGTGCATAGGTCTGGTCCACGAAAGGGTGTACCCTGGTAAATACATTGGCTGACATGGTCAAGAGTCCCATTATCGAATGACCTAAGCATTGTTCATATGTAATTGATTAATTAAAGAAAACAATCTCCCACATTTGACTTTTCAGTCAGTACCAGTCACAAATGGATCTACTTACTTGACATGCAATGTGTGGGTTATTTCACCTAGAATGCTAGTTACAGACATATGGTATGGGTTACAGCTGTATTTTTGTATCCACATATACAGCTCTAGAGTTCAATGTATGCACACTGCTCGTATTAAAGTATTTATGATGGCAAGGAAAAAGGAACTTACCAACAGCCTGTCATTCTTCTTAAAAAACCAACAATCTATACATGCTGCGTAAACATTAGCAGAATCTTCAAATGTTGCTTTTTCCTTTGCAGTGCCCAATATTGACACTTTGACTCATTAAGTTTTCCTAAGAGTTAGTTTGTTTGAGTCAGGGTACAGATGCTACTTATGAACAGCTTCTTTTATAATCTCATAAAAAACGGCTACTTATTTATACCCTGTAGTTTATTATAAACAGATTAGACCCCAGATTTTAATATTAATTACTTTAATTACATGGCGGAGAGGAAAAATGTAGTTTTTCTCCCAACAAAAAAAAGAACATTTTCAGTTTGACATTTTTTTAAAATGCTTTGCAGGCTCCATAGCCATTCTTGCCATGGTGTTTTATTCTGTGGCAGGTGGCAATTGTAGCAGCAAGGAGCAAATAGGAAAGAGCAGCAAGAGGTAGGGAAGAGCAGGGAGAGAAAGCTGACTGCACATTGCCTCATGGTGCAGAGGTGCACATGGGAAAGAAGGTCTCCATGGGCAGAAAATGGGAATGTGGAGGTCTTTACTGGTGTCATAAGCTCAAAACAGAGATGGGAAGGAGTGAAATTATAAATGAGGTTTTTTTTTTTACCTGTATTCTAATAAGGTTTTTAGGGAAGTAATGAGATCCTAAAATGTAAAGATCTGCAACAGAGCACTAAAGTTAGAATTGTCCAAGCCATTATATTCCCTATCATCATGTATGGATGTGAGAGCTGGGCAGTGAAGAACCAACAGAAAGAAAATAAGCTCATTTGAGATGTGGTGCTGGAGAAAAGTGCTGAGGATACTCTGGACAACCAAAAAGACAAACAAATGGCTCATTGAATAAATTAAACCTGAACTTTCCCCAGAAGCCAAGATGATGAAACTGAGTTTGTTGTACTTTGGCCACTTCATCAGAAGTCAGGACTCATTAGAAAAGTCAATAAAGCTGGGAAAGATGGAGGGTAGTAGAAAAAGAAGAAGACCACATGCCATTTAGCTAGACTCAACCATGCAGGCCACGGGCTTGGATCTACAGGACCTAAGCAGAGTGGTTAAGGGCAAGGTGGGTGGGTTGGAGATGTCTTATCTACAGTGTCTCCATAAGTTGGGGCCAACTCGAGGTCAGCTAAGAACAACAATGAGATGTTAGTGTAGACATAACATTCACACTTTTTCACTAACTTTCCTATCACTGATTGCAATGTAAATTGTGCCTCTCATTTATAAGCTAGGCCACTATTGGCATATTGTAAAAGGCTCACTTAAGAAAGTCATGAGTCTCTCTTTGATTTTATTATAATCAAGGTGTGGCAATCTATGTTCCCTGATTTAAAATAAGCAATCACAACTTGCCAGTAGTACATTTATTTTTTCAAGATTTTACGATTTCTTCTAGCATGTCTCTTAACATGTGGAGGAACTGTCATTAATTTTCTTTAAGAATTTGAGTCCCATTTTGTTTGGGTGGCGTGGTGGTGAAGTAATCTATACTCTTGCTTGGAAAATGGCTTAGGGAAAGTTTATTTAAACTGCAGGTTAGTACTTCCTATCTGAGGCTTTTAAAAATACATTGCAGTTCAGAGTCCTGGCTGTCAAAACAGGCTACTGATCAGGAATTGTTGTCAGTAGGCTGGTTGCTAATCTCACCTAGAGATTAAATGGGTGGCCTTTTTATTGTGTTAGTGGTGAGTACATGTGTTGGTTTAAATTATATTTATGTAGAATCCATAGCTTTTGCTTAATAAAAACAGAGAAGGCAGTGTCTTTCATTTTATTCTTCTAAATTAGTAGATCTGTGTTTAAAATATTGGCCGCAGTACAGCATGTTTGTTCTGCAGATAGAGAAGGTTGGCTTCACTTCTGCAAGGATTTTATGTTTGTTTTGTTCCTGTGCAAGTGCACATTTGTATTGCTTCTGCAGCAGTGATATTGAAGTTTTCTGTATGAATAAATGTAGACTGGGAAGGAAGCTGCAATAGCTACTGGCACAGCAGGAAATGAAAGGATAGGTTTTTCCCTCCCATTTTCTACTGTGTCAGTTGCTATTATAGTTGTTTTGTCCCACAGCAATGATAATTAGAGAGCTAGCGTGATGTAGTGGTTTTAATGTTGTCCTAGGACTCTAGGAGACCAGGATTTGAATCTCTGCTCAGCTGTAGAAACCCACTGGGTAGATTTGGTCAAGTCACATTCCTTCAGTCTTAGAAGATTACAGTGGAAAACCTCCTCTGAATAAACTGTGCCAAGGAAACCCTTCCGTAAGATAACTTTGAAGACAAATAATAGAAATTTTATATATATATATATATATATATATATATATTCCATAGTTTTATCACAATGGCCATTAAAAATCAAAGCCAGTCCATTTCTGGCTTTGTATGATTTACATTAATCATTTCTATGCTTTATGAAATTAAACTCCAGAATAATCTTCAAGGATCTGCGGGCAACTCTTTCCTTGGCTAACAGCTGATGACTCAGTGTTCAAGAAAGATGGAACAAGAATGGTGGTCATGTGAGTATAGTCTGGCGCTGGCCGGAAGGGGCGTCATCATGGCGTGTGAGCACACCAATGACGCCCCTTCCAGGAAGCTGCTCAGAGCAGCTTCTTTTGGGCCACGGATCGGTGCCGCAGCGTGTGCATACAGGAGTGGTGTTTAGCCGCCTATCTGTATAGCCCCTGAGTTAGTCTGAGGGACAGAGGAATTATACTCAGGGCAATTTGTGGGGTTCAGATAGGATCATGAGACAGAGTTAGTAAGATATGTTAGAGTCAGTTAGGATTGGGATACATTAACTGAATAACTGTAACTATATATTGGGTGCCTGTTTAATAAATTATTTTAATATTACACATATGTGCTTTTGTGGAGTCTACAATAGTGTTATTGGAATTCAGCAGTGGTTCAAGGATTGTGCTGATCAGTGGTTAAATCAAAAGGAGGATGGGCAACAATGAAAGGATGGAGGCAGCATTAACCCCACCCAGGAGACTTTGAAGGGCTGTCCCCCCCTTCAACACACACATCCAAGTTGAACAAATAGGGTGATAAAATACATGCAAATTAAACAAATACGGTGATAAAATGCAGCCTTGCCTGATCTCTTTGCCAATTGGGAACCATTTTGTTTCTCCATATTCTGTTCAAACAGTAGCCTCTTGTCTGAAATACAGATTCCTGATCAGGAATATCAAAAGTAGTGGTATTCCCATTTCTTTAAGAGCATTCCTTAGCTTTTCATGATTTATGCAAAGGTTTTGCTATAACCTATAAAACACATGCAGATTTTCTTCTGAAATTCTTTGGTGCATTCCATTGTTTGCTGTGTGGTCCCTAATGCTTCTTCCTTTCCTGAACCCTAATTGCTCCTCTAGGATTTTTCTCTCTATATTGGCCCAAAATATAGTGGAAAATTCCTTCATGCCCCCAAAAGGACATTTTGGAGCCAAAAAAATTGCAAACATTTTGTTTGAACCCTGAGGTTTCAGGGGAAGGGGAGGGTCTCCAAAGATGGTAAAGATGCCCACCAGAGGGCATTTTGGAGCATTTAGGAACCAAACAAAAATTTTGTCTCCTGTGGAGCTCTGAGAGTCACAAAAATGGCCCTGGAGACATTAAAAGAAAGAGGCTCACACAGGGACCACAAAGACTTCTAGATGCTCCCACAAGTGGTATTGGTAGCAGTTAAATAATAATAAATAATAAAATTTTTATTTATATACCGCCCTTCCATTGATCAGGGCGGTGAACATAGCAATAAAACACAATACAGACAGATTATAAAATACATAGATGCAAAATTAAAAACAACTTAAAAACAACAGTTGGGTACATGGAGGTCCCTATATCTGGTGACAGTGGTATGATACGTAGAAATCCTTATATTCATGAACTCTGTATCTCACTGTGATGCTATTACTGATAAAAATGTGAAATGTCTACTTTCACAAAGTGTACTAAAACATTTTTAAAGTTATGTTTTTGCTGCAGAGCTCTTCTGGTTTTTAATTACAGAGGGAGAGAGAAAGAGAGCACTTCCTGTTTATAGAACTGTCACTTACAAGCAATGATTCACTTTGAACATTGTGCTACATATTCATCAACCCTGAGGTATCCCACATCAATGTGTGTGTAGAGGAACTGGTTGTTTTCACAGAATGAATGTGTCAGGAACTGTCTCACCATGATCATGCTAGCCATCTTGCTGCTTTAACCTTTGCTACCCAGTTTGCCCATTCTGAGACTTACGGGACACTTGAAAGTATGATTGGTCAAAGTGCATCATTAGTTATTGATGTAACTTCTTTCTTCCTTTCTTTCCACCTAGAATTACATCCCATTTTCTTGTTCAGCTTCAGTATCAGATGTCTGTTCAGAGGACTTGGATAAATATTTTGTACAAAGTGTTAAGCTGGGGTGTGGAAATCAAATGCCTTGGAAGCTACTCAGAGGCTTATTTGTGTACTTGTTTGTGTGCACATACATGTGTGTTTTTACAGTCATTTAAAAAAATATTGCAATACTAAGAATAGAGTAGGCAGGTATTCTCACTGCAATCGGTAAATCACCCATTTACGACATAAAATTTGCCACTTGGTACCAAGAGTGAAAATAGCCTGAAGACTATACACACCTTTCAGTCCTCTATGTAGTTAAACTTGTTTAATCCCAGTAAAGTCAAAATGATTTAAGTGAACTAACTGTGCCGGGTTGCAGTAGATGTAAGGAAGTGGACCATTTTAAAAATAATCTCCCAGGTTTCCTATTCCAACGAATTTAATAACCACATTTATAAATATATTTGTATGTTTATATGATGTTGATTCTTCAGGCAATTCAAGTGTCTTATGTCAGTAAGCATTAAGTATAAATTCTAAAAATAATGGTGCGTGCTATTAATGTTTGCAAATTTGCTGATGTCAGGCCTGTTACAAACTGTCAAAATAAAGCTGCTTCGGGTATCTTTGGAGGTATGCTATTTAAATAATGCATGCATCCTAAGAATCCGGAAGCTGCACCACAGCTGCACTCCAGTGCTTAGGAATGGAGGGTGGCTTTGCCGCGACCTCCGGACTCTTAGGATGCATGCATCATTTAAATAGCATACCTCCAAAGAGACCCAACGCAGCTTTATTTTGGCAGTCTGTAACAGGCCTTAAAGTGCTATTTCTCCACCAGTAAGTAAAATTGGAATTTTTCAAGTGTTTGGATCCCTAAAGCTTTCTCTTTCAATTAATTGTTACTTCGAAAGTAACTTTAAAGTCAGTTGTATATCTTAATTTATTTCTTTGAGGTTTCATGGGTAATTTTCAGCCTTTCACTTCATGAAACAGGTATGCTCTCCAACTGATACATCACCAGTAACTGAATGCAGATGGTGTCCTAAATGGAGCGGAGGACATTTCTTTTAAGAATTTGAACCTTGTGGAGAAAATATGTCGTTAGTATCCCAGTTTCAAAAGACAGGTCACATTTCACTGAGATGAGCAATGTTGGTGGCATTTCAACATCTTTTTCACTGTCTGCTTCCCTCAGGAATGTGATAGACTTTGAATAATTTGAGCTAAATATCCAAAATGGCTGGGTGGATGGGAGTATGATAAGTTCTTTAGAAATGTGGTAGTACCTATGACCACTGATGGCCCTAGTCAAAGTTCCTAGTCAAAGTGTGGGACTTCATGGCTATTTATAGAATTTTTTTTTATTTCTGTCCAATGGGGCACAAGGCTAGTGATCATATCCTTTGACAGTGGGACACCAGGCCACTTCTATAGTCAGTGAAATAAGCAAATAGAAAGTTAGCAGTTGGGTATTCGGGAGCGATCAAATTCACTTTGGATAATGGGACCATGTTCCTTGGGTGTCCTTATATTTGTGAGAGCTCTGTTGGATGTTGTCACAAATAAAACAGTTGTTAAACTTTATCTTTACGTTTATGCATTTTTTTTTCTTTTGGAATTGAACCTTATGCCTTGAATCGCTACTGTTAGATTTCCTTTTCTAACCAAAAGATTTCTTAGGCTCAAGCTGAGAATGACCACACGTTTTGTGAGGAGGTGAGGGAGTGGAGGGGTGTAGATCGTGTTGCTGCGCCAGAAATAATACATTATGTGCCTTAGGTTAATGGCAGAATATAACTTTGGATATCTGAGATACAAATTTCTCTGCTAAAATAGGGGGACACTTATATTAGTTCAGCTATGAAAGAGAGACATGGGGAAGAAAGGACAATTCCCCAAGGAGTTGCATAGGATAATAAATAAACCAAATTCCTACTGAACCTTAAATTCCAAAGTCACTTCCAGGAGCTAAAGCAAGGATATAATTTATTTTCTTAATTTTTTTTCACTCAGCTGGTTCAAATAACTCCTTTGGCAAGGTACCCTTGTAATGAGATACCAAGTGAAAATTGTTCTTTGTCAAATGGAACTAATAAGATGGAGAAATGGCAAAATCATGGCATTGTAGCTGCATGCTTTTAAAAAAAGAGACTTTACTATCTGTTGGCTGTGTTTTTGTACTCTGTCAGGGTCCCTACTGCTGGATCAGGTACTTAGCATAATATACTTCCTGCTCTTGTCTGCTTTCTAAGCAGATAGAAGAGATAAAGGAAGCACAATTAACACATATTAAAAACAGTAGACTGCAGCAAACAGATTTATTGCCTTCATACAATTACTCAGGAAGGCTATTTCCACAATAGGAACTCACTCTTCCCCCTCCTTTCCCATGCTTTAATGACAAGGCCATCCTTCATGTCACTCCTTTATGCCACCATTACAATTTATTAGGCCTGGCTGCTATATTAATAAAATAGTGGCATAGAGTCTTTTTAAGAGGATATGAGAGAAAATGGCTTCTTGAAGGAAGTAGGAAAACATTATTAGAAAAATTTAATAAATATATTATGTCAGATTGATTGGTGTCTTCTGTTATGGGCCCTGTCCATTACTGTACCTATGTAGAACAATTTTCTTAGTTTTAAAAATCAGTTACAGCTTATGGCAAAAGAAATGGTATTTACTAATTTAATTTTAATATTTTATCTGTTCCAGCAGCAGCAGTAGCTGCTGACTCTCATATCAGTAGGTCAATGTATAATCCATGCTGTGGCTAGCTTTCAAGGAGTTGTCTAGGGTTCTGAACCCTTTTAGGCAATACAATTCAGCACCTTGGAGACCTCCATTAAAGTTGGAATTAAAAGCTGGACTGGATTCATTAGCCCACTGACATGGGAGTTAGTAGCCATCACTGCTCTGCCCTCTTCATAGTATTACAACTAGGAAAGTGAGTCCTTACAGAGATGACAGCACCATTATGTCATACTAAACATTAAGGTATTTGTTGTTGTTAACTGCCTTCGACCATGTGGATGAGACATCTTTAACACCCTCTGTCCAACACTGTTTTGCTCTGGTCCTGCAGGGCCAGGCCTGTGCCCTCCCTGATTTAGTCTAACCATCTGGCATGTGGTCTTCCTCTCTTTCTATTGTCTTCCACCTTACTTAGCATCATTGTCTTGTCTAATGATTAACTTTTCCTCATGAAGTGGACAAACTACAACAGCCTCAATTTAGTCATCTTGGCTTCCAGGGGGAGTTCAGGCTTGATCTGTTCTGGGACCCATTTGTTTGTCTTTTTTGGCTGTCCTCGGCACTCTTCCCCAGCAACACATCTCAAATGAGTTGACTTTCTTCTTATCTGCCTTCTTCATTGTCCAGCTCTCACATCCAAATGTGGTGATGGGGAAATACAGTGGCTTGGACTATCCTCATTTTAGTGTTCAGCGTTATGTCATTACACTTTATGATCTTGTACATTTATTTCATAGCTGCCTTTTCCTAGTCTTCTTCTGATTTATCTACATGTAGGTTGCTTCTTCTGGGCAATACACCTTTGAGGGGCAATAATTAATACTGGATGGGAGCACTTAACATTTTTCTCTTGCATCTCATTTTTTTCTGAAACACTTTCTCCTTCACCCAAGTTTGCAAGTCTAGAATCATAATTGATGAGAATGAACAGTTGACAGAGAATTCCAGTTGAATTTGGGCTAGTGGTGATAAGGTTAAAAACTCATTCTCTTCCTGTTCGTCCTGTGCTACAGATCACTTCTTCCTCAGGATGCTTTTGTGAGGATGAAGCAGCTGTCAAGCAAAAAAAATATGCACTTTCTCATGTTTTGTTTAACTCTTTGTATGAATCCTGATTTACCATTTGTGCAGGCCTGGCATTTAACCTCTGTTAAGTAGTATATATAATGAGATAACTAGTAAGCAACAAGAAAACCCTAAGTTTGAATTTCAGTCCAGCTATAAACTAACCGGAGTCTTAAGTAACTGCTATCTCTCAGTCTTGGCCACCTATCTGTAAAACTTACCTAATACTACTCGGTTTTCTATTGTACAAAATGTGGAGATACAGTGCATGAAGTGCCTTGAAGGTCTAAGAAAAGTACTCTGTCTAAATGTAAAGCAGTGCTATTAACTATGAATCTCTATCTGCTAAAAGCTATTCTTCTTCGTGGTCTCTGCGAATCATACAAATGGGTTTCACTGCGCCTGCGCAGTGCTGCTCGGAACCTAATGGAATCACTGGGCAGAGTTCACTCTGCAACATATTGAAACTTTTTGGCGGTAACTCCGCCCACCCGTTATAAGGCCCCTGCCTTCCCGCTCTTTTCCCCAGTTCCTTTTTTCCGCCGCGCTAGCTGCTTCAGGGAACTTTCGCTTGCTTTGCTTGCTTGGAATCACTTTCGCTTTTTGACCTTGGACTGTATCTTGACCATTCTTTGTCTCCCGCCCCTGGTAACTTCGGACTTTCGGACTGTTGACCTCGTTTTCGGATTCTCCTCTGGCTTTGACGACTTCGGAAATGCCTGCACCTTTCAAAAAGTGCGACATTTGTGGGGGCAAGGTGCCCGTCCAGGACCCGAACTCCTCCTGCCTGCTGTGCCTGGGCAAGGACCACGACACCAAGGCCTGCCTGCTCTGCAGATCCCTCTCTTCCCAGGCCCGGAAAAACCGTGAGTCCCGGCTCACTTCGGCGATCGCCCTGGGAAAGGTGCATGAGGGAGGTTCGCGGTCGTCTTCTGTCCCACCTTCGGCGCCCCCCGCCTCATCTTCTCGGGCCAGTGTGTCTAGCGTTGGATCTGGGAGAGCCGCCGTTCCCAGCGTGGTGTGTGTCCCGGCCGGGACCCCTTCCACCACCTCCGATGTGGCCCGTGGCTCCAAACCGCCCAGTGCCACCGACAAACCCTCCAAGCGCCCCCACAAGTCGTCGGGGACTGAGGGTACCGAGCCGACCTCCAAACCGGCGGGAACATCGGAGGGCTCGCGTCCGAAGAAGGCCACCGAGCCAGAGGTCCATCTTGCCTCGCCTTCATCCTCCAAGGCATCCAAGGCATCGCGCCATGCTCCGAAGCCAAAGGAGCTGGCTGGGCCTGTGGAAGGGGCAAAGTCCCCAAAGCCTTCGACGTCGGCAGCGGCCGCTGTCCTCCTCGACCTCCCGGACAATCCATTCTTCCCGGCGGAGGAGCTTCCCAGGCTTGGGAAGAAGAGGCACCACGACAAACCCGGTCGTGACTCTGCCCCTAAAAAGTCCAAGCCCTCCAAGGATCGGCCCGCCACCGATCCACCGAAGGCAAAGGACAAGAAGCGCTCTCCGTCCAAACGGGCCCGCGCTTCCGCTTCGGCAGCTCCCCGCGACCCGGAGCCGACACCGGTAGACCGGGGGACCCCGGTACCGGACATTCCGCTGCCTCTGCCCACCATGGACTTTGTCCACGACACGGATGACGCCGCTCTCCCTCGCTCCCCAGAGCACCGGTCGCCCTCCAACCTGGCAACCGACGATGAGGAGGACCAGCCCCGCGGGCATGACATTCCCGACCTCTTCTTCGACACGCAGTCGCGCCGGTACTACGTGTCTGTGTCGGAGGACAGAGCTTTGAGGGAGTTCACCAGGCTGAACCCCCATCCCGTAGACCGGGCCACCCCGTCCAGATCTGTCCCGACCGTGTCGGTCTACGAAAGGTCGCCGTCTTCACCCCGCAGGCGCTCCCAGTCTTCAGCCGACCTCGCTCCAACCCGACCGAGATCCCAGGTCAGAGTGACGGATCCTCTCTCCTCCGACCTGGACTCCGAAGACGAGCCGCTGCTTCCTTCTGAGGCACCCTTGGACGAGGATGTCCTCTTGGACCCGGCCTCTCCCCAGAGGATGCACAACCCAGAGCCGTCTTCCCCATCGGACGATGTCCGGTCCTTTACCGAGCACGTCGTCAAAATGGCGAGAGCCCTCGACATCGAGTTCGCTTCCGCGGAGGACGACGCCGAGGACCCGGTTGAGCGTCGAGTGCACGGACGGGTGCCTACTCCGCCTTGCCTGCCTCTCCTCCCCTCGCTCCAGACCATCATGAAGAGGTCCTGGGACTCCCCGGCCACCCTGTCGGCGCCCTCCCGCAAGGTAGAGTCGCTCTACAGAGTCGCCCCGGCGAGCTGTCCTTGGTTGGCCGACCACCCCAGGCCAAACTCTGCCATCGTCGAGGGAGCCCAACACAGCTTCGTCCCGAAGCAGGCCACCTCCCCTGTCGACCGGGAGGCGAAGAAGGTGGACGGTCTGGCCAAGAAGGCGTACTTGGCATCGGCTCTTGGGGTCAAGGCTGCCAACTACACCGCCTGCATGGGGGCCTACATCCAGTCCCTCATGGAACGGATCTCCCCCCTCGTCCCGGACGTTCCAGATGACATCCAGAGGCAGCTGGTGGAGATCAGGGACGAAGCTCATTCTATTGGAAGCTGGCTCATCACCACTTCCAGGAATGTGGCGGACTGTTCAGGGAGGGCCATGTCAGCATCCATGGCACTTCGACGCCACGCCTGGTTGAGGGCCTCCAACCTCAACCCGACGGTCAGGGCGGCCATCGAGGACATGCCGCTCGACGGGACCGGGCTCTTCCACACCGAGACCGATGACCGCCTGAACCGCAAGTTCAGGATGAAGGCGGCGGCGAAGAAGCACGGTATGTCCTCAGCACCGGCTTCTCCATTCCGGAAGCGTCAGCGCCTGTGGCAGCCGCAAGGTCACTCACAGGGGACCTTCCCCCGGGATCGGCAGTCCCAGCAGCAGGGCTCCCAGAGACACCGCTTCCCCTCGCAGTCTTCCTCCTCCTCTGGCCGTCGCAACTTCCCGCCTCGGTACCGCAAGTCCCGCCGGCAGGACACCGACCAGGGGAAGAAGACAGCCTGAAGGGACGCAGCGCGCTTCGTCTCTCCTTCACCCCTCTTCTTTTTGGACATTTTGAGGCCCTATGTTAACACCTGGGCCTCCATAACATCGGACTCGTGGGTTCTCAACATCGTCCGCAGGGGTTATGCCCTCGAGTTCCAAGAGCTCCCTCCAACTGGAGCCTTTATGTCCACTCCCCCCTCGGACACCCTTCTCGACGAAGTGCGCACCTTGCTTGGTAAAGGGGCAATCTCCCCTTTGCCGCCCGACCAATGTCCTCGGGCCTTTTTCTCCAGGTACTTCACGGTACCGAAAGCGGATGGGGGCATCAGGCCCATCCTGGACTTGAGACAATTAAACTTGTTCCTTGACTACCGTCGCTTTCGAATGGCAACTCTAGCTTCCATTCTGCCTCTGCTCCACCAGGGCCTGTGGTTCGCGACCGTCGACCTGAAGGACGCCTACTTCCACATCGGGATCAGAGAGTCCCACCGGAGATTCCTCGCCTTCGCTGTTGGCTCCACCGCGTACCACTACAACGTGCTTCCTTTCGGCTTGGCCACGGCTCCACGAGTCTTCACAAAGTGCATGGCACCGGTGGTGGCATACCTTCATCAGAAGGGCTTCATGGTCTTTCCCTACCTGGACGACTGGCTGTTTGCAGCTGAATCCCAAGACGAGCTGCAGGAGGCAGTCTCCTTCGCCTTGCGCCTTTTGGACACCCTCGGGCTGGTCGTCAACAGGGAAAAGTCCCACTTCACACCGACCAGACAGGTCAAGTTCATCGGGGCCATCCTCGACTCCGAGAACTGCTTAGCCTTCCTCCCTCCGGACCGGTTTCAGGCCCTGACAACGTCCCTCAGGCCGTGCATCTCCCACAGAAGGGTGAGAGCCAGAGACGTTCAAGTCGCCCTGGGCCACATGGCATCGACGACATTCGTCACCCCCTGGGCAAGGCTTCGTCTTCGACCTCTCCAATCCTGGTTCCTCTCCGTCTTCTCTCCGTTGGAGGACCCTCCTTCAAAGTGGCTCACGGTACCGAGACCGGTGGCCACTTCCCTCAGATGGTGGCTAGACAGCTCCAACGTCTGCACCGGGATGCCTTTCCATCAGCCCCAGGCACAACTGACTCTGACAACAGATGCATCCCTGGAGGGATGGGGCGCCCACCTGCTCGACCTCGTCGTCAAGGACAGGTGGTCCGCACAGGACAAGCTCCTCCACATCAACGCTTTGGAGATGCTCGCAGTGGAGAAGGCTTTGAGGGCGTTCGAGTTTTCTGTCACAGGAAGAGTGATCCTCCTGAGGACGGACAACACCACCGTGATGTATTACATCAACAAACAAGGTGGTACCAGATCCAGGACCCTGCTCGACCTCACGCTCCGCATCTGGGACTGGTGCATCCAGAGACGCGTCCTCCTTCCCCCACCTTCCCGGGGAGGACAACGAGCTGGCAGATCGCCTCAGCAGATCTCCATCGGTGTGCCACGAGTGGAGGCTCCATCCCGAGACGGTCAGCGACCTCTTCGATCGGTGGGGAACCCCCCGGATCGACCTCTTCGCGACCAGGTGGAACAGCCACTGTCCCCAGTTCTGCTCAAGGAAGCGATTGGACGGATCCCTCGGAGACGCATTCGCTTTCCTCTGGACGGGGGAGCTCCTCTACGCCTTCCCTCCGTTCCCTCTCATCATCAGAGTGGTGTCCAAGATGACAACGGACCGCTCGCATGCGATCCTGATCACCCCGTGGTGGCCGAGACAGCGGTGGTTCGCATCCCTTCTCCACCTCTCCAGGAGATGCTTCCTCCGTCTCGACCCTCGTCCGGACCTGCTGTCGATCCAGGACGGACGGATTCTCCACCCCGACATCGAGAGCTTGCCGCTGGTGGCCTGGAAGATCCAGCCCTGACGACCCTACCGGAGGCAGTGAGGGCGGTGATCCTGGCTGCGAGGAAACCTTCCACCCAGCGCTCCTATGCCCTGAAATGGAAGAGATTTTGCCTCTTCCTTGACCAGAAGGGCTTGTCTCCTGCACAGGTGTCTACTCCAGTGGTGCTGGAGTTTTTGATGGCACTTTTGGATGGAGGGCTGTCCCTCACATCCATCAAATGCTACCTGTCTGCCATTTGTGCCAAATATCAGTTCGGGGGGAGGGTTTCTTTCTTCAAAGATCCTTTGGTAAAGGGGTTCCTGAAGGGTTGTGCCAACCTTTACCCTCCTGTGTCGACACCGACGCCGGCTTGGAGTTTGGAGTCGGTACTGTCCGCCCTCCAATCCAAGCCTTTTGAACCGATGGCCACAGCGGACTTGAGACTATTGACTTGGAAAACCGCCTTTCTTGTGGCCATCACCTCTGCCCGCCGTGCGGGCGAACTCTGTGCTTTACGGAGGGACCAGCCATTCCTGAGGTTCCACAAGGACAAGGTGGTCCTCCGTACCGACATTACCTTCTTGCCTAAGGTGGTGTCTGCTTTTCACATGTGCCAAGACATTGTGTTGCCCACTCTCGCATCCAACCCGATGTCGGATGAGGAGCGACGCCTACACTCTCTTGATGTCAGGAGAGCACTGGCATTCTACCTGGACAGAACTGCTGCCTCCAGTCGGTCCGAGAGACTTTTCCAATGCTACTCGGAACCGAAGAAAGGGTTGCCTGTGTCTGCACAGAGGTTGTCCAAATGGGTGGCTGGTACCATCCACCTCTGCTATGAACTGTTAGGCAAGCCTCTCCCTGGCAGGGTTCGGTCCCATTCTACAAGGTCAATGGCAGCATCCTCTGCATTCCTGTCGGGGATCCCCTTGGAGGATGTCTGCAAGGCTGCTGTCTGGTCCCAACCTCTGACTTTCATCAAGCATTACAGGTTGGACACCAGGGCCATCCGAGACGCAGCTTTCGGGAGGGCTGTGTTGGTTTCAGGGTTGCATTGATTGCACTACTGATGTTTTGTGTTTACTACACTTGTACAGTTGACACTGTTTACAATTGTTGAATGTTGATTTGCACAAGTCTATGGGATCGGTCTTGCATGACCTCTGTTCCCTCCTCAGGTTTAGCAAAATTACTGCTATATTGTTTTGTGCATGAACAAAGAGACTGACTCTTTATGTTTCAAGGTGTTTATTGTAATAAATATACCTTGGTTTACCATAGCTTTGGTTTCAGGACACTCCCTCCGCCGTATACCTTAGCTTGTCAGTCTAAACCCATTTGTATGATTCGCAGAGACCACGAAGAAGAAGGACAGGTTGCTTACCTGTAACAGTATTTCTTCGAGTGGTCATCTGCGAATACATACAAATCCCACCCGTCCGTCCCCTCAGTGTCCTGCTCACATTGGCTCTTTACATCGCCTGCTTGGCGGAAAAATTGCGGAACTGGGGAAAAGAGCGGGAAGGCAGGGGCCTTATAACGGGTGGGCGGAGTTACCGCCAAAAAGTTTCAATATGTTGCAGAGTGAACTCTGCCCAGTGATTCCAGTAGGTTCTGAGCAGCACTGCGCAGGCGCAGTGAAACCCATTTGTATGTATTCGCAGATGACCACTCGAAGAAATACTGTTACAGGTAAGCAACCTGTCCTTATTGATGCTGCATATTTTTTCATCAAGGTATTTAAAAAAAATAGAGCTTGCTTGTCAATGAGAGGTCTGTAAAGTACAATTTGGATCTATCAGTAAATAATTCACCTGACAAACCATTTCAAAATCATAATAAATTATAATAATAAATTTTATTTTTACTCTGCCCTTCCACAGATATGATCAGGGCGGCTTACAAATGAAGAAATGTTCATTTATTTTAGGAGCATACTTTTATAAAAAGTAATTACTCCAGTGAACACTAATGATGAAGGTGTTTATATTGAAAGTCACAGGAACATTTCCCAAGAGTGAGAAGGCTCTTCTAAGGTCTAAGGACTAATGTCAAATGCAGATTTTTATTTCCTTTCCTCTCTAATACCGGTTTTTAAAAAATGTTTATTAATTGTACTTTCCTGTTAGTTTCTCCTTGTTCTTGCCCCTGCTTTCATGGCAGATATAAATTAGCATGCAGTAGTTCAATAAAGGATTAGGCTTAAAACAACAACATTATGTTTAAAAATGTGTATATCCCTTCTGTCCCAATAGTGTGTACATGCAAAATGTAAAGAGAGAATTGGTGTTTCAGAACAAATCATATATAGGAAGTCGTCTCACACTGAGTCAAAGCACTCATTCATCTAACTTAGGCCTCAAACAGATGGAGCCCAGTCATTGCAGGACTGTGGCGACCACACACGCTGGGCCACTGCCATGGTCCTGAGCTGGCCGCCAAAAAGGAGCAGTTTTTGTCCACTCCTTTTTGGCCTAGCTCTTCCAGGTTGGGGTGGGCTTGCCCCGTCTTCCAGCTGAATTCAGAACATACATCATATAAACGCCATGCCCCCAACACAGTCAAACAGCTGACCTTTTGGCCCGTCTCTTTCAGGTCTTAATATTGTCAGGAGGAGCTGGCAGGAGATCTCTGGAGTTCAGACAGGATATTTTTATTTCTTTCCTACCCTTATCTGGAGATGCTAAAATTTAAACTTGGAACCTTTTGAGTGCAATGCATGTTTTGTCATTACTTCCTATGTGGACCTATAATGCACTCACAGGAACACATGTTGATGACTGTATGACATGGATTTGAAACATAGGGAGCAGGTTCTGCTATTTCCCCATCTAGCCTTTGGGAATGTATGTCTTAGTATATAAACCCTTACAGTAAGGAGGCCAGTTTAGGAATCTAGGTTTCCAATGACAGATTTCTGCTAATAAATCTTATCTACTACCAGTATTATTTGTTAAGGAGTTCATGATGTAAAAGTGCTGCTATTCAACAATAGGGCACTGTACTTAGCAGACTTTAACATTTAGAATATCTCAGTGTTGGGGCTAAAAATGCAGTATAATATAGAGTCCTTGTTTAACATAGATAAAGTGAGCCACACAACTTCTAAAATGGAGCAGAGGACAAGAGCGGATAAGAATAGGAAAGGATGATAGGATTAGGAGTTACTGACAGGCACTGGACAGAGCAGTCACACCACAGCAAGAGACATAGGTATTAACAAAGTGAGAAGATACAGTGTGTATCAGCTATGTATTTTGATTCCATTTTGGAGTTCCTTTCATTTCATGGGGGCAATTCATGTGCTGTCAATCCAGATTCAGTGCCTGGGCTCAAATTAAGAAATCTCTTATACTGTGCCTGTGTGAATTGATCCATTATTTAAGACTTTCTATTCCTGTCCTACAGCATTGCCAGTTTATGTTAGTACCTCATTTAAAAACCTCAGTTATCCAGTTCTTTCAGTGTTATAAATTTTTTATACATAAGACCTTTCTAAATCACTCTCATCCAGTGATGGACACTAGAGTCGATTAACTTGGACTCAAGTCGGACTCATGTCTCTTCAGTGACTCAAATTGGACCTGACTTAGCAATAAATGATGCACTGGCTCGACTTGAGCCTTGTACATTTTTAGTGACACCTTTGCTGGCCTAACTTCATCTAGAAACAGCTAAGGTTTTAGACAATGGGCTTGAAGTGAGTGTTGACGTCTACTCAGCAGCCTGTTTCCGCTGTTCATTGGAGGAGCCTTCTAAAGCTTTTGAAAAGTTTTAGAAAGATCTTTTCACCTCAAGCCCATTGCCTAATATCTTTGCTATTTCCCTCTGATTTTTTTAAACCTAACTTTGTGCACATATTCTTGATTTTCTAGTTATTGAAAGTACCCACACACCACCACTACCACCACCATCTTTTTTTCCCCTGTTAAGGTTGGCTCCCAGACTTGAGAGTTGACTTGAAAGTATTTTGCAAGGACTTGAAACTCAGCAGGAGACTTTAAGGTACAGACTTGACACTTGACTTGAAACTAGAGTAAAAGAGTCTAATACATCACTGCTCTCAGGCTTACTGAAATCCTGTTTTGTTTATTTGTATGTAAAACAGACTATTTCCATTCCTGTTTACTCTCCCGTCACTATACATAAGAAAGATTGCAGCCTAAGACTCCTTATTAAAACATCTGATACTGTGGATGGATTATTTAGGTAAACAGAACTGCTAGGTTCACCAGGCAAAAGACAGACACAGGAGGGTGGATCAGAGTTATCTTCATTTGTGAAGCATGTGGGTGGAAATTGCTTTGTATAACTGTGTTACTCATGGGTTTCATGCCAATACCTTACTTGTGCAACCCTCATCATTGAATGGGATGAATTGGACAGACAGCTAACTCATAAACAAGACTGGAGTATGGCATAGACTTTAAAAATGAACAGCTTGGATTAAAAATAGACATTAGTTTGAAAACAATGTTTTGGCCCTAGGCTTTTGTTACAGAACTTTGTCATTTTCCATTACCTGCTGTTTTTTAAAATCTTGTAGGCTAACTGTTGTTTCTCATCTAATCCATGGGGGAAGGGCAAGGGGGATTGAATTCATTTCTACTTTCCTTCCCCACCCTGCCAATTCTCATTTAATAAAGCATAAATCATGCCAGGATGTGACTAAGATCAGCTTTACCAACAGTATTAATTAGCTTACTCAGAGCACTTTCTGTGGCAACTTCTGTTTTAAATTGTTTAGGGTTTGAAGAAAAATCTGAAAACAAAACAGTTGAAAGATACAATTTTCTTGAAGCAACTATCTTTTTTATACCTAACATTTGTGTTTTATGTACCATTTAGTGCACAAAATAGTATAGATTATCTGGGGACTGTGTAACTGTACACACAGCAACTATATTCCTTCTTTTGTTAAAATTTCCATGTACTTCATCACAGACAGTAATTTGTTCATTCCTTGATCATTGTAAAGAAATATATATATCAATACAGTGGTGCCTCGGGATACGAAATGATCGGGTTACGAAATTTCCGGGATACGAAAAAGTTGGATTGGCAAAAACTGTTTCGGGTTACGAAATATTTTTCGGGTTACGAAATTCATTTCGGCGCGAAATTCAAATGCTGCAAAGTGCAGCTATAGGCTTTCCAGTGCTAACGGAAAAGTGTTTCGGGTTACGAAATTTTCGGGTTACGAAAGGAATGGCGGAACGAATTAATTTCATAACCCGAGGCACCACTGTAGTGCTACCTCAGAATAATTTTGAAAGATTTTTGTGAAAAGTGTGGTAAGAAACGAGAGTGAATGCAATGCAACAGCTTTAACAGAAATGAAGTAATGTATGTTTTGGGGAAATGTTTTACAGAGATGGATGTTTGTGAACCAGACAACGTCTTTGGACTGGATGGGCAAATTGAACACAAGCTGAACTTCCTCCAGAAGAATGTGCCCAAAGATATGAAACTTGTGCTTATTGGGCATTCAGTTGGTTGTTATATTGCCCTTGAAATTATGAAACTTGCTCCAGAATTACAGGTATGTCAGATTTGCTAATCTCTCTTCCCACCATCACACCCCATATTGACTGTGTATTTTCATAGCAATGAGCTTAGTTTGTTCAAGATGGTTGGAGAGGTAGTTGGTTTACATAATGGTCTTGCAATGCTTTTGTTTATATTTATTGCAAGTTGATGAAAATCTGATGAGTGTGTGGGATTTAAAGGTAAAAAAGTAAATATCATGACTGTTCCTGTTGGCACTGAAACTGAGAGCTGATTCACACTTTACTTTTTGAACTTAGGAGTAGAAATGGCAACCTAACAGGTGCTGGCTGAGAAGCACATTCATGTTTAAATGGCCAAATTCTCTGCAATCTGATTCTTTGCCAAGTGTTGCATTTGTGTTTAATGGAAGTAAAACATGACACTTTTGATCAGTTGTGCCATTTAAAATTGAGAGTCCTTTCTTTTACTTCTGTGTAAGGGACTTAATCACATCTTCTATATGCCATCCTCTATGAACAATGCCCTTCAGCACTCTGCTTTGGGCAAACAGGCCAATCTCTGTGCCAGAGGATAAATGAGATAAATCAGATGTTAGGAATGGAAATGCACGAAAACCTGTTCCAGTACACTTCAGCAATCCTTGAACCAAAAAAAGCATAAAGAGAAACAGAGTACAGTACAAAGAGAAACAGCTGGGTTAGAATATATCCACAAACCCCAATCCATCAACAGTGGGCTGAACAGAGACAATGGGTTCCTGACACACCACACATATAATAATAGCTAACACTTCAGCCTCATGAGGGCACTTGGTCAGTTTATCACACTTGTTTTCTAGTTTCTAGCCTGCACACACCACATTCCAAAACTCCCTCCCACCATTTCATATGGACACCAATCTCTACCTTGGCCTTAGGCAACATCTTTCCTCCTGTCTTTGTCCCTCAACGTACATAATTGAAACTGTATTTGTCACTTCATCACCATACCCACAAGTTTTGTATTTCCATGGCTATTCATACAGTCTGCTTATGAAGGTCCTTTCTGGCCACCAGTTCACTCTGTGCATCAGATGAAGCAGACCAAGTCTATGAACGCTTATGCTACATCTTTGGCTCAGTTAGTGTCAAAGGTGCTACAAGATCCCATTGCATACTGATATTTTAGATTAGCAGAACTATGTCTCTGAATTCTAAGTGAGGGTAAACCCTGGATCAAGACTGCTATTGAAAGTGTCTTCTGTTTGTAGTCTTCCCCATTGTTCTCCCCTGCAGGGAACAAATAATAGTCAGGAGCACATCTCTAACATGGTGTAGGAAGGCAGGGCAGAAACTAGGGGAGAAGCAGACAATGGCAGGGAATAAGATTCTGTTTAGGGCTCCCTTCTGTCCTGTTTACCTCCACTGAGGGCAGCACAGCATGGGAATATGCAAAGGTGTAGTCTAGAGTCCAGTCCAAAGGTCACACAATACCAGTCCGAGGTCTGATAACTTGAATCCAAGAGCAAAGAATACAAGAACAACAAGACTGGTTATTGACTGCAAACAATGTCTGCAGCTGGAGGTCTTTTAAAAGGCCTCAGCTTCTCTCAGCTGAAACCTATTAGCTCTCCTCTTAGCTTCTAGCCTGGAAGACCTCCTTAAAGACTCCTTGATCTGTCTTCTCTGCACAGGTCCTAGCACCTGCAGTCCGGACTCCATAGAGTCTGTGTCTCCCTTTGCAGCTTCCTGAGCCTCCTCTGAGACTGCTGAACCAGGGAGCCCCAGATTTGCCTGAATCTTCTGACTGTGTCTCTAAGTCAGGCCCAGGGCAGTTCATGACACCTTCAGTCTCCGAGCCTCTAGGCATACTTAGCCATCTAGTCTAACAGGACCATCATGTCTTTGTGTTTTCCAATTCCCAACTTTCATTCTTCCATATGCTGCCCTCACCCACTGAAGGGCATCTGAGGGACTCTCCCTCCCTCCTGGAACCAGGGCAAAGCAAATGTTGCCAAAAAGGTAAGTATTTCCCCACCCTTTTTTCTCAACTGCTTGATCAAGATTTGGAGTGGGGTGAGTGAAGGAATAAGAAAGCAAACCAAACCCTCAGCTCCAGCAGTTGTTTCCTACAGCAGTTGATGCTGTTTCTACCCTAGTTGGCAAGCATCCCTTCATTGCCTTGTGAACTCAAGGGCTGCCCTCAAAACTAATGACACCTGATGGACTTTGGAACAAAATGCTTATTTTAAGTGGTTGCCTCTTCTTGGCTCTTACGCTGCTGCCACACTGCAGAATTAATACAGTCTGATACCACTTTAACTGTCATGCCTCAATGCTATGGAATTCTGAGATTTATAGTTTTGTGAGATACTTAGCCTTTCTCTGTTAGAGAGCTTCTGGTGCCATAACAAACTACAAATTTTAGAATTCTTTAAGGTGGAGCCATGATAGTTAAAGTGGTGTCAAACTGCATATATTTTTCTGCAGTGTGGCAGCAGCCTAGGTCAGAAGGTCTGGGTGTGTATGTAGTTGGGCAAGAAACCTCTGATGAAAGGAAAGGGTCACCATTACTAAAATCATTTTGAACATTCTTTAACAACAGTCCACTAATCCTCATTTGTGACAACTTTCTATGATGAAAGATTTTCCATGTATTCACTCGCCAAAGAGGCGTGTCACACTTACTTGGAAGCAGGCTGGAAGGTGCAAAAAAAGAAGATACCGCACATTTCCCCCCTAATTTATTAAATATATTATGATTTTATGTTGTTTGTAGCCTAAAATAAATAAGAACATTTTTTCCTATTAGATTGTTTACTCCTGGAAAGTAGAATGATAGTAAAACAAAATAACATTTCATCACAAATATATTTTAATCTGTCCTTGTATACAGTTCTTCTAGTTAAGATTAACTCTTGTGATAATTGAACTGTCAGTAGGGATCAATTATAGTATATTGTTGTAATATATGTGGTCATTTAATAGTCCAGTTCAGAAGCTCAGTTACCATGCAAAGGTTCAGAAGGGAGGATACTACATTGTTGTTGTTTTTTCTGAATGTGCAATTTCAGTTAAAAATTGCTATTTACATTTAATATTTAAAAATGGAGACTTAGCGTATAGAGAAAATAGAAGTGTTTCTTTGGTAATCTTCTCTTGCTTAAATACTTTCCTGGTTTCAATTATTCTGAATTGTTCTCTTCTTTTCCTCATTCTAACCCCATGGATATTGCTGGGAGAGTAATGATTTGTCAATGTGTTGAAACTATAGGTATGTTTAGGACACTTTGAGAGAGCACTGTGTGCTTGAAGTTAACTTATGACACGCTGCATTTAAGATGTGTTCAACAATAGAAAATATTTATGTAAGCCAGACTGTTGCACAATTTCTGCCCTTTGCCAAAAATAAGTTAACTGTTATGTTTTATGACATATGAAGTGTGATAATAAGAAACTTGTGTTTCCATCTTTTCTCTTATTTTTATTGGAATATTTTATTCCCTGTAGATATCAGGCACATATGTGTAGTTTAGTAGCTGGATCATTTGCATGTGTTTGTGAGTACTTTCACTGTATTCTTTCATTATAGGATTCTAGTTTTTTGGTCTGGTCTTTAAACGTACTGTTTTTTAAAGAGGATTTCACTGCTGTGTTTTTCTTGTTATGAACTGGAACCTAATGTGCTCAATTTATTATCTTAGTAGCTGTAGGTTGTTATGCTCACTATACACCTATTAAAAGTTTGTTTTGGTTTTTTAAACAACAAATGTTGAAATCGAGAATGAAATCTTCTGAAGGACTGCATGGAAGAATACAGTTTTTTGAATTTCTGAACATCATACATAGTCTCTGTACAAGGCCTTTAGCTCAGATTTTTGATATACCAACAAACCCTGTCTCCTTGGCTGGTCTGTCATCTGCACATTACTGGACATCACATCTACATGGAGCTTATTTGCATGGACCCTATAATGTGTAGTTTCCATATGTGCAGTTTTCAAGTGTCTGGCACATAAGCATACATGTGGAACTTTTTATGCATTGGGTGCTGCAGCTGGCAATAGAATTCAGAGACATAGCTGTGTTAGTTAGTTAGAATATCAGTATAGAAAGGGATCTTGAAGCCCTTTTGAGACTATCTGAGCAAAAGATGTTGTTTTATGAGCTTTAATAATAATAATAGTTATTATTATTATTATTATTATTATTATTTATATTTCCCGCCTCTCCCTACAGATTGAGGTGGGATTACATCAATAAAAATACAGTACCATATAAAAATACAATCAATAAAATAATAAACATTGCTATTAAATCGATAAAATACAGTCGGCCCTTCTTATACACGGATTTTTTATACATGGATTCAAGAATACACGGTTTGAAAATGTTCCAAAAAAGTATAAATTTACCTTGATTTTCCATTTTTGATAAGGGACACCATTTTGCTATGTCATTATATTTAATGGGACTTGAGCATACATGGATTTTGTTATACAGTGTTTCTCTGACCTCCCTGTGCAATGAGGATAGGATTCAAATGTAAGAATGAACACTGTGTGTTCATAAAGAAAAAAAACCACTCATTTTTTAACTTTCACCAACAAACTAAGTGAAATTTGTCAATAAAGGATATTCACCTGATATAGTGGCGGGGTAATGAGAGTCTTGTTAGTTCCACAAGTAGTTTGTTTTGGGAGGAGGGACTAGCAAAAAGTTAACATGGCAGCTATGACAATATGTAAGTCAGTAGTATTGTAAAAAGATTAACAGTTGATGCCAAGGATCAGGTCATCAGACCATTTGCAGTTGCAATTGCAGTTGCAACTGACATGACATGGCAAGTGCAGAGGGAGGGAGTGGGAGAGAGAAAAGAGAAGACAGAAGAACTAATAATATTATTGTTATTCTATAATAGTAATAGTACAGGTAATCCCTGTAATCAAAGTTGCTACATACTGTATTATGGTTTTCTGACTCCATTCAGTTAGCTGGTTAATTTAAATCCCAGCCATGTATGTGAATTAGAAGTTTAAAAGGGATGTAGAAAAATCTTGCCACCCACCACAGGATCCATAAAAAACCACCGGTTTCATTTTTGAAATTGTATCTTACAGTCCATGTAGGGATACAGATGCACATTTCATCTATTTCCCAGTTCCCTTAACATTTGCATGCATTGGGAAAATAATAATATTTGAATGTGAACTGAATGTGTTGTTTCTGTGAAGTGTGAACTCAGCTATGAAGTGATGCTAATTAATGCTACTAACTAATGTAGATGCTGAGTAAAACTTATCAAAAGTGTAAGGAAAGAGAATCTGGATACAGCAACCACTGAATCTCTATCAGATTTTTATGTCACCCTTCTGCCCCGTTTCCATCTAAAAATGATGTGATGAGTGGCTCTAAAAGCTGCAGGACTAGAGATGAAAAAGCTGGAGGCAGCCTTGAATAATAGCCAGTGTCACAACCAGTATCAATACTTGTTGATTCTAGAAAATTGACTTGGTATGCTTGGTAACAGAATAGACAACTGGGGCAACTACTTATCACCCCCATGTACTGCTGAATATTATGCTTTAGATATTTTTTCAAGAGGTAGTCATGAGAATCAATTACTTTTGTGTTTGATGAGTAAGGGTGCTTCTTGGGATAGAACATTGACAGAACTGCCTGGTTTTAGCATGATATGACCACCATAGTTGTCATGTAGCACTTCCGTTAGACTGATTCCGCTCCAGTAAATGTTAACAGATTAAAAAATCAAACAAAATGATATTGGTTCAAGCTGACAAGTATAATATATACTTGTGTTAGTAACAATATAAGGTGAAAATAAAGTGAATGGGCAAGTATAAAATAAATATACTTATATTTTAGGAATATCTGTGCCATATGGTATATTTAAAAACTGCATTCATCAGGAAAATCTCATATTCTAGATTGAATAGTTGCTTCAGGCAATTACTTTCCTTGTGTTCCCAAGATAGGCAGTGGATTGTGTCATTTGTGGCAACGTGGATTTGGGCACATGCTGTTATTCATATTTTGTTTCCCTCTTTCCATTTGTTGGATGGAATCAAAGCCATTCTGTTTTGTTTTTTTCTGTTGGGATCTAGCTAATACCCTTTATCAGTTTGTAATAAATACGGTAAAAATAAGAAATATCATCCCTCCACATTCAGTTAGGGGCACAGGATCCCCATGAATGTGGAAAAACTGCAAATAACAAAATTACTTATGTTTTTACTTGAGAGAAAACCTCTCTAAGAATCTCTAGATCCTCCAGTGCCACTCTGTGGTCAACATCTGCCAGACATTAACCATAAAATTGCTCTGGAGGACCTACAAATGCCTAGTGGAGTGTTCTTTCTAGAAATCTCTACATCCTTCAGTGCGACTTTTGGTTAAAGTTGACCATAGAGTTGTGCTGGAAGGCCTAGAGCTTCCTAGAAAGAACATATTAATAAAATCCATGAATAATCAAATCCGCAAAAGTCAAAGCCACAAATGTAGAGGGACATGTGTACATATGAGTGCAAATTACAGTCTTCTAAAGTTGTTGAATGTCATATTAAGATTGCTGCAGGTGGTACAAAAAAACCATTTCTAATAATTCTCCAGTATAAATAAATGAATGGCATTAGTTCCATTGGCTGCAATCCTATATGCAGCTTCCTTTGAATAAGCCTACTGAACTCAGGTAGGGTTATTTCTAAATAGACAGCTATGAGATTGTCATGTTAGGTTGCAAATATCACTGTGATGTATGACAGTGCAGTTGAGTCTTGTATCCATCAGGAGAATGAGAAAGAAAACTAAAATCAAATCTAGGAACCTAAGCAAAGGCATGCAAATGTAATAAATAATGCTGTTAAAGATTTGGATAGGTATGCATTTTTAAATTATCTGGTCAGAAAGATGAATAGGAAGACCTTTAAAATAGCAAAGAAGTAGTAGGGGACTTGTTACCTACAGGGAATGCTCGATTTTTTTCAATAAAATCTTACTTGTGATTCATCTGCTTTCTTTCCAGATGTATGCGGTTTTTTAAAACCCACTTAAAACACTTTTTTTCTAGGAAGTAACATGGCATTAAAATAGCAAAACATACAAAAATAGAACATAAAAGCAAAAAGTTTCTTATTCCGCTGCAGTAGTCCAAGTGCAACATTACACAGAAGAGGAAATGAAGAATTAAAATCAAAATGACTAGTAAAATAAACAGTAGTAAATAGAATTCACTAAGCAATTTATTTAACAACCGCCAGTGTTCAGTCTTATTTACATGAATGGGATTATAGTAGCCTTGGTGGTAGATGAATTGTTTTCTCATCCATGTAAAGCAGCTAGATATCTGTCAGTTTTATATTGTTTTTACTTATTAGGAGAGTGGTGTATTGGCCATGTGAATCCGACAAAGGGTCTTGTGATACCTAAAGAACAGCAAGATTTGGCACAAGCATAAGCTTTCACGGGCTTCAGCCCATTTTATAAGATGCATAGCACTGTTTTTAGTGTTCGTCATTCATTGATATATATTAGGTGTTTTGATTTCATAAAAATATTAGGTCCTTTAATCTCAACTTCGGTACAGAAAATATATGTAATAAGCCAGCAGTATTAATGTGTTTTGTTGTTTATTAAATTGATAGTAAACCTTTCTTCCAAGCAGCTCAAGAATGGCAGCCATGACATTTCACCTCCTCAACATCAGTCTTGTGACATCACCTAGGATCAGTTCTGTAATGTCACATCAGTCCTATGAAGTAAGTGAGAATAATAGTGAAAGTGATTCGTGTAAGATTGGTGTGGATTGATGGGGATTGAAACCTTAGTCTCCCCATTCCTAATCTAATAATAAGCACTACACACATTGGGAATTAAATTTGCAAGAATTGCTATGCCAAGTGATTAAATACTTAAATACCACTGCACCTTTTTCTGGGTCACCATCATGATTTAAAGCAGATATACGTTCTACATTTAAGCCAGTGTGGTGTAGTGCTTTGTATGTTGGACTACTTCTCTGAAGGCCTGCTCAGACATAGAAACCACTGGGTGATCTTGGGCAAGTCACATTCTCTCATCCTCAGAGGGGGCAATGGCAAACCCCCTCTAAACAAATTTCACCAAGAAAACCACATGATAGGTTCACCTTAGGGCTGCCATAAGCCAGAAACTACATGAAGGCATACGACATATCACTCAGCGATGGAAACTGAAAACAGTGCTATGCATTTTACAAAATGGGCTGAAGCCCATCAATGCTTATGCCTATGCCAAATTAAACCTTGCTGGTCTTTAGGTGTCACAAGATCCATTCTTAGATTCACATAGCATACAACAAGAACAATAAACCACTGAAAATTTGCAAGGCAGCATTTGAATTACTGACTAATAGGTCTCCTCAAATGAATTCTGATGCAGATCACTTTGATAGAAGTTGAGATGTGTGTGTGTGTCAGCAATTCAGATGTTACATTATTAGTGAGTATGTAGTTGTGGGATGCACTTCCTGCCAACTAATAATGTAAGATCCAGATGAGAAATATTAATAAGAAATGATTACCACAAAGCAAATTAAGTAAATTTAAATCTGGTCCTTATGACTTTGAATGCTTCATGCCTACTTGCTAAATGAGTTCTCAAAGGGAGCAACAATAATGTTTGCAGTTTTCTTCCCACTGTAAGAAAGCCTTCAAAAACTGCCCAGTTCCTGTAACAATAGTTCAAGACTTATGTGGAAAATTTTTGTGTGATCTTTTCACACAGAAAATAGCATTTAATAAAAAGGTAACACAATTTTCTGCATAGAAAGTAATATTTGTGTGCAGAAATATTTTTTTCCATATAGAAAGTTCTGTCTGTACACTAGTAGCATTTCTATTCTGCAAACAAAATTCATTTTGTTTGATTGTTTTTTGCACAAGAAACAGCAGTTCTGCCATATATCAGAAACAACCAGAAGACACACAGCACCAACATGTTCCAGGTTCTTTGTATATACAGTATTATAGATTGTTTTGTTCTGGTTACAAATTGTCATGGTGACAGAAAGACACTCTTTGCATGTATCAAGATCATCTCTCTCTTCTTTACTGTCATTATACCAAATTATCATTTACAGGCACCCCTTCATTCAGAAATCCAGTCTTCAATAGTGGAACAAAGAAAACTTTTATTCATAAAACTATGGATGTTCTCCATAGATGTGCCAGTATTAGCAAAGTATAAAAGCATACACAAATTAATATCTTAGGCAGGCTACCTTCTTATTCATTACCAAGGTCAAACATTCTTTTCCTTCCCCTTTCCTATGGGAGTCCCCCTCCTTCTCTCACTCCAGATGGTCTCATGAGACCAACCTTGGATCTTCCTGGCACAGTCTCACCTTCCTTCCTACCTATTTGTAAACCACCAATGCAGTCAATGTTTTTAGCAAGTAACACATTAGTACATTTCCCATCATTTAGCAACAGTACTCCATAACACATGGTAGGCTAGCAAGCAAAGCTATACAGAAGTTAAAGGAAAGGTGAGAAATAGATTTGCACTCTTAAGTCTAGTTGACTGGGAACCAGAAGTACTATAGTTAGACAGTAGGGATCTAATCAAGGAGGAATACAGAAAGGCACTATCTGTATTTAAAAAGAAAGAGAAGAAACAATGAATGACAGGTGAAATGATTGAATAGATAAAGCGTTAACTCTCCATGGAGGTCAAGAAGACAAAACTGAAGCTGTCATGCTTTGGCCACATCATGAGAAGACATGACTCACTAGAAAAGGCAATAATGCTAGGAAAAGTGGAAGGTAGTAGAAGGAGAGGAAGACTGCATGCCAGGTGGTTAGACTCAATCAGGGAGGCCATGGTCCTGAACCTATAGGACCTGATCAGGTTGAGAATAGGGGTCTTGGAGATATCTCATTCATTGGTTTGCCATGTGTCAAACTCAACTCAAGACAACTAACAACAAAAGGCTATACCCATTAAATCCATTTCTCCACACCATGGCAAGCAACCTGAAGGATTCAGCTCTTGACAACAAATTGAAAGCCTTAAGCCTAATAATAACTGACAATAACCAGTGGCAAAAACTCCTCAGGCATTGACAGAAAATATTGTCAGAGCAACTTCTCACAACTGCATATTGTATAATATGCTTAATGTTCTAAAATCAACTTAGGCTTTTGTGGCAATTTGAAGCCTAAGAAATATAGCATAGCATAATATTTCATGAATTGCTTTGTAAGCATAGTGCAATCATGTAAGAGATGAGCGCACAAAATAAACGTAGAGAAATGCTCTCTGAAAGTTCTTCTTTGCAAATGTATAGCTTGTACCCTTTCTGTCAGATGCACTGGACGGAATTTAGATCCAGATGAAAGTCGCTGCTAGAAGAGTGCATATATGTTCCTGTTTGCCCCCACATCTACTTTCTGGGTATCTTTAAAAAATAAGATAGTAATCCTGTGGGAATGCTGCACTAAAGTGGTGGGGGGTGGGAAATAAAATCCCAACATGTATTTTCAAAATGAAAATGGAAAGAATGTCTCCTGGAAAGTGATGGTTGATTTTCTTTCTTTTTTTGGACTTCCATAATGGGAGTGACTGAAAGCTTTATGGTGTGTAACTGTGACACCACATTCCAACATAAGCTTCTCTGTGCCCATCTTCCAGCCAATAAACTACTATTCCTCCCCCCCCTTTTCACTCCGACTCCTTCTAATCTTTTACTGTTTATACATTTTAATCATAATAGCAACAAATCCTTCCCAGTTGACAGTAACATAGCATTGCGATTTCTGGCCCTTTCCCTCACATTCCAAGGATTAATATTGCTCACTTTTTGAAGGGACCTAATTCTGGATGTAACATGTTTCTCAGTTAATAAACTGTCATGAATTATTTTTCAATCCAGGGCAGATTTTTTGAAAGAATATGGTTATTTTCTTTATTGCATTATCTGTGCTCCAGAAGTTACCAACATATTGTTTGGGTAAAAGTACAGTTTTCTGACTTGGCTTTGTGATATTTATAATGTTCATTTCTGGCCGTGGTCCAGCTGCTGAACCCAAATTGTACATCTGAAGGGTGTCCACAGTTGGCTGCAGAAATTATACTCTGCATCTTGCGGTCAGGTGTGATTTAGGCCCCTCTCTCCTTGGAGGGAGAAAGCACTGTCCTGGGGTCCACAGGACAGATATTTTGGGCTGACTTAAAAAGCAGGTTCCATGTCTTCCTTCCCTGGCTTTCTGTGCACACACAGGGATATTTACTTTAAAAAATAGCTTAAATAATTTGTTAATAGTACAGTACACATGACTCTTTATTTTTTGGCTTGAATAGTGTAATATTGTATAAATTTTCTGTTTCTTCCAAGAAGCCCTCAGGTTCTTTGGAAGCTAAGCAAGTTTTTCTCAGTGAAAAGAGCAGTCATTCCAGACGTTTGAAATGTAGGTTTTCCCAGCACTATCAATCTTTCCCTGCAATGCACAGTCATAGATCCTTTGTGTATTCCCAGTTCAGGAGTTAGTGTGGTTTAGTGGCTTGAGTGCTCAACTAGGCCTCTGGGAGACTAGGGTTCGAATTCCCACTCAGCCATAGAAACCCACTGGGTGACCTTGGACAACCCACATTCTCTCAGCTTAAGAAGAAGGCAACAGAAAGGAAACAGTTCTGAATAAA